>NC_141990.1:308384275-308688382 GCF_049901715.1 Pseudonaja textilis
ACTTGTGACTTTTTTTGTTGGTTTCCAACAAAAAACGCCTACTTGGAAGAATAGGTTTGCACTTATGGCTATGGATTCACTTAACAACCATGGTGATTCGCTTAACGACTTAATGACTAAAATTGAATCTTGTGTGTAGGTGCCTCAACCATGCCATAATTGTTGTATGATCGCAAATCCTGTCCCAGTTGCAGTCGTAAGTCGAGGACCACCTGGGCTGTGGTTTTCCGTTTACAGAGGTCAGCATCTGCTTTTAAAAGTGGGAAAGATTTGCTTCTTGTCTGGACTCTGACAGACTTCTTTCCGTTAAGGAGACTTCCGGCACTTCCTTAATCCGTAGACTTTGTGGGCCATGAAAATATGATTAAAACTTACAATTTTTAATCTTTAATGAGCTGAGGCTTTAAGAAATTCTCTCCTGAACAGGATATTCATTTTTCTTCTTCCCCTCTTCATTGCAGTTCAGGAGCGCCTCACAAAACAAATCGCTGTTGCCATCACGGAAGCCTTGCAGCCCGCTGGAGTTGGGGTGGTGATTGAGGCAACGTAAGTTGACGCAAAATTTGTAATGTGTCCAAAGAGTGAGGGAATTCAACTGGGAAATGGAGAGAAAGAGAGAGAGAGAGTTTTCACTGTTCAATTTCTATACAGATAGTCCTCAACTTGCAACCATTTGTTTAGTGACTGGTCGAAGTAACAATGGCACTGAAAAAGGTGACTTATGACTGGTTTTCACACAACTGTTGCGGCATTTCCCCAGTCATGTGATCAAAATTTTGAAACTTGGCAATTGGCATGTATTTATAAGAACTACATATAATCTCTATCATCTATCTATCCTATTTCTCTTTCTCTCTCCTTCTCTCTCTCTCTGTGATCGTGAACCTATGGCATGCATGCCGGAAGTGGCACACAGAGTCATCTCTCCAGGCATGCCAGCCGTCGCCCGTTGCTCTTCTGGGTTCCAGGGTGTGCATGTGCCCCAGCCAGCTGGTCTGTGCTGGCTACCTGGTCTTCCTGTTTCTGGTATGCATGTGTGATTAAAGACCAGCTAGCTGGCACACATGCACGTGCTGGAAACCGAAAGCTCAGCTTCCTGGCACATACATTTGTGCCAGGGAGCTGCTGTTCCAGTTTCTGGTGCTCTTCCCCCCCTCTGTGCATGGTGGGGATCTGCTGTTCCAGTTTCTGGCACTCCCCCCCCCCCGCGCGTGCTACTCCGGTTTTTGGCATTCCCCTGCGCGCACTCTCCCATTTTGGCACTCAGTGCTGAAAAGGTTCGCCAACACTGATCAATATCATCTATGAGCCATAGTGGCACAGTGGTTACAATGCAGTATTACAGGTTACCTCAGTGAATATCATGGCTTAATCATCAATAAAAGTGAAAATATCAATGAGAGTGAAAATATTGAGGGCTTGATTTTTTAAAAATAATTGGCAAGCTATTATACTGAAATCAAGATCGAATTTGATTTCAATTGCGCAGCTAAAGTTTTCTATCCTGCTTCTGCTGTTTTTTTGCAGCAGAAAGAGACAGGCTATTTTCTTTCGTTAAAAATATTTCTATTGGATTTTTTCCCCTGTCTTTTCCTTCTGTAGGCACATGTGTATGGTGATGCGAGGGGTTCAGAAAATGAACAGTAAGACTGTAACCAGCACCATGCTTGGAGTATTCCGAGAAGACCCAAAGACACGTGAAGAATTTTTAGCGCTCATCCGTAGCTAAAAATGTGCCATCAATTTTCCTTCCTGGACTGTCTTCTCTAGCATTGATGTTGAATCTTTTGCTGTTTGTGTTGCTCCTTCTCTTTTTGGAAAAGTAACAGTCACTTTAACATTTCTGAAGTTTTACGGTATTGGTGGTAAGTTCCATCATGTAGTTTCTTTGCTCATATGGTTCCTTGTGTCTTTGGAGCGTAAAGGTCCCAGAAATATTTTCTCAATCTATGTTACGTGACTGTCTTAAGGCAAATGTCATGCAGTGGCTATGTGTTTTTGTGTGGGCTTAATCAGGTTGTTTTTGTCCAAGTCATCTGAAGTGCTTGAAGGACATATCCTCACTGAGACGGAGAAACTCTTTGCCCTAATGTCCAGAAAATTTCTCCATCCTTTTTCGAAGGTCAAGAAAGATGGACAAAGGAATTAGCGGCTTTTTCATAGTCTAGATGTTAAAGAGAGGGCGTTACTTCCTTCCCACATGATTAGGGGGTCATTCATTCATTCATTCATTCATTTTCATTCATTCCTGTTCCTTGTTTCAGACCAACTTGTACCACCACTCGCTTGGCCCTCTATTTCGTATTTCAGTTGCAGCTAGCCCAATTCTTCACTTTTGTAATTTCTTTTACTTCTTACGAATGAAATTGGCCCCATTTTCCTCGTGGATGAGTTTCCATTGCCTTTGCTCAGATGTCTCTCCAGTCGCAGAAAAGTAGAAGTCAAATTCCTTCTAGCAATTTCCATTGATGAAATGGAAATTATGGGCCTTCTTAGAGAGGGAAGGAAAATCTAGAACCCTTGTTTTGGAGTGGTTGAATTGTTGTGTTCATTACTGATATAATAGTTATATACTGTATAATAGTTATAATTATAAGAGTAATATAACTTTTTATAATTTTAGTTCTGAAAGACCCAGGGTCTGATATCTTGAGATACTTGTGTTAATTTTATCATAATGCAGGGAACTGGATAGCAACTGGTTTTGCTGGACAAGAGTTGTTTAAACAAAAAAGATATGGCAAAAACTCTGGCATTGAAGAGAAAACGTAAGTCATAATTTGCCTGACATTTGTTTCACTGATGGGACAAGATACAAAATGGAATTCCTTTCTTTCCGTTCTGATAGGAGCAGAACTATGGACAAACTCAGCCCTCCTGCATAAACTGGGTCTACGTCTCCAAGCATGTTAGGAATTCTGGGAGTTGTAGTTTCAACTCATTTGGAAGACATTATCGTGGAGGAGGATAGGGCTGCCCTCAGGAATCCAGGATTTATTACACTTTGATAGGATTGGAGCATTGTATTTTTCCCTTATATGGAACTGATTTGGATGTTCTCTTTTAGTAAACTATAGTAAACTTTTTTACCACATGATTTCTGTTCAGTGTAGGTTGTGACTATACTGTGGATATTACCACATGGTGTATATTCTATACTGGACTATTTTCAGGACTTGCATTCAAGTAAAAATGATTTAAGTTACTTCTTGGATGTCAGCCCTACATTGTTTACAATAACTTGGTGCCAATTTCAGACCAGCTCCAGCCTGAGATTCTGCATCTTTGTTAAAACAGGGCTTGACAGGAACATTTTGAACAGAATCAGTTTTCAGACAAAGATGGAATAAAGGATATTGGGAGGCTGTTTTTAGCAGCCAATTCCTTATTTGTCTTCAGTTTTTCTATTTGTCTTTTTACCGTATCCTGTTCAGAAGTGATTTTGTAAGCTAAAACTATGTGGAGGAAAAACACAAGGATCTCTGGAAAAACGTTCCTGATCCCCTCCTGGATACTGGAGAATATTATAGACTCTGTTTCTTTGGCAGAGTTAGCAACTGCTACCTCTTGTCCTGTGGCTCTTGGCAAGTTCCCATAATCGGAAGGGAAAATCAGACATTTAGATCATGAAGCAGAGAGTCTGCGCAGCTCCAGTGGGTTCTGGTTGTTTGTGTGAAGATCTTTGAAGGATCTGCCCATCTCAGTTCTGCCCATGAAAATGCCAAAATGCTCAGCCGAATTCAGGCTTACCAAATCAACATCCAGAATTCCATGTTGTTGAGACAACTTGCATAATATAATTTGCTCAGGCGTAGTAGGAGAGAAGGAGGTGTGCCTGGCACAGAGCTCCTTATTTCCAGATGTTTGGTTCAGGATCCCTTTGCATTTATTTCTTTGCTGCATTAACTCAAATTGTCTTGGAGCAGAATTCAACATGCAATTCTTAAATGGGTTACTGTTGGATCCATGGCAGGATATGCAGGTTTTTAAGCATATTTATACCATGCAGAAACTCCAACCAATGATGCCTTTCTAACAAATGTTGCCTTCTAAGGCAGTGGGCATTATTTCATTTCCACATTTCAGTTTTAGGCTTCTTTCTAAACCCAGGATGGGCAACCTACAGTTGCAGGCACCTGATTTCTGTTTATGACTCTTAGAGCTATGATGGCTAAACATGAAGGCAAAGTTTCCTGCAATTTGATACAGGATACATGAACACTGCTATACCAGCTCTATAATAGGCATATTGCTGTAACAGCCCCTCCCCATCTCGCTACTCTTCCACGATATAACCCCACTCACCTTTTGCTCCTAAGCTCCATCACAGTCTTAAACACAATATTGGCCAGCAAAGGTTTCTGAAATAAATAATTCTGGTTTTGGTCATTTTCTTCCTTCACCATATGAGAGCTTGAGAAAGATCCACGTGGGAGTTGTGAGCACAGCAACCCTGGTTTTCTACAAACACATTTTGTGTGGTGTCCAAAGTAGGTCAAGTTGCCTTTTTCCCTCTTGTGTAACTGGAATGTCATGAAAAGCCGCTTACTGGAACTGATCTCAATAATTGCCTTCTGAATGGAAAACACATTAAAGAAAGTTTTATAACCACTCTAATTAGAGAAAGATGGGATCAGACTCACTCCTACTTTATGTGAAATGCTCATTTCACTGTTGTCTATTGGACAAGGCTGCCTTCTTAGCCAGACCTGATTGAAACAAGAGTTAGCCACTGCCCGCTTGCCGTTTTTGCTTCTTGGCTTCTTCGGTTAGAGACTTTGGAAAGCAAGGATGGAGGCGGTGTGGGTCAAAAATTGCACAATGGCAGATTTATCCCAACCCAAACCTTTTGCATATGGATTGGTGCATTCACATACAAAATGGCAAGGATCTTGCAGATTTTGTGTCCCCACCCGCCCACAACCTGTGGACACTGCTGAGATGAGATGATGAGACTTTTGCAGCATTGGCAGAGACAATATTTAAGGTTTATTTGTGAGGGGGCGGAATTGGCTGTTGGGTTTTTTGTGAGGCAAATGCAGAGGTTTAAAGTACCCCTTGCATCCTTTGAAACTCTGCTTCTCCTAGGAACCAGCCAATGTTCCTATTTTGGAGAGCGCTTTAAAAGGCCAGTTGGGTGGCTTTCCTTCTTAACTTGCCAGTTCCCCCAAATCATGAAAAAGAAACCACCGCCATAGACTCTGGTGAGGTCACAACATCATTAGCCAAATTTCCTGTGGTCCCCAGTGGCAGAAGGGCATTATAGCATAATTCTCAGGCTTTAAAAAAGGTTGCCCATCCTTGGATTTGGCAGATGCTTTGGATCCATCCAACAAAGTCTCTGTTTAATTCTTATGGATCAGTCACAGGCATATGTAGATATTTGCAAAAAAAAAAATGTCTTCATTGGCAGATCTTGTCTTTCCTTCAAGAAGCACATCTGAATTTTCCCTGTTTTATTGTCTGGGAGATTCAAAGCAACTTTCTGGCTTAACTGAAATTTTGAGCCTAAACACCTTTGATTTGTACACTACGTCCCTCTAGGTTATTGTACAAATTGCACTGTAATGTCTCAAAAGGCCTAAAATTGCACTGTGAAAGTTGGGAGAAGCCAGTGACTTGATCAGTCTGGAAAGTTCAACTCATTGCACATGTGCTTGAAACAGGAAGAGGAAATAGCTACATCTCTCTCTCTCTCCCTCCCTCCCTCCCTCCCTCCTTACCATGCAATCCTTCTGACATACCTCTTAACTGGTACCTGGATGCATCCTTAATAGCACTACTTCCTCTCTAGCCTAGTTTGAAAGTGCATGAGGGATGCAAAGAAGTCGATTTCCATTCCTTTGCCTGGAAAAAAGGAAATTCCAAGTGGCTTGTTCTCTTTGTGGCCTTAATGTATTGAGATCCTTTGGCTCAGTGAATCCTATTTATAATTTTTGTGAACTCTCTCTTGTCCTTACTGCCTTTATATTACTACACTTATGTATGTTCATGTAAGTATGTGTTTATCCAAATATGTATATGTACATGTATGTAAATCATATGCAATTTGCTGTTGTCTTCTCCCTCCAAATTCTGGCCTATTCATAGTATTAAAATGCAGTGCTGATCACTTTTGGCAATAGTCCTTTGTGTGATTTGTGAATGCAGTGCTCCCTTTTACTTGTTGAATATTGTGGCACATGGGTTTTGTGGCCAGGCTGGTGTGGTTGTGTGGGTCAGCAGAAGGAGAGAAAGCAACATGGGGAGTCCTTGGTGCTTTCTGAGTTTGGTGTTTTCTTGCAGATGTTTGAGTATCCAAATTAGGTAACATCATCATTGCTAGTAAGAAATGGGTTGTGCTCTCAGTTTATATTCTAGTGACTTGCCCTGTCACTGTTGGTGGGGATGGTCTTAGAGGTTCTTTGATCAACACTGACTGGGAAAGCCACTAGAATATAAACTAAGAGCAAATGCCATTACTTATTAGCACTGATGATGTTACCTAGTTTGAGAAATGAGATGTCTGCAAGCTTAGAGAACACCAAGAGCACCATACAGATATTCTCCTTTATTGGTGATGTGGGCGTGGAAATTATTGGTTGACATAGTTGCTAGCCAGGGCTATCAGAGAGAGACAGTATTAGTTCAACCTTGTACATTGGGTATTGGGGACTATAGCCCTGGGGAAACACCCACATCCTAGTTGCTAGAGGAGGCTGATGGTTTGAGCCATAAAGGAGAGAAAAGAGAGGTGTGTTTGAGCTTGCTTTGAGGCCTGGAGGAAAAAAGTGCCTGTGGTGAGACCTGGGTAGTTGGCGAGAGACTGCTGGGTATACGCTGAACGTTGAGTGGAGATTCCCAGTCTCAGAAGAAGAAGACATCAGCTGGAGGCTTCCTAGGGAGGAGGGCAGTGAAGACCAAGACTACTTCACCCCAAATCCAAGACAGGGATGGAGAGAAGCCTGCAACTGGACACTGGAAGATATGGGGGAACCCAGGAGGGAGGTGCTTCACACAAGATCCCAGCAGAGGAACAACTGCAAAAGGCTTGAAACCCACATTGGACTCAGCCAGTTTTTCTCCTTTCTCTGTCTCTCTCTGTCTCTCTCTGTCTCCCTCCCCCGCCCCTCCGGAAAAGAAGGGGGGAGTTGGTAGCTTTGCTAGCAAGAACCATGTGGACAGAGAGAGAATTACAGAAAAGTAAAAAATTAAAAGCTTGGACATTGCTGGACATAGTTCTGAAAATACAGATGAATATAGTAAAGGAAGTACCTCCTCAAAAGACTCCGCTTTCTCTGTCAGTCTCTGTGAAACTGCTGCCCTACTTAACGATACACATATAGTTGTAAAAGAACTCACAGTCATACTGTGACAAATATGTAACAACTTATAGTTAAAACTATTTGAGAATTGCTTTTATACCCCTCCATTCAGCTTTGGAGGAAGCTGAACCCTACTCTGAAGTGCAACTACAAGTTAGAAGAAATCTTCCACTTTAGAACAGTGGGAAACTTTCTGCTGCACACTGGTGGGAATTAGATGAATAAAGAGATTATCAGAGGTTTATTCCCAGTTCATATAATGAGGTTAGGCTTTTACGATTTCGCCACCTTGCTTCTTGGGTCAATGTAAATCCATGCCACAAAAGATCTTTTTCCTCAAAATACAGTGCCCAAGTTTTCCCTTATGCAATGGATTTTGGGGGTGGGGGTCGGGGTACAGCACTTGTATTTTCAAAACAGAATCTTCTTTTTCCTTGAAGTGAGCGAGTTCACATTTTTCCCTTTGTTTTTGTTCGTTCAAGAGGACTACTCCTCCGTTTTCAAAAGCAGCAAAATGCAGCATTTTAAAAACTCAAAGGCAGTGTCAATATTAATCTCAAACAATACAGCCTGGCTTAGCTGAGCTAACTAATACTCTTGAAATTACATCTATCACCTTCTTTGTTCAGCTTTATTGAATCCAGAAATGAACTAAAATGTCGACCTTTAATTCTGGCAGGAGCCCAGATCTTTGTAGCAGATGATTCCTGCAGAACTCAACTCCGGCCATTGGCATCCGACCTCCACAGCAAAATGATGCTTAGGATCTCCCTGCCTTGTGCATTGTAAAAAGTCTTATGGTTTATTTATTTATTTTTAATTTAACAAAAATGTATATGACCCCCCAACTCACGCTTGGTGACTCCTGGCAAGATAAAACCCCAACACAGGCAGTCCTTCAGTTGTAACCATTTATTTTGTGACCGCTCAGTTACAACGGCATTGAAAAAAGTGACTGCTGACCATTTTTCACACTTTTGACCATTGCAACATGTCTGTTGAGGTAATTCCCTGTTAGGAGAATGAGCGCATACAGGGAGATGTATTTGAGAGTAGTGTTTGAATAATACGCATACAGCACACAGATATACTGTACAGTAAATGTAGGTTTTTACTTCCAGAAATGTTAATCAAAGTCCAAACAAGCAATCCAAAGTCATTCACAGGTAAATCAGTCAGTTTTTCAATCCAGGGATAATCCAATAACAAATTCCAGTGTCAAAAACAGTTCAGTATCAGACTTACTGATCCAGTAATATCAGTCAATTAGAAGAAATGGAGGAGCAGCAATACTTTCCAACAGAAGGAAACAGAGATACACTCACACTCTCTTCTGAGACTAAGGCTAAGACAACCCAGGTTTCTGGCTCCATCTTATGGCCATTTGAGAAACCACACCTAATTACAGTTTTGCATTTTCTTAAAGATACAGTTTTAAAATGTTTATCCTGGTTTATATATTTCTAACCCAAATACCTGTTAGGTGACTTATATTCCTAACATTCTCCCTTTTTGGGTAAGATAATATATACAACCTTACATTTTAAGTCCATAATCTTCACAGCAAGCCTTATGCTTTATGGAGCCTTGGGCCTTTGTAAAATGATCTGCTATATTGTTTTCTGACATACAGTATTCTTGCTTAATCATTTTACTTTGCACACATCTCACATTTAAATATCTTAAATCTGTGTGTTTGGTTCTTGTCTTAACAGCAATATTTGAAGCCATCTGTATTGCTGATTGGTTATCTTCATAAACTACAATAGAATCTGTTACATCAATTCCCATGTCAATTAGTAGTTGTTTATACAAAACCAAATCTGTACATAGTAAAGACAAACATGAGAATTCAGCCTTCATTGTTGACAAACTTAGATGTTTCTGTCTAATAAATCTCCATCCAATCAACACATTTCCCAATAATACAGCAGTACCTGATGTAGATTTTCGTGTATTTATGTCTGTAGCAAAACTTGCACCAGCATATGCGGTTAAACTCAGTTCATCTTTAGGCTCCAAATACAATGCATAATGCATTGTTTCAGATATCTTAACACATGCTTAGCAGCTTGCCAGTGCCTTTCAGTGGCCTCAGCGTTAAATCTCACTAATTGGTTAACACAGTATGCTATATCTGGCCTTGACCAATTACTGAGATAAAATAAACTACCAAAGACTGATAAATGTTCTTATCAAAAATAGGACTTTGAACATCACTATTGCTAAACTCCTGGCTCATTGGTGTTTTAGCTGGCTTACAAAGTTCCATTTTAAAACTTTTTAGTAATTGATTAATTTTGTCTGCCTGTGACATCTTGTATCCTCCCCTAGTTCTATCTATCTTTAAACCAAGATATTGTTTAATTTCTCCTAACTGTTTTATTTTAAATTTCTTTTCTAACAGTGAAATTATTTCAGTAGCTTCTTGTTCAATTTTGGTGATGAATGCTATGTCATCAGTGAACAATAGCAACAATGAAATTACACCATCACTTTCCTTTTTAAACAAACATGGATCAGCCATGCTAGCTACAAAACCTACCTTAGTTAATTCCTTAACTATACACTGGTTCCACTCATATCCTGATTGCTTCAAACCATAAAGACTCTTTTTCAATCTCCAGCAATCAGTTATATTATCATTTTTGTACCTAAAAGTTTCTTTAAATATATAGTGTGTTGCAATGGTGCATGCAGATATGCCATTTCTACATCTAAATGATTTATGATGTATTTCTCCTTAGCTGCCCACACTAATGCTGCCCTTAATGTAGTAGCCTTCAGACTAGGTGCAAACACCTCATCATAGTCATTTGCTGTCTGATTGAATCCTTGTGTTGCTAACCTGGCTTTATGGGTAACAGTCCCATCTACACCTGTCTTCCGTTTATATATCCATTTACATCTTATGGCATGTTTACCTGGTGGTAACTTAACGTTTTTGTATACCTCCAGTCTTTTTAATGATTCCAGTTCCTTATCCATTGCTTTCTGCCAAGCAGCCTGATCCTTAGCAGGTTACATTTTTAATTCACTATAATTACTAGGAACTGTATTCACTTGGCATACAACACTAAGCCTGATATCTATCAGGTGGTCGTGTTACTCGGGTTGAACGTATTGGTAATTCAGGGCTAACTGGTGGACTCTCCTGGGCCACCTGCTCCCATTCTTCTCCCTCCTACCGTGCCTGTTCTCCTACTTCCTCCTGTCCTTCCTCTTTAATGGCTATTTGGGGTTTATTGATTTTATCTTTAGGGACTATTTGGGTGTCAATAATAATATCATTGCTGGATTCCTGTTCCAGTTTATCCCATCCAATGTGCTCAAGAAATTTTGCATTAGCACTACAATAAACATGAGTTGTGCCTTGATCCCAAAATCGAAATGATCTATGGTTGGCCTCATAACCCACAAAAATAACTTCTTAGCTCTATGTTGCCCTTTCAGTCTTACTTGTGAGGGAATATGCACCCATGCTGGAGCTCCAAATGTGTGTAGGTAACTTAAATTTGGCTTTCTGCCATGCCGAGTGAATGGCAATTCTCTTGTATTAACTACATTGTTTAAAACATGGTTACTACACATTATGGCCTCACCCCACAGTGTTTCAGGTAAACCTGAATCAGATAACATAGTACGAGCCATGGCTGGTAATGTTTGCCCTCTTTGTTCTACAAACGAGTTATGTTGTGGTCTGTAAGATGCAGAACGTTTATACTCAACACCAGCCACTTAACATAGTTTGGAATCTTTTGTTAACAAATTCAGTCCCATTATCATTAACTAAAGTAATTACTTTACTTTTCATTTTTCTCTCAGCAAACCTTAGCCAGTTAAAGAAATGTTGGAATGTTTCTGTTTTGTTTTTCATAAGATAGCAGAAACCGTATCATGAGTAACGGTCCATAATATTCAAAATATAGCAGGCGCCTCTTAAACTTGGTTTTTTAGGACCAGTTATGTCAGAAAACACAATCTCTAAAGGTTCTTTGGTCTTAAACCCATTTAGTCTGTTTGCAGGAGTAACCTTGCTCTTCTCTTGGCTACAAGCATTACAGTGTAAATACTTGCTACAGAGTTTCAATTTTACTCCCTCTGACAATTCAACAGTTTGTTTGAGCATTTTGAAATTAATATGGCCTAGACATCTATGCAGTAAATGTATATATTCATCATGTGGCTTAACATTGTCATAAACTGTGCTAGCCATCTTCAACTGGTCATCAAAACATTCTCTAATTTAGCAGTAACACTTTTACCCTCTTTCTCTATTATACAGTTATCTCCCCTAAAGGTTACTACGTGACCAAGATTAACTAAAGCTCTTACTGATAATAAATTAAATTTCAGTTTAGGTACATATAACATAGTTAAATGTTCGTTTATACAAGAACAATATGCAATACCTTCACCTGATGCATTAATCTTCCATCCATTTGCCAATGATACATGTTGTTTACTTGTGGACATCGTTATAAACCTTTTTCTATCTTTAGTAATGCATTGTGATGCTCCACTATCAACATGCCACAAATCATGGTTTACAGTTGAATTGCTAGACATGGATAAACTAACATTCTTCTTAGCCTTCTAGTGTTTACTAGTATTTTGTCCTTTTCCTTTCTTACAGAATTTAGCTAAATGTCCTTATATAATTTGCTTGCTGTCCTTGCTTCTGATAGTGCCAGAAGTCCAGCTGGAAGTCAACTGGCATGAATTGACGGTTGCAGTGTCCTGGGGTCACGTGATTGCCTTTCACCACCTTCTGACCAGCCAAGTCAATGAGGAAGCCGGATTCACTTTACAGTCATGTTACTAATCTAACAATTGCAGCAATTCACTTAACAACAGTGGGAAGAAAGTTTGTAAAACCGGGCAAAACTCAGTCATGCTTAACAACAGAAATTTTGGGCTCAGTTGTGGTTGTAAATCAAGGATGACCTGTACAACCAAAGCACCAGCCATGGGGAGGGAGTGGGGAGGTGTGTGTTTGTATGGGGGGAGGTTGGAACATTGGTGTAGGATGAGATTAATCTTTACCTTCGGCGCCATTTCAGTTGTTGAAATGGCTCCATTATCAAACTAATCTTTCTCCTCTTGGGGGGAATCATACTGTATAGCAGGAGTCCCCAATCCCCGGTCTGCACACTGGCACATGTCCACAACCTGCCAGAACCAGGCCACGTAAGCAAGCTAAGCCCCATCTGTGCATGTCCAGGATGCAGGCAGCACACAAAACCATGCCCCCCTTCCCGCCCCCAGTCCACAGAAAAACTCCCCACCATGGAACCAGGTTGGGAGCTGCTGCTGTATAGCATATTAGCCAATTGGTTCCTCTAAATACTTTTTTCACCAGGGCAAACAGCTTTTGGGAAAGGGTGAATTTAAAGTAGAAACTGACCTTGATAAATGCATTAGCTCCATTTCCAGCACTTAATTTTCTGCAGATGTTCCTTCTCTGACACTCTTATTAGAGCTTAAAAAGAAAAGGGGAACATCAATGACATGTCATAACTAGTTCATAAATTTTAATCTGAGTTGCTTCAGGACCTCATTATGAATGTCTGCAAAGGCTGGAAATGCAACTTGCCTTCTCTTTTGGGTTATCTGGTGAATTGTGAGATTTCAAATTCAAGCAGATTTCAGGATGAAAGCAGCCCTGTGCCTCTCATTTGCTGATCTGCAACCACGAACCACGTTGTCATCCATAACTCAGTATGGAACAAATAATAATTTTCACTAGATTTATATTCTGCCATTCTTCCAGGATTTCACAGGGTCGCCCTTCCAATATTTCCCTACCGTAAAGATCCTGTTTTGATTGGATGGAGATTCACCCAATGAGCTTTCATGGTTGGCGATGGACTTTCACTCTGGATTACTCCAATCTTCTACATGCTTCTCATAATAGCCATGCTAGCCAGGTAGGTATTTATATGTATTTCAGAAATATCCTTGGAGTATTTTCCTGTCAAGGGAAAAGCTTCTGCTAATGGAACCACCAGTGAGAGATGGTTGATGACATAGGATGTGTTTTAGGACAAGTTACACATTTCTTCTGTTTAAGATGCTTGAATTTGAATTCCTGCACTGAACGGGGTTGAACTCGCTGGCCTAAATTATTTCCCGTGCAATTTGATATATGAAGCGGTTCACTTCTGTATGTATTGTGGAAGTCGACATCCTCATGTTGCTGATATTTGGATCTGAGATACGTTCTCTCTGGATATCTGAGGAGCCCATGCTATCTTCAGTTAGGGACTGAGAGCATTTAGGCTACCAAATTGGTGTTTAGCCCAGGGCCTTTTTTTTTGTTTTATTCTATACCTTTAGCTTGTTGTGAAAAGGTTAATTACTGTATACTCATGAGCTTTTGTTCTTTTATTTCTTTATGTCAGCTCTGGAGTTTAGGAAGAGTTGCATCAGCCTGCCTGCAAGAGAAACTAGTTTAGAAGTGGAACAAGGGTCAGGTTGGTTTCTCAACCACTGAAGAGGTTCCCTTGATCTTTTGCTGGGTGTGTATTCGCCAGCTACATCCCGCCCTCTTTGCTCTTTGGTAAGAGCACTGACGTTTTTGTCTACCCAGGAAACTGTTATTTGGAAAGCTCCTGGCTTCCGCGGCACAAACCTTCTGACCTCATCAGCTGGGGATTTGCTGAACATCTGACTGCAATTTGAGTGGTCTGGGGAGACCAATCAATGTTTCAGGCAGGAACTGACCTCAAAAGTACCCCAATAGCTGCACCATACTGGCCAGGAGAATGGTTCCAGGGCTTATATGCTGCCTAACTTTCAAGCAAAATAGAGCTCTGAAGTCCAAAGTACAGCACCTAATCTTCCACCATGGACAATTTCCAGAAGGATAGTTCTGCTAGTCTTTTACAGCAACCCCAAGAGCACCGTTTATCTGATGGACATGGACCCCAGACCATTTCCACAAATGCTTAGGGAGTGATCAGTTTGCATTTACCACCTCTCTGTCTGAAAGATACCAATATTTATTTATTTAAAATATTTATATAGCCACCCCATCTTATAACAAACTCTGGGTGGATCCCAACCAGTAATTATTGGTATCTTTCAAAGGTGGACATGCCTTGCTGAACAAAAATGGTTCAGCCAAAAAGTCTTCACATGCTAAGTGAATTGTGCAAAGCTGCTAAACACACACCTGTGGAGTGACAAGGGAAGGAGGTTGCTCCCAGCATAACCTTTCATTGATTTTAGGTAAAATTTTCCAGGTTTCTCTTTATCTCAGTTTTGCAACTCAAGTAAACGTTTAAACATTAACTTCTCAAATCTGGACACACCAGGAAAGGGAAATAACATTGAAATAACTTGGGAAATGTCTGCTTTTAAAGTAGCTTTTGATTATGGAAATATAATTGTATCCGAGAAGAGATGCTGTCATTCTGATCTCTCTCCCAATGAAATCTTAACATCTGAACCAACAAGTGGAATAATTGCAATCTGCTTCTTACAAAAGGACGTAAAATTCAAGCCTCTAAGCATATAGATATCTCAGTGGCTTTAAAGTAGCTGATTATGCTCAGTGAAAAGGGCTGAGCTTCAAAGAGATCTCTCTAACTGAAACAGAGGCTGGGTTCCCCTGTTGTGTCCACCAAGCTAAAAAAAAACCCCTGTAGTTGAAAAATGGATGGCTTATCAGAGTGTACAAATCCTGTTATTGAGGTTTGCAAAACATGGTGTAGGAAGTTAGCACCCACCCATCTCCTAGAAAATTGAAATATCCTAGGAAATATTAAAAAGGCAGAATATTTCCCCTAAAAAGAGTAGAAACCCAGAAGCAGAAACTCACTTCAGAAGTAGAAGCTCACCCCCACCTTCGTTAATGGGTCGGCCATTAAGACTTGGGCCAGAATACTTTACATAACAAAGATCTCCAGGTAAAACTATAGTAATTGCTCAAAAGCCGTTTCAGTGCATCATCATCCAGCAAGGCTCAACCACACCTGGAACTCAGGACAGCCTACAGAGTTGCCCCTGCATGGCTCCAGGGGAGTCTGACAACCAATCAGAATATAAGCTCCAATTCAAATCCCAACAAAGGTTATGAAATCCAGGCACTCTCAGCACCTCAGCCCTTTTTTCTTGATCTCTTCCTTCACCTTGAAGCGTGTCCTTCTTTTTCCCTCTGAAGCTCCAGACCACGTGGTCCTGCTATCCACCATTAAACCATCTTTCCTAACAGCCTTCATGTTTCCAGTGTCTTTTTCCCCACTTGGAAATGAACCCAGAAGGATATTTCTTCCAACAATGGTTTGTGATTCAGTTGCTTGCACAAACTCACCCAGTTCAGTTTTATCAGTCATGGTCACAACTTACTTTGACAGAGTTTCTGAAATTAGCTGTCTCCAAAAACAGGGCCATGGCTAATCTCCCAGCAGGGCCATTTACAAAGTCAAGAATGTCATGCAATTAATCTTCTTTTTTCAAATCTCACATAGTGGAAAAATGCGAGGGTTCCAGCCCAAGGAAGTGAAATGCTACCGGTTCAGTCCAGTTCAGCTGGTAGCAAAAATTGCTACTGGTTTGGTCAAACTGGTAGTAAAAAAACCCCTCAGATGATCAGCTGAGAGGATAAAGAAGAGAAAAGTGCAGGATTGGCCCTCCCACCTTCTGTGCTTTTCTCTTCTTTATCCTCTCAGCTGATTGGTGCGGCAGACCCTCAGCTGGTGTCTGAAAGCTGCGCGCGAACGAAGTGCGCAGTCTCCAAACCAGTAGGGAAACTGATAGAATCCCATCACTGCATCCCAGTAATATAATAAACTACAGGTAGTCCTTGACTTATGACCACAATTGAGACCAAAATTTCTGTTGTTAAGTGAGATGTTAAGTGATTTTTGCCCCATTTTACGACCTTTCTTGCCTCAGTTGTTAAGTGAAGTGCAGTTGATAAGTTAGTAACCTTAAGTGAAGTGAATCTGGCTTCCCCATTGACTTTGCTAGTCAGAAAGTTGCACAAGTTGATCACATGATCTTGGGGACACGGCAACAGTCATAAATATGAACCAGTTGCCAAGCATCTGGATTTTGATCACATGATCATGGGGATGGTGGAAACGTCATCACTGAGAAAAATGGTCAGAAGTCACTTTTTTCAGTGCTGTTGTAACTTTGAACGGACATTAAGCGACTACTTGTATATTATATAATATGTATAATCCAGGTAGTCCTCACTTAATGACTGGTCACTTTATGTCCATTTAAAATTATGACAGACAATCCCCCCCCACCTGCCCCAAATCTACTTGCAACCTGGTCTTTGCTTTGTATAGTACACACATACCCATAGTCGCCTGACTGAATTTGGAATACTTGACGATTGATTCAACTTCACAGCCAGTTGTGCCATTCTCTGGTCATGTGACCGTGATTTAGGATGGCCAAAAATGCCCATAGGAATACATTGATTTGCTTAACAATGTTATAAAATTGGATCCAGTCATGTGAGTGCCTTGACTTATGATCAACTTGACTTATAACCCTTGCTTATCAATGGAGACCAAGTGGATCAAGTGGTCAGTTTTAAGTTTCTGGGTGTTATCCTAAAAGAGGATCTGACCTGGGGTGCCCACATTGCAGCCCTGGTTAATAAGGCCCAGCAGAGATTATACTACCTGAGGCAACTCAGAAAATAACAACTGAATGAAAAACTGCTGGTGACCTTTTACTGCTGCACCATAGAGAGTATCTTAACTTACTGCACCTGTGTATGGTTTGCCAATTGCACAGTGGCAGATAGGAAAACACTCCAGAGGGTTAACGTCATTGCCCAGAAGATCATTGGTTGTCCTCTCCCTTCTTTGGAAGAGCTTTATAACTCTTGCTGCCTTAAGAAAATTCAAACATTATCAAAGATCCATCTCATCCTGGGAACCCTTCTTTTGAACTATTACCATCTGTCAGACAGTACAGAATAATAAAAACAAGGACAAATAGGCTGAAAAACAGCTTCTATCCCAGGCCAGTAGCTCTTTTGAATTCTGCTGTATAGTACAGTATTGGTGCGGTGTCGGGGTTTTTCGGTTCAATGTGTGGAGGGTGAAGGATGTGTGTTTGTGTTTATTTTCATGGTCATGGTCATGATGTGCACTGAAGATGGTGTTTGATTTCGTTGTACGAGGTGCAATGACAATAGTAAAGTAAGCAGAGGACTGCCTATAAACAATTGATTTTTGTTTAATGAAAGGATCACCTAAAGATCACCTAAACTTTGCAGCTATCATATATCCTTGATCGAAGATCAATACTCTGCATTTTTCTGGAATGGGCATCCTCTTCCATCAAGCGCACTGCTCTGGGAGGGATGTACATGGAGGGGTGAGGGAGGAAGGGAACACCCACCTAGCCCAGTCAGAGCAGCTGACTTAAACCTGGTGATCAATAGGGTAACACACGTCACAGCTGGATTGCCCTCACTTATCACTGTTTGCAATTCTGGTCAGTGCCCATAATACAGAATATTCAAATACGAACTTTGTTGACAGTAAGTCTTTCATCTTTTCTCTTTCTCTGATTCTCTGCCAAGTTCGAGTTCTGGGGCTTTACCCTCAGCAAAATCTCTGCATTGCATGCTTTCAGAGGGGGTTTGGCCCCCTGCCTCTGCTCCCCCCACTCATCCCTCTGGAGCTGCATAGATCTATGCAAGCCCAGCCTATTTGTACATCTCCTTTTTATGGACCACCTCAGCTCATAAAAGATTCTTCACTTCTTTACACACTTTTCAGACTGTTTTGATTAGTCTCAAGTCAAGTCATTATTTAACCAGGGTTCTTAGAATGTATTTGTTTTTTTCAAGTAACGTAGTAGAATATCATGATGACGTCTCTAAAGGCTGCTTATGAATAGTTCCCTTTACTATCCTGGCAAGCTGCCTTGCTGGGAAAACACCCTGGGCCCACAGCAATACTCAGCCAGGCTACTTGACTGGACTGCCCTCTGCTGGCTGAATACTGACAGCACCCGCACACACAAATATATCCAAAACACTTGCCCAGGGAAGCAAGCAAATAAGGGGAGTCTTCCACCACCACAAAAAAGGACTTAAAGAGGAGCAAATATTTCAGTTATCCGCCATTTAGCTTTCGTTTCAGATGCTTCCTGGAAAAGGGGAATTTTAAGAGGCCCAGACCTGGCGTCACGAGGAGGAGATACACTCATGGTTACCTCTTTTAAATGGATTGGAATGGTGGGATTCAATTTTTTTTTTACCACTGGTTCTGTAGGCATGGCTTGGTGGGCATGGCAGGGGAAGGACACTGTAAAATCTCCAGTCAGAGGTGGCATTTGTTCTCTGAACTATTCAAAGTTTCCACTACTGGTTCTCCAAAACTAGTCAGAACCTGCTGAGTTCCACCTCGGATTGGATTTTCTCAAAGGTGCATAATACTTATCCATTCACTTCTGAAAAAAAGATGTACCACAGCATTCTCTGGCCTCATGACAGATTCACCCAAACTAGGAATTTAAGCAGAAACTCAAGAGGAAGAGGTTAATCCCTTAATTTTTCACACCAATCCTTTCAATTATGTTACAACTGTCAGGTGTAAGAGATCAAATCCACACAAGAAAATCCAATTAAACCAGTTTATTAATATTCATGCCTATGTACAGAAACCTTCTTAACTAATAGTTACATCTTCATGGAATTAAAAACACGTAGTCTTCAACTTACAACCAAAATTAATCCCCAAATTTCTGTTGTTAACCAAGAGAATTCTTAAGTAAATTGTCAAAATGACAATAAAGGCTATCTTATCTAAAAATAATGAGTTTTTACAACTTTGCTTGCCACAGTTAAGTGAGTAACTATGGTTAGTAACACAGTTGTTGAATGAATCTGGCTTCTTCATTTACTTTGCTTGTCAGAAGGTCAGAAAAGGTGGTACATGACACTGAGATATTGCAACCGTCATAAATATGAGCCGGTTGCCAAAAGTCTGAATTCCGACCATATGACCATGCTGCAAAGGTCATAAGTGTGAAAAATGGTAATAAGTCACTTGTAACTTAAGAAGAACATTGTACAAGTACAACAAAACTGTGGATGCACCCCAGCAACTGTTCGCAATACAATAAAACCAGAGCACTTAAACATGAAGATAAGAAAAATAGAGTACCCACATCTCCATTTGCAATTAGAGAGTACAATATCTACACATATACACAAAATATACATCTAACACTGACCGTGACGCTTTGCTGAGTGTAATACACAAGAGATGGATTGTACTGTAATGTTATTATACCTCTGAATGAGGTATTGTGATTTCACATCTTAATAAGGTAGTGACTTTGTATTTATTTGCGGTTTGGATGGCCCAGGGAAAGAAACTATTTGTTAGTCTAGTGGTGTGGGATTTTAAGCTCCATCCAGACGGCAGCAGGTCAAAAAGATAATTGCCAGGGTGTGAGGGGTCTTCTATAATGGCCTTGATTCTGCTTTGGCAGTGGGACCTGGCTAAGTCTTCCAGGAAGGGCAGAGGGCAACCAATGATCTTTTGAGCTGTGTTTATCACCCTCTGTACAGTTTTCCTGTCCTCAGCTGAGGAGCCTGCATACCAAACACCCAGACAGTATGACAGAGTGCTCTCCACAGAGGCTTTATAGAAAGCCAGCAACAGCTTCTTATCCAGATTGTTTTTCCTGAGAACCCATAGGAAGTGCAGCCGCTGCTGAGCCTTCTTCTCTATGGCCTTGGTGTTAGGTGACCTGGAGATATCAGCTGAAATATGGATGCCAAGGAATCTGATCGTAGGGACAGTTTCCACTCATTCTCCATTGATGATGAGTCGGGCGTGGTCCTGTCCATGTTTCCTGAAGTCCATAATCAGTTCTTTGGTTTTATGGACATTCTGTGACAGATTGTTCTGTGAACACCAGACAGACAGGTTCTCTACTTCTGCCTTATATGCCGTCTCATCCTCTCCGGAGATGAGATCAATCACAGTCGTGTCGTCTGCAAACTTTATGATGGTGTTTGTTGCGTGGCTTAGTGAGCAGTCATAGGTGTACAAGGCATATAGCAAGGGGCTCAAGACACAACCCTGGGGGGAACCAGTACTAAGGGTAATAGTGGAAGAAAGGTGGGGGCCAAGTCTAACAGACTGTGGTCTGTTCGTCAAAAAGTTCTTAATTCAGGAGCACGTGGGAGTGGGGACCTGCAGATTATACAGTTTGGTTAGTAGTATATCTGGGATGATAGTGTTAAATGCAGAGCTGTAGTCCACAAAGAGCATCCTCACATAGCTCTGTTTGTTCTTCAGATGATTCAGTGCTCTATGAAGTGTGATGGCCACAGCATCCTCTGTAGATCGGTTTGCTCTATAAGCAAGCTGATGTTGATCAAAGGAGGGTGGGAGGCAGTCTCTGATGTGCTGTGAGACTAGTTGCTCAAAAACCTTCATGATGGAGCTTGTTAACGCTATGGGCCTATAGTCATTGAGAGTGTTTATATTTGTTTTTGGGGGGAACGGGGATGATGTTTGCAGCCTTCAGGCATTGCGGGATGATGGCATGTGTTAAAGATAGATTGAACAGCTCTGTAAGTATTTCTGCCAACTGGTCAGCACACGCTTTAACTATTGCACCAGGAATTCTATCAGGCCCTGCAGCTTTCCTGGGATTTACTGCTCTCAGTGTTTTTCTCATCTCATGCACCTGAAGAGAGAGAAGTGCAGCGTTGTGGTCCCCATGAGGCAGTATGTCCAGGTTCTTGGTGGTCTCAAAGCGTGCGAAAAAGCTGTTTAGCTCCTCTGCCAGAGTGCTACTACTCTCGCTGTTTGTTGGGCCCTGGCCTTTATAGTTGGTCAGGGCCTGTATCCCCCTCCACATCTGCCGTGGGTCACTGTCAGTAAAGTGGCCCTCGACCTTCCTCCTATATATCTCCTTAGCATGTATGATGCCCCTTCTCAGCTCAGCTCTGGCAGTGCTGTACTGTGAGGTGTCACCTGCTCTAAAAGCCAGGTCATGGAGTCTGGACTTCGCTGGTCATCCAGGGTTTCCTGTTTGGGAAGGTCCATATGCATTTGTCCACAGTGACATTTTCTACACAGGTCTTCATGTAGAAAAGCACAGTCTCTGTGTATAACTCAAAGTCCTGTTGTTTGAAGATGCTCCAATCTGTGTGGGCAAAACAATCCTGAAGCTGGGAGAGGGCATTTTCAGGCAAGCATCTAATAGTTTGACTGCTAGATTTTGTTCTCTTCCTAAGGGGAGTGTAGGCTGGTAGTAAAAGCAGGGTGAAATGGTCTGATTGTCCTAAGTGGAGAAGAGGTTTTGCTCTATAAGCATGCTTAATATTTGAGTACACATGATCAAGTGTGTTTTTTCCCCTGGTTGGGCACTTAACATATTGGTAAAGTTTGGGGAGCACAGTTTTTAGGCATGCTCTTTTGAAATCCCCAGCAATGATGTGAACGCCCTCAGGATGAACTCTCTGTTGCATGGTAATTATGTCTTGAAGGTGACTGAGCGCCATGCTAACATTAGCATTTGGAGGTAAATAGACAGCAGTGATGGTAACTACTGTTAGCTCCCGTGGCAGATAAAACGGTCTACACTGAACAGTCATGGCCTCTAAATCTGGTGAGTAATGGCTGTTTGTTATTTTTCTGTTTGTGCACCAGTCTTTAATAATTAGGCCTCCTCCCCTTCTCTTACCGAAGGCTATATTGCGATCTTGACAGTGCAAGATCTGGTCCGCTAGCTCCATTGTAGCATCAGGGATTTGTGGGTGCAGCGAGGATTCTGTGGCGATTAGTAGACAGCACTCACAAATTGTGTGATTGTGGGAGATCTGCAGCTGTAGTTCATCCACTTTGTTTACAAGGGATCTGGCATTTGTGAGGAACATAGATGGTAATGGGGGTTTCTGCGGTCTCTTCCTCAATTGAGTTAGCAGACCTGCTCTGCATCCCCGCTTCTGTTTTCTCTCCCTATGCCGTCTTCTATGCTTGCTTAATCTGACAACAATCCACGGAGCTCCCGGAGATCTTGCTAGCTCCAATGGGATATTGTGGGATTCTGTATAAGCATAGGTGACTTCAGTTTTGAGTTGCTGTCCTATACTTATCAGGTCTTCTCGACAATATGTTAGTTCGTTGCAGGATGGAGTAAAATGCAGGAACAAAAAGAAGTAAAAACACAAAAAGAACAGTCGTCGGGAGCATTGAGCCACTGCAACCATGCGCGCCGCTATCTTGGGATCACAACTTTGAATGGTTACTAAATGAATGGCTGTAAGACAAGGACTACCTGTAAGGGTAAACGGAATTCCAGGAGGGCTGGACATAAGTCTGCTTGTAGCTACATAGATTCTAGGCCAATCCCTCTTTTAATGCAGCACCCAGGTTCTGCCATTTCTTCCCCTACATCACTCATAAACACTGTTTCCTTTAAATGTATCTTTTTTCTGAACATCAGAAATTCCATTCTCAATCTTAGTTAGGCCTCCTTGGGGGTCTTCCAAAATTTTCCACAGAGTTGTTATGCTGAATGCGATGGATAGATTGTGAGCCATGTAATGAATACTGTAATAAATTTAGCTTGTTTGGTTAATTAAATGCAACATCCTTTTTTAAAAATGATTTTTTATTAAAACATTTAAACAAGCAGGTAAAAACTAACACAAACTAATAAGTAGTAAGCAGAGAAAAGAAAGAGAAAGAAAAATACCGGTAAATAAATAAGTAGGTAGGTAGGTAAATAAATAATTAAAATCAAAAATAAATACAGCAAGCAAGCAAGCAAAAAAGCAAAAAGCATAAGGAAATAAATGAAAGCCCAAAAAGGGGGAATGAGAGTGGAGAAAGCATCTCAAAAAGAACCTTCCCTAATTCTCTAGAAAGTAAAGGCAAGGAACGGGAGTACTTTAAGACTTGCAAATTCTGTTACTGCAACCTTATATAAAGGTAGCATCAGAATTCCTAGTTTAGATTCCTGTCTGGCCTGCCTAAAAGCGCTGACAACAGTTATCAAATTGATATGGGAGGTCCTTAAATATAG
The DNA here is from genome assembly GCF_049901715.1 of Pseudonaja textilis. Taxonomy (NCBI): domain Eukaryota; kingdom Metazoa; phylum Chordata; class Lepidosauria; order Squamata; family Elapidae; genus Pseudonaja; species Pseudonaja textilis. Next base: position 308,407,615 of record NC_141990.1, read on the forward strand.
CAAATAGATGTCTTGTTCCTCATTAATTATTTGTCTGAAGTATCCATAATACCTTTGGTGGTTCTATCTAAAGAGGAAGTTTCCAAGAGACAATTAAACCGTCTAACCAGGTGTGAAAACATACATCAGCTCACTGTTTTCAAATAACAAGGGAAAGTAACTATGATTGCTGATTTTAATATGATTAAATAATCTACTGAACCTGGAATGGCTCAGTTAAAATAAAAGGATTATAGCCTAGCATGTTGTTTATAAACTCTGTGCAACTTCATTTTCTAACGTAGCATTTGCAGAAGTGCAGACATACTAAGATCCTTAAATACTAGAAAGGTCTAATCTGAAGAAGAATTGCATATGAGGGAAAAAGTCTGCAGAACAGAGATATGGTAGGGATAATTAATATTTGTTATCATACTAAAAATCAAAGAGAAGCACCTCCCAAGCACACCTGTTGATACAAATTAACATATTTGCTAGGCCCCTCCAAAAGATACTTGGGCAAGTCAGAAGAAGAAGAAAGATTTTAATAAAGATATTGCTGAATTCAGTGGGAGTTTAGATATGTGTCCTGTTGTGACATGACTGGAGGCCTGGTTGAGTTTAGTAAGGAACAAGCCACTGAGGAAATGTTTAGGAACAGAAGATGCTTGTTTAGGAACAGAAGATGCTGTTATGTTTGGCTATAAGGCAAATTATGTAAACCACCATCCAAATGAACAAATATAGAAGCTACCAATCATAAAATTAAAGATGGTCTAAATTTTTCATTATGCTCAGGCTTCATACCCAACTGGCTATGTTATTTAACAAAGCTTGTGTTTTCATTTTACCATGTAGCAAGTTTTCTAGATACAAAATTGGGACTTTTGTGAAGAATCAAGGTGTCAAATTTGTTACATATAGAAGATTCATATATTGACAAAAATGAAACAGGATAGGTAAAATGCTCATTATACCTATCCTCATGTGCAGCATACAAAACATTTTCCTATTATAAATTTGGTGCTTTCTAGTAATTCCTTCAAAATATCATAATGGAGGCAGGCTATATATCACTTCAAGTATGTCTATGGAGATTCTCAGTCACCCAGGTCATGGTTGTCCCAAAGGTGCTTTTTAAAGAGGCAACTGGACTTTCTGGTTTTTCTTTGAAGATGTTTCGCTTCTCATCCAAGAAGCTTCTTCAGCTCTGACTGGATGGTGGGGAATGGAAGGATTTATACTCCTGGGTATAAATCTTTACTCCTTGGCTAGCAATAGCACTTACACTTATATACTGCTTTACAGTGCTTTGCAGTGCTCTCTAAGCGGTTTACAGAGTCAGCCTATTACCCCCAACAACCTGGGCTTTCATTTTACCAATCTTGGAAGGATGAAGGCTGAGTCAACCTTGAGCCTGGTGAGATTTGAACTACCAAATTGCAGGCAGCCAGCAGTCAGCAGAAGTAGCCTGCAGTACTGCACTCTAATCACTGTGCCACCGTGGCTCAGGTAAGGAGTATAAATCCTTCTATTCTCCACCATCCAGAGTTGAAGAAGCTTCTTGGATGAGAAGCAAAATGTCTTTAAAGAAAAAACAGAAGTCCAGTTGCCTCTTGAAAAAAGCACCTTTAGGACATTTCAAGTATGGTTGAGTGTAGAGTGCATGCTGTAGAAACTGTAAGTTAATAGTGGTGAAATATCTTGAACTAGTCATGGATCACCATCTTTGCTTACCTCTGCTATAAAATTTTGAAGAAGGAATAGAGATTCCTAATTCCCATCTCTAGCTTCAGGTGCATTTCAGTAGAAACTGTGGTCCTTACTCATAACGACTGTGACCTATCTCAGCCCGTATAGCAGCTTCCTCTAAACAGATGTGTCAGGTGTGTTGTTGTTGATGTAGTTGAGTTTTGCACATTAAAGAACTAGCACAGCTGGATTGGTATCTGTTGGATAAGGCTGGCATATCTAAGTGCTAACTTGTTGAAACAGCTCATTGGATGTGAGAATGCTTAAAGATTTTATGCATCTTGTCTAGGTATACGGTATAACAAAAAATTTGCAAGGGCTTCTTCTCATAGTATATTGAGAAAAAGACAACTTCTAACAGAAACTTAGCATTAGCTATGTTTCTAGAGAAATCAAGTTAAATTGGCTGGGAAAGCCTTTGCATAGCTTTGTGTGATGACCCAGAGTGGGATACAAACAGTCACAGAAAACAGGTGAAGCCCCTTTTATTCCTTCACTTTGCTTCCAAGCTACAAATATCTTTGACGGAAGACAAAACTCCCACAGTTTATTTATTTATTTATTTATATTTTATTTGGTTTGTCAATTGCTTACAAGATAATAGGTGTAAGTAAAAACATAGTTATGAATACATGAATACATATAAGAGAAATAAAAGAATTATAATAAAATAAATTATAAAAAAAAAAAGAAAAATAAAAAAAATTACACGAAGGAAAAAAGCGACACAAACCAGGCAAGATAAGGTCTGGAGGATGTCCACAGATAACACACACTGGGAAGGATGCCAAACTCAGAGAGGAACTATAGAGATATTTACATGCTTTGTTTCCAGCGTTCGCCAGTTCGCAGGCCCATACTCTTATTCAGTTGTCACAGCTGCAGCCCATGATCAAGGCCCTTTCCTCCCGAGTAGACCACGTCTCTCCCTTCTCCTCCCCTCCCTGCGTGCCCTAGGATGGATAGGGGATGGGCCTGGGTCCTCCTCTGACTGCTCAGCTGGCCTCTGCCCTTCCCCAGCCTCCTCCACAACCTCCAGAGCCATACTTCCACTCCGTCGGCTGTTCCTCCTCACCTCAGAGTCAGTCTCCATCAGGGCCATGACAACTTTGTGTTGATATTTTTCCTAGATCTGGCGTCCCTAAGCTCAATCACTCAAGCCATGGTCATCTCATGCTTGGACTACTGCAATGCATTCTACATGGAGTTGCCCTTGGAGAGTATTTAGAAGAGAAGTTCTTGAAGCTCCTAGGGTGGCCCATGTTACAACACTGTTCTGTGAGCTGCATTGATTGCGTTTGTTTCTGGGTAGAATTTAAAGAGTTTGTTATCACCTTTAAAGCCCTTCATGGCATGGGTCCATACAATCTGAGGAACCATCTCACCCCAATGGGATTGCCCCTCCTGCAATCCATGTTAGCAGATGGGCATGCTGTAGACCCTGTCAGTCAAGGGATTTTGGTTGACAGGATCCAAGAGAAGAGCATTTTCTACTGTAGCTCCTGCCTTTTGGAACATTGTGCCTCTTGAGGCGAGATCTGCACTCCTCCTCCTGACCTTCTATAAGGGCCTGAAGACCTGGCTCTATCAGTTGGCTTGGGGCCCAACAGGGCTGCATCATGCTGGAGGAGACTGATGGGTTAAGACTGGACCAAACCTCCCCCTTGTGCATCCTGCTCCTTTCCTCTCCATCTTTAAATTATTAAGTATTACTATTATGATTATTTATTGCTTCAATATTTTATTGGCTTTTAATGTTTTTAAGCCAACCAGAGTTGCGTCTTAGTGAGATGGGCAGCAAACAAGAAAAAAACAAATAAATAAAGAGGCACAAAGTTGCATGTATGGTATGCTGGATTTTGATTTTGACAGCGTTCCTTGGTTAAATCAGGGATTAAATCAATCCTTGATTAAATCATGTATTAAGTTTACAGAATTTATGTTGGCAGTTTTACTAAGCATCTTTTATGATGAGATTTCTACTCTCGAAAGGTGGCCTTTGCATCTGCCCTTCAAGTGGCACAACAGCAATACCTGTTATGTAACTGGAAAAATGCAATTGTAAACATCATGGAATTGCTTAACTAAATATATTCAGAACCATGTTATAAAAGAACATACATCAAATATAGAAAAAGAGAGCAACTTGACATGAAAATGATTGTGCCTCTCCAGTATTTTAATTTATCCAATTAATTAAGGCGGTTCTGGCTATGGCAAGCTCTTTCATCAAGTTTGGAATAATTTGCTCCATTTTTATTTCCAGATAAATGATTCATCCACATATTTAAATGTGTAAATGAATCATTTGTATTTATGGCTATATAAATTTGCTGAATATATAAATACATAAATAAATAGGGTGTTAGCATACTTAAGAATCATTATTCTGATTCAATGAAAATATAAATTTGGAATCTGGAGTCTGGGTTTGCAGACAATTTTCATATATCTGGGTTTAAGAAGTATCTGTGGTCCATATCTCCAGTATATTTGGTCTGCACTATGTGCAGATGAGTAAACCACAAACTTAAATCATCATTGACTTAATCAAAAATCTAGGTACAATTGGTTCACCTTGTACAATATTACATGTATAAAACAGTGCAAAAACCATCTTCATAAGAATGTTTCTTTTCAACTCACAGAGCCTAGTTGGGCCAAAGAAGTGAAGAACGCTTGAGAGAATACAATGTATTGTTTTTTGAAATGTGGCCTTCAAACTGCCTCACCAAACCCGTTGAGGACCTCAAAATGCTGGAAGTTGTGTCCCAATGCAATAAACCATGGATTTGCAATTTTCAAAAACTGGGTTCATATACATTGTACTAAATCCAGATCAGACCAACCACATGTACTCTTTTGTAAGTTGTTGGACCTTACAAAGGATATGAATGGACAATATATGAACCGTGCCTACTCTGAAGTACAGAATAATCCATGCCTTAAAGGCAGAGTTTTTCAACCTCAGCAAGTTTTTAAGATATGCGGCCTTCAACTCCAAAATTCGCCTCAGCGAACTCCACACATCTTAAAGTTGCTGAGGTTGAAAAACAAGGCAATGTGTGAATGGAGCCACACTTTTCTGATGCCTCTGTGCCATTAACTACCCAAGAAGCTGGAAAAAGGTCCAGAAATGCCCTCATAATCTCTTGTTTTATCCAGAATGCCAGTAGGTTGGTCAAGAATGTCTTGAGCATATATATTTTTAAATATTTATCCCGTTTTTCTATTCAATTTAATCCCGTTCTGCAACATTACAGAATGCTGAATTAAAGTCTTTGCAGAAATTAATTCACAGTGAAGACGGCAGGTTTTTCTTCCTTTCAGAGGAAAAATTGTACTCCTTGATCCAAACACACCAAATAAAGAGGCAACACTCCCCAATGTTACAAAATCTTGTATTAATCATCTCCCTTCACTTTCAATATAACGTTGATATGAAACATAGGCATGATTCCTAGTTACATGGAAGGAGAACGAGTAATAAATATATATTGTAGCAAGTTGAAATCACAAGGGTGTTTCACCAGTAATAACAACAAATTGAAAACTGTACACTTGCAAAGAAATTACAGCATTCCTCAAACATTAGACTTTTTCCCTGCCCCTCCTTCTTCTTCTGATTAATCAGGAAGCTGATACATGTAAACAAACATGCTATTTCCATATATGACAAATTTCTTTTAAAAATATGCATTGCTTGGCAACATTAACTAGGCAAAAATATTTCTTTGTGCACTAACTTTATGCAGGGGAAATACACGCTTCCCCCTAACCAAAATAAAATAAAACAGAAAGAAAGAGATCAAGACTAAAATGCATGCATGTACAATAGAAGGCTCTTTTTTTTTTCATTTTTGCCGATAGCAGGCATGCAACAAAATGGAAATCCAAGCTGTTTCATTTGCTTACAGTAGGCATAAATACATAAGGGTTATATATTAATAAGGGAGGAAGTATTCTGTTTTATTTTTAAACATTTATTAACATTCCTGTTTTCTTGCAATTCCTCCCAGAGGAATACACATTCACTTTTTAAGTAAAGATTAAAGGAATACAAAAAATAAAACTCACTTTGCAAACTTTGATGACTTGTATAAAATCAACTTTAGTGTTATCATAGCTGTGTGCAAATTATACTTTCTACAAGATCTACTCTTTCTACTTCTTAGAATCAGGCACATCCAGAAAACCCTTGATAGGAGAGGCAGGAAGAGGACTCTATCCACTACATGCTACCAGAAAGGTGGACCTGTTATTCTTCTGAACATCTCTTCATTTCTCTTTCCCATCTCGTCTAGTGAAAACAGAGGATGCAGCACTCCTGAACCCAACACTTAATGGGACGGGATATGTGCACGCAGGTCACATTTTTTTGTGTTCCTATGTGAGATGGGGAAGGGGAAACAAGGCCATTCAGAACTTCTAATTTAGCTGCTTGAAACCCAGGAGAAGAGAAAGGCTAAGAAGCTGACTATATGGTGGGTCCTGGGTTCTAGGGCTAAATCACGAGCATAATTCTGCAGTCACAGACAAGGAAACACGTACAAAGTTGTATGTTTCCCATCAAAACAGTTCTTTGTTCAGGGAATAGAGCTGGTCAGCAAGAAACATTCTTCCACCTGCTCCCAAGAAAAGTCAAGGAAAATAGGGTCGAATCTTGGGTTCAAACTGGAAAAGCTTCCAGTTGCCAAAAAGGAGCAGCAAACGGCATAAAGAAAGATTAGTTTTCTTTGATATTTTTATTTCTTCGCCTCATCTAAGACAAGAGAAAAAGGCACTGCCAAAGCTCAATGTCTAAATAATGTAAAGAGGCTGCCTGATGGCAGGAGAGTTGCAATCTTCTTGAGTTTGAATACTCAAGCTTGTCCAGAATAATTTGCAAGATAAAAAAGCTTTCATCATAAGGACAAAAGCAGCAGCTCTAGGTAAGCTCTACCCCTTTCTTACATACATGCAACTTCACAATGCATCTACTAAAGGAGTGGAGTTTCCATTGGGACACGGTTGTTTACATTACCTGTCCCCTGGTGACAGCCACTTGCAGATGTCTCTGAGTCTACCACACAAAATGAAAGCAGAGTCTTGTTATCTATGGATGGGACATTTGCCTACTGAATTCTAACTCCTCCAATTAATCCTACTCCCTATAGGATTCCAGCACAAACACGATGCTCTCAATAAGTGGTTTGTTTATGGAGCTCTATGTGGAAGTCTACAAATCTCTTCTTGTGTGAAGCTCCAAAGCCTTTTTGTGCTTTAAAGAGCCATTAGATCAGATCAATTGTTTCTCAACCTTGGCAACTCAAAGATGTTTGGACTTCAACTCCCAGAATTCCCTAACCAGCATAACTGGCTAGGAAATTCAGGTAGTTGAAATCGGCACATTTTCCAGTTGCCAAGGTTGAGAAACACTGGATTAGAGATAACATTTGGATTAGATGCTACAAAACAGAAATACATTCCTTTTTAAATGGAGCTACTAGTCTCAATAAAGTGTGTTTATTACCTATACAGGCCAAAGTTGATTGTTGATGACCAATCTTTAAATCTCATTAAATAACAATGATTGACTAGACATTTTGGATGCTGAACTGGAAAGGCCTAAAATGTTATCCTGGCTAATTCACATGGAGCTTCAATAATTGGGAATTTAACAACGATCATGAGAATGAGTACATGCTGATTGGTGACAAACCAGCAAGTCAAATGACAATTATCTCCCATCACCATATAATCAGGCTCTTTTCTAAATGTAATAATTAGCCAGAGGACAAGGCCTACAGTTTATTTCTCCTTTGTGAATCACAGTCAAGGACCCTTCAAAATGCTGAACTGCTTTGGGTTGCAGTACAGAAAGTTATCACAGTGCAGAGAGTAAGTGTGAAAATGCTTCACCCACTGCAATACCAGATTTTTTTTCCTCTTGTCAACTACTGTTCCTCAAATAAATTTAAAAGCAGCATAAAAACTAGAATTCATCCCCTTATTCTCACACCCCCAATTGTGTTACATAAATTTGTTTGTATTTCCCCATTCAACAAGTGTCATAAATCACTAGAAAAAAAAGCACCAATATAAATTTAATACATGATAACGGCATAGTAAAAGTTATCTCTGGCAGAGCAGGCAGAGGTATCCAGCTTACACACTCTTGTAATGAGAACAAGAAAAAAAAATAGAACACACATTTCTATGTAGTGAAATAGTTTGCATTTTCTGAAACTATCATATAATTGCTTATTATAAAACAGTTGCATTGAGCAATAAATGGTAAATACAAAAACGAAAGGCACTGCCACTTTTTAAAAAAATACTAAACATTTGACTTCCATGGCCTTCAGCATGCAACTATTTTTTTTTATAAATACATTTAATTTTATTTTGGATAGTTGTGGGTTTTTTTTTAATCATCTGTTTTCTACCTGCACTCAATACAGGATTTAAGAGGAAGGGATGGTGGCTTCTAAAATGTATCTGAAGCCTCTGTTCATTACACAAGATACAAAAAACATGCTGAACTTAGTAATGTACCTACACACAGTGTTCATGGAAAATAAGTTCTCTTTTCCAAAGGGGGAAAATAGAAGGAAAAAAATGTATATGGTTATTAACACCAGAATTTTACATGGGTACCAGCCATAGCAAGTTATAAGTCATATGTCTATCCAAAATAATATATTTTAATAATCAGATAACCTCTGTTTTCCATATTCAGCAAAGGAATAAATAAACATTTCAAATTTGTTAAGTATTTTGACCAAATTTCCTTAACGTGGTGCTCTCTAGACACACATGAACTAAAGCAGGGGTGTCCAATCTTGGCAACTTTAAGACCTGTGGACTTCAATTCCCAGAATTCCCTAGCCAGTATGGCTGGCTAGGGAATTCTGGAAGTTGAACTCCACAAGTCTTCCAAGTCTTTAAGATTGGACAGCCCCGGACTAAAGCTTCCTTAATCTACAATAGCACCCTGATTTTGAGGAACAACTTATTTTTCTTACTTCTCCTCCCCCCCAGCCCAGATTCCTGCATAACTACAGTTTATAGACTTCCAAAATACTCAAGTCTACAGAACTGTTCCCTCAGTTTCTACATCCAAACTATTTTCTACACCATTCCACCTGCTTTCCCGACGATTATCTTACCGCAACCAATCAGCCTATTTTACACAGCAGCCTCACATAACCTGGTCTCTTTCCAGATATGTTGTACTACAATTCCCAGAATTCCTCACTGCTACGGCCATATATATATATTTATACACACACATCATGCTGGTTGGGAATTTGCAATGGATTCACAGATGGGAAAGTCTGATCTACAGCAATGAACAAATATATGAATCCATCAATTGCAAAACAACCTCTGCCTAAAACTAGCCTAGCAGATTATGTCTTTCTCAGGTGCCTTAAAAATCACTTTCTAAAATCTTTGCCTCCAACACTCGACTCCTTTACTAAACATAAAGCCACCGTTTCCTTTTTTTGTTAACAGGCACTCTAGTAAACATGAAACAAAACAAAGCAAAGGGTATTTTGGCACTTTTTGTTCAGAAATATCAGTTTTAATTCTTTAAAATACTGCTATCTGAAACCTATTATGCTCTCTTCCATTTATAGCCTCAATTAAAAAATAAAAATAAGACAGTAACAGAGTTTGAGAAGCAGTCCCTTAGCTTCTTTCCCTTTTCTAAGCAAAACAGAAGCAGCAGCAAATGTTTGGCACTTTGCTAGGTTTGATTAGGTGGAAAAAATGTCTCCTATCAAAAATGGATTCCATATTTGGGGGAGGAAAAGAACACCCCACAGTAATTTGCACTACAGACTTTCTGAAATAGGCCTGACTGAATCATACTTTGGGTACTTTCATGCTGGCTGCACTCTTACGTCTATGAACTCTGTATTGGAGTTGAAATTAAAGAACCATGGAAAGCTCAGGATTTTTACATAACCGGGAAGGGGGGAGTATTCCTATTTAGCAGTAGTTTCAAACCAATTTAAATCTGTAGCATAGGCTTCATCATGACAAACCTTCAGCACCTTCACAAAACTACAATTTCTAATACAAGAAGCCATGATAATGCAACCAGTTTCAAACTGGATTATTGTTCACTATATACAGTTTGTTGCTTGGCACTCTCTCACACACACACACATATAATCTTTTTCCCTCTCTCACACACACACACCCAAGAACTAAGGATGCATCTTTGGGTAAGAAGATGCACAGCTATTTTTCTTCCATAGGAGGAACAGGAAGTTATTAGTACCAAAATGTAATTTTGTTATTGAATGGATTGGACAGTTACCATAGAGCTGAAGCATCAATTATTTCTGCACGGTTATGATCAGAAAATGGTAAAGTGAAATACTGATTTCTAAGTGACACCATATCACTTGATATTATCTGGTAGGTGATGCACTGGAACATATTGTATTTTCACGTACGCACATATATCTATTTAAAAACAGTCTCTACCTCTCAGCACATAATTAGTATAGAAATGGAAAAATGTGGGTTAAAACAGCATGAGGGTTCTCTGTTTGTGGGCATAGCTGAAGTCCTCAGCGTTTTGCTGGTAATTGGCAGGTTTAAGGTGTTAACTAAATATCTTTGCTCATAGAGCAGGGGTGCCAAACTCATGACCCACGGGCTGGATGCATCACATGCTGGCCCCGTCCCCGCCTGATTTAGCGAAGGGAGAAAAAGTCCCGATACATCACATGACACCACCGTGATGACATGAGTTTGACACCCCTGTCATAGAGGCTTAAGGCACCTCATCTTTCCCTTTAATTTTCTCTAGGGTCAAATCAGCCTATAGGGATGCTTGGGAGGGGTGTGGAAGCAATTGCAGCTGGTGCACACTGTTATTCATCTTTGGATTACAACACAACAGTTGTGAGGCTGCAATCATAATGCTGTTTTGCTAGTTGTTTCTTAGTTGTTATGTAGATAATACTTTGGAACAGGGGTAGAGTTAGGGGTGGAACAGATGTTGTATATTTGCTTCCCTAACTTCTGAATTCCAAATGCTACCAAACCAAGATCAAGAAGAAATCTCCATGGTGTATATGCCTCTGCTTTTTCAGAAAAAAAAAAATAGAGCAATGTTCTCTAAGATGATACTAACTTTCATAAAGCTATTTTTGAGCACCCCAATGCTCTAGGCTAGTGCCAAATTTCAATTAAGCAACTTTAACATTTTCTCATTCTCTCTCTCTCTCCCTTCCTCCCTCCTTCCCTCTCTCATTCACACAAAATCAAAGGAACGGGACCCTTTCTTCAACTTTTCTTCTTTCTGCTCTACAACATTTCCGTGGCATCCCACTCTGGCCCAGCTTGGAAAGTCAAGAAAAAACTTATAAGTGCCTGAAATTCTCTAGAAACTTGACATTATTTAAAAAGGCAAAACCTGCTATGAAGCCAAAAAGAAAAAAAAGATGCACACACGCGCACGCACACACACACACACAGGTACCATGCAAAAGATCTATTATTAATGGCAAGATGAGAAGGAAAGTGGGATTCCCTGGTTCCTCCAAGATCAGAAGGCTTTGACTTGCTTCTAGCCAAAAATGCTGGTATCCTTCCCTTCTGGGGTGCCCTTATCCCAGCCACTGGATGTCTGAAGAGATTTTATCTGCACCACATACATACAATCTCATACAGGAATTTGGCAATTGGGACCTGGGCACTGGTAGTTTTCCAGAGCAACAGGGACTGTGGCCATGCAGGATGGCTCTCCAGGTCAAGTTTGGAAACTAGGCTGGTTTTACCCCATTGTTTCTCTGAAGAAGAAAGAAGGCGGAGTTTGAAGCACGTGCAACATGCTCTTTTATATCCGCCTTCATATGTAAACAATGCTCAGGATTCAAAGCTAGTTTTTTGAATGTAACTGAGGCAAAACCAATTGGCCTTTTGAGTTTCCCTTCTAGCCCACTCAATGAAACCACAGCTCCCATTGTGGTTTGAATGTCAGTGAAATACAGCTCATATTTACAAACAATGTGTGATTCCCTTCTTCTTGACCATGCGTCCATAATATACTTAAAGGTCTCCTTCTTCATAATAGAAGGCTTGCATCACCCCCCCACCCACCGCCATTTCCACTGGAGACGTCCTGCCTATTCCCTTGCTATTGAGATGCCTGCCCTTAGATACTTTTAAGACATGCACCAGGATGCCAGCCCTTAGGTGAAGTCCCCCAACTTGTTTTGCTTACTCCAAGTGTTGTTTTTGTGTGTGCGTGTGCTATCCCAATTGCTGTGTTGCTTCCGACAAAACCATTAAGATAAGCAGCCCTTCACAATGGAAACAGCGATGGAGAAGAGAGAGAAGGCAGAGAGAAGAACAGAAGGAAACAGCAATGAAAGGATGCAATGTATCTCCAGGGATCCTCAGTATGACAAGGGACTCATCATGAAATCTACCACTGGTCCAGCAGCCAAATTTTCTCACGGCCAGCGTTGTCACTGCAGATTCTTCCATCTTCTAGATAGTTGAGGTTCTGTCAACACCATCTGTAAGGATTTGGACATTGTTAGAGAACCTACTACCCAAAAGGAACAGCAGGTGGCTTTCCAATTCAGAGGCAAGGAGAATAGAGTAATGCAAAGACCAACCTATCTCAACCTACTCTTTTTTTGTGAAGTAAGGCATGGATGTTTCCACCCCTTCTCAGCAAGTCCTTCCTCGGATACATCTGGCAATGAGGCTCATAGGTAAAAATACAGCCCTCTGGGAAATATCTCCTACCTATCACTTTTTGCAACAAAGCGATGCTGGGAGAAACTGCACTGTGAGGAAATGGATAAATTGCAGTACTATCCCAGTATTACTTTGGTTTCTCTTGGGAAGACATTGAATCAGATGGTCAGGTTAAATCAATCAAAGTAGATTTTCCAGATTGGGAGGTTGGCAGTACTGCCTCCTGAGGTGCCATAGTATCCAGGAAAGCTGCTCAGTAGTAACCACAAAAAGCTAAAATGTTTGTATATGGCCAAGTCCTTGCAAATTTATCTAATCTCTTGCAAGCGTTCCTGTGATTTCAGTATTCCCACAGGAACGCTTGCAAGAGAAGATCACATCAATGATAAGGAGACACATATAACTTTAGGACAAAATCAAATAATGGCACATACTGCCTGAAAAGGCCAATCATTCCTGCAGTAGCTCTGGCATCATCTTGAAGACTGACTCTCAGCAAGGAAGCGAAGTAACAATCATTCTAATAAATTGGATTCAGTGAGGACTTGAGCAAGACAAATGGAGAGAAGAGCAGAATCCCTTTCTGTTTCAAACTCATTCCTGTTCCAATTTGTTCAGCATTGCAATATTATGTGAATGAGATACCGTTATACGTGCCATTATGGGGACAATGCTTCAGCAAATCCAACAGATGGCAATCTATGACTAGTAGCAAAAAGAGCACCAAAGCACATTCACCCAGTCACTCATCCAGAGCAACCCTCGTAACTCCATCAAAATCATTGTATGGATTTGTCTTTAATAACAAGTAGTTGTTAACCTTCTGACACCAGCTTCTTTCTTTTGGGAGCTCCTCAAGAAAAGAATACATTCCTATTCCCCAGGTTAAGCTTATTGCTATTCTAATACAATCAGTGTCTTTTAACTAGAACTGATAGACAATGAACCTGGGATTTTCTACAGGCAGAAGGTAATTATGTGATTCCCTTCCTATGTACTGTTCCTAAACTGAACAAAGGTTCAATTTATTTATTAAAATTGTCTTTTTCAACAAATCACTAGTTGCACTGTGTGTTTTATTAGTGACCATTTTACACTTGGACAGTTGTCAGCTTTATAACTGTCTCCTTAAAGAACCTTATGGCTTTCTCTGTTTTAAGATAAATGTGTTCATTCAGCAGTATGAATTTCTATTTAATGGCTTTTCTCTCCCTATCAACTGCATCAAAGACTGGTTCACACATTGTGCTAAGCAATGTTTTCTTGACCATGATTTAACAGAATAAACCACACCTGGCTTGGTTCTGATACACAAGGCATCCTTGATAATCCTCAGTGTCCAAAGAAGCCACATTACTGTGTGTCTTGGTGATGGACCATACCTCTCTCTCTCTCAATATTTTCTACTGTGTACCTTTAAAGTGTATCAATAGATCTGGGCTGCAAAAAGCTGGACAACCCCTAGATGACAGAGAAGTTAAAGTTTTCTGTATGTCTTCAATATCATCCTAGTCATTATTGATAATAGAACAGTTTTTCCCCAAAAGCCATCACTCTGCTAAACAAAAAATTCCCTCAACACTGTTCAACTATTACAAAGTCTGTATTACTACTGCTATCAATCTTCTTCTCATCACTCCTTATCACCCATCCCCTCCCACTTGTGACTGTGTGACTGTAACTTTGTCGCTTGTATCCTTATGATTTATATTGACTCTTTCCTAGTATTATTGGATTGCTTATTATAGCCTATGACTATCATTAAGTATTGTACCTTATGATTCTTGACTTTTGACAAATGTATCTTTTCTTTTATGTACACTGACAGCATATGCACCAAGACAAATTCCTTGTGTGTCCAATCACACTTGGCCAATAAAGAATTAATCCATCCATCCATCCTTCCTTCCTTCCTTCCTTCCTTCCTTCCTTCCTTCCTTCTTATTACTCTTTTTGCAGCTTAGATCTGGTAGCCCTACACTGGACAACTTCAAAGAGGGCAAAAGAAATGGAAAGGAGCTGCTGTCTATTTAAACTTCACCTCCTGCCTCCCCCTCCTTCTAACTCACAAACCTGCATAATGTTCTCCATTTAGCACAGAAATGAGACAGGAAATACTTTTGAAGTCTGCTGGTAAGACTGTGGCTTGTAAGTTACATAAGCATGTATGGAGGAGAGACAAGTGGGTTTTGTTAAAGATGGAGACAGCCCATCCATCCTTAGTCCCACAACTATATTGAATCATCACCTATTCCAAGGCCAGCTATCATGGTTCTCTCTGTTAATGTAGTTAGTCAAACAAATGTCGATATGTAGGTTTCATTTCATCTACTGTTTTTCCTAATTAAAACACACACACACACCATCCTATCTTGCTTAATGTTCATGTGGGGGGAAAAATCAACTCAAACCCCTGAATCCTTTTCTCTCTCTTTAAGATGTTATGTGAAGGACAATGCTTGCTTGATCTTTTCAGAATAAAAAACAATGTATAGGGAACAGAGTCTTGTTATGAAATGTCTCAGCGAGATGTCTTTTAAAAGCAAAAGAGGGTTTTTTTTTTCCTTCCTTTTCTACCAACCCAACTGAAGTTCTTTTAGGAACCAGGAAAATCTCAGGACATTTGCATGTACAGTGATGAAATAAATGTGTCGTTATATTATTATTATTTATTTATATCCTGCCTTTAATATTTGTACAGCAAATAACTCAAGGTGGCAAACATATGCAATACAGCTTCTTCTTTCTTTTTCCCCACAACAACCGTGTGAGGTGGGTTCAGCTAAGAGTGAATGACTTTGTATCATGAATATAAAAACCATCAGCTTCATCTCTTTTCTGTTACACATTAAAATTCTGATTCATCTTCTAGGGGGTCTCCTGTCTGGATTTTATTGATTTTAGCAATCGTTGCTTCTAATGAATGTTTTCAGGAGGGTTTGTAGTATATGGTCCAAAACAGAAGTTGGTGACTATGATGCTTTCATAAAAGCTCTCCCTGCTTTTATTTATGTGTGAAACATTTAAAAAGGCAGAGTTTTGAATGCAAGATTATGGCTACTTTAAAAAAAAATTTTTTTTACCATGCCCTGTAGATACCCCTGAGTGTTTTTAATGTTTGTTTTAACTCTATGTGATTTTACTCTTCTTATAATTGATGCATTAAACTCACTGAGTAGATTGAACAGAAAATACTAATAACCATGATAAATATTAGGATTGTGCATGTCACTTGAAGAGACAAAGCAACCCTCTGATTCAAATCTTGAAGGCTTTACCTGGATGCTTCCAGGCCCACCTGAGACATAATGGGCAGGTGATAGATGAGGAAGCAGACAAAGTATCATCTACTGGAGAAGAAAGTGGCAACACACTCTAATTGTCTATGGAGATTCTCAGTCATCCAGGTCATGGTTGTCCCAAAGGTGCTTTTTCAAGAGGCAAATGGACTTTCCGGATTTTCTTTGAAGACATTTTGCTTTTCATCCAAGATTTCAAGGTGACTCTTGAAAAAGCACTTTTGGGATAACACACTCTACTATTTTTCCAGAAACACAGACATTCCCAAAATGAACAAAGTCAACATTATACTGGCAGGTGAACCCCCCAGGTTGGAAGCAACCTGATGAGCTATTGGAGAAGATCAGAGAACAAGTACAAATAGCACTAAACGCTTCTAACATAGTTGGATTAAAACTGAATTAATGTCCAGCTGTTGATGTGCCTAACAGAGAAGGAAAGTCTAAATTTGCAAAGATTACCACCCTGACTGATGGCAAAAGTGAGAGTTTGCATATATGCAGCTTTCAAATATGAAATCTCTATTATGCAAGTAGAAGGAGTCTGAACCTTGGGGATCACAGTATCAGAAAGACTTAATGCAATTTTAATCTGAGCGTAAAAGAAAGAAGAAGGAAAAATAGCTTTTTACCTCCTAGGGCATGTTCAGTCATACTCAGGCACAAGGACTCCAGCCTATTATTGATATCGGGTTCTGTCACTGGGACCTGGAACTCTGCAAAGATAACGAGAGGACTAAATATAGCAGATGAGAACTGCCACTATTATTTGAAAGGTTTTTCCTCTAGCTAAACTTTAGGGGTATAGCTCTTGAAAGGTGGGATTTTTTTAAAAAAAGGAAAAAAAAAAGACATTCTCACTTTAGACTCAACAAAAGTTCTCCCAATTCTTCTAGATAATTTTGAAGATGGTATAATCCCACCAGCAAGGGACGATTAACTCTAGCCAATAAGATGTATTACAATATAAGGTTTCAATTCCTTGCAATATATATGTCTACCGAAGATGCTAATTAAGACAGAAGACAATAACATGGAGAAAGATGCACAATTGGGCACAGAAACAGATGGATGAATAAAACATACACTTTCAACTTTAAAAAAAAATAACGTTAGGAATAAGTTGTGCTTTTGTTCACAGAGACTGAGCCAATTTGATGCCACCTCTAACTTTCCTCTTGTTCACAATACTTGACATCTTAAGATGGGATCTTTCTCCAGAATTCATCATTCAAATCCCTTTTATGAAAATCTAGATGCTGATTATTCCATATCCCTAACTTTTAGCATATTCCCAGGACATGGTAAGCCATAATGAGGTTTATTTCATTCTGACTTCATTCTGTGTAACCCCCAGTCATTATGAATTCTAAATGACACCACAAGTTGTTTATTTATTTGTGATTTGTTAGCATCCTGAATGATATCTGCAAATCATTAATTCAATTTAGCATGATTTATGAGCTCGGCTAAGTGGGGCTTAATAAACAATGGTTAAATAAGTCATGGTGTAATATATTCCCTGTAAATATCCCCACTTATTTCAACAGAAACAATTAAAGAAGATCGAGCCCAGTAACAACTTTTGGGAATCAAAATTATTTTCCCTAAGACTAATTCTTGAAGAGAATTTGTTGCCTGACAGGCTCTGTTCCTTTCATAGTTCTCTATAAGTAAATAATGAATTTATTTCCATCTCACCTAGAGGTGATTCTAGGTGGATTACAACCAAATACACTGATAATACATTAAACATGATAAAATAGTAAAATAGTAAATATTAACAAAATAATATTGTGCCAGAATCTATACATGTAGTCCTTGACTTACAACCATTTGCTTAGTGACCATATGAAGTTACAATAGCACTGAAAAAAAGTGACTTATGACTGTTTTCACACTAACAATTGATGCAGCAGCCCATGGTCATGGGATAAAAATTTAGATGCAATTGGCATGCATTTATGATGCTGCTGAGTCCCAGGGTCATGTAATTATCTTAACAGATAACAGATAATCAGAGTTGGAAGGGACCTTGTAGGTCATCTAGTCCAACCCCCCGCCCAAGCGGGAGACCCTACACCATTTCTGACAAATGGCAGTCCAGTCTCTTCTTGAAAGCTTCCAGTGATGAAAATCCCACAACTTCCGAGGGCAAGCTGTTCCATTGGTTGATTGTTCTCACCGTCAGAAAGTTTCTCCTTATTTCCAGGTTAAATCTCTCCTTGTTCAGTTTCCATCCATTATTGCTTGTCTGGCCTACAGGTGCTTTAGAAAATAGCTTGACCCCTTCGTCCCTGTGGCAGCCCCTCAAATATTGGAAGACTGCTATCATGTCTCCCCTGGTCCTTCTTTTTATTAGACTAGCCAAGCCCAGTTCCTGCAACCGTTCGTTGAATTTAGATCATACCTTGTGTGATCTTCTGACAAGCAAAGTCAATGGGGAATCCAGATTCAATTAACAACGGTGTTACTTAAAAATTGCAGTGATTCATTTAACAACTGTGGCAAGAAAGGTCATAAAATGAGGCAAAATTCACTGAACAGTTACCTTGCTTGGAATGGAAATTCTGAGATCAATTGTGGCTGTAAGTCGAGGACTACCTGTACTGCAATTTCTTAGGTTTCTTTTCTCATGAATTAGCTTCTGTTTTTTCTATCTTATTTTCAAGGTGCCTCAGAATTTCTTTTGAATTTCTCCGAATAGTGTTTTACTGGGTTCGTGGAGGGGACGGTAATATTATTGTTGGCATTAATTTTCTATTATCCCTCATCCTACCATTTTAAGGTCTTCCTCATTGCCCACATTTCCCAGTCTGAAAAAGCTCCATGGAAAGAGTTCCCTCATCAAGTTTTCCCGGAGGATTTAAAGGAAAAGTGGGAAGCCAATGAGCTGGCTCCTATCTCGGCCTTCTCATAACTAAGTTCAAAAACACCCTAGTTCACGAATCTCATCAAAATGCAAAATTTCTCTGCCATAAATTCAATGAAATTTCATTTCATCAAAGTAAATAGGAGCTGGTACCATAAAAACCCTCAAGGTAATTTTCCTGCACTGTGCTAAAAATAACTGCTATACGAATCATGACAGATGACTATTAGTCCAGAGTTCAGTGGTGGTTTGTTTTTCAGCTCAAGGGGAAATTACTTATTTCTAATTCAATTTGACACAAAAGGTGGGGTGGGGGAGAGTTCACCCCTTTCTAAATCATGCCAAATCATTACTTTTAAAGGTCTTCCCAAAGGAATTGTTAACAAGCCATACAGTACTTTTCACGTGCCCATCCCTCTTCCAGTGGGGAAATAAGAAGGTGACTGAGCCCTGAGGAAGAAGAAACCCTGTCAGACTTACCAGGTTGCTGAAACATAAGCATTGTCTGAGGAGAGGTATGGACGGGCAGTGAACGAGTCCTCTGTACAGAACTATGGCTTCGGCTGGGCATACTGTTACTTCCTCCTGGATTTGCAAACCAAAGATTCTATGGAGAGACAACAGAGCATGCGCCGTTAAAATAAGGCAAGTCATAAATGTAGAAAGGCAAGGGTCCCTAACAACATTATAATCCCTATACCAGAGGGCCAAATTGCTAGTGTGCCAGATTTCACCAGAAAAGGGACAACTGATTTTGGAAAGGGGGCAGCAAAACAGTTCATTTCAGAAAATCTTCCATCCTTCTGTAATTTGGTAGAACCTCCTCCAACTGGCTTCAAATGCATATGCCCATTCAGGTAGTTCTCAACTTGCAACCATTTATGTCATGCCCCTGTTGGAGACTGACTCTGAGGGAGAGGAGGAACAGCCGACAGGGAGTGGAAATACAGCTCTGGAGGTTGTGGAAGGGCAGAGGCCGGCTGGACAGTCAGAGGAAGACCCAGGCCCATCCCCTCTCCATCCTAGGACATGCCGGGAGAGGATAAGGGAGAGATGTGAATAGCGTGGTCTATGGGGGAGGAAAGGGCCTTGATCCTCTCCATGGGCTGCAGCTGTGAGAACTGGTTAAAAGGACGGACATGCGTATGGGCCAGTGTTTGAAACAAAGCGTGGAAATATCTCTAGTCTGTCATTCCTCTCTGAGTTTGGCATCCTTCCCAGTGTGTGTTCCGATATCTGTGGACGTCTTCAAGCCCTTATCTTGCCTGGTTCCCTTAATTGCTTCAGTGTGGTTTGTGTTGTTTTTATTCTTATAATTTATAGGCATTTTTAGTTTAAATGGCATTTCCTCCTTTACGTAACTGCTTGTGGGGGAGTTTTTTTGTCTCCAGTCAAGGATATTTGGAGCTTTAAAGCAAAGTGAAAGAATAAAAGGGGCTTCCCCTATTTTCGTGACTGTGTTTGTTTTGTATCCCACCCTGGATCATCACAATTTACTTATGACTGTTTGAAAGGACAACAGCACTGAAAAAAGTAATATACAACCGGACCTCACACTTACGACTGTTGCAGCATCCCCACAATAACATGATCAAGATCTGGGCACTTTGGATGATTGTCATGTATTTATGATGGATGCAGCATCCTGGCATCATGTGATCACCCTTTGCAATTTTCCCAGAAATTTCCAACAAGCAAAGTCAATGGAAGAAGCTGGATTCACTTAATGACCCCCTGATCTACTTAACAACTGAATTCATTTAGCGACCATGACAAAAAAAGTTGGGCATGACTCACTAACAGCTGCCTTGCTTAGCAGTGGAAATTCTAGTCCCAACTGTGGTCATTGATCAAGGACTACCTGTAATTGATTTTATTATATCTGACTAATGAACAATTTCAATGATATCTAGCACTGAAGGGCCATGAGTGCTGCTGCCATTGGCTGCTGACTTCATTTTCTAGTAAAATGTCTCTTTTAACTTTTGAGCCTGGGACAAAAATAGACAAGAGGAAATTGGGGCACTGAATCACCTCCATTCCCTGACTACTTGTATTATCCTTGATTGTTTTCCCAGACTTTGGCTTAAGGTGGATGGAGTCCTTCGTTGGATGTGTTTCTGCATAAAGCAAACTGGATGGATCCCACCTTGTTTAGTACAGTATTGTATTTTTATGGTTATTTTTTTCCAGTATCTTCCTGGGTATTTGTGTTGGGCTGACTGATCTGTAATTTCCTGGGTCTGTTTTTCTCTCTCCCCTTTTTTGAAGATGAAAACTCTTCAAATTCATCAAACTTGCAACTATAATTCAGACAATTGCTTGTGTTTCTTCTATACGGCTTCAGTTTAGCCTACCAAATGCTGCATTTGCTTTTTGAACAGGTCAGACTAAAACATCTATCCCTACCAACGGGGCCTGTCTCTCCTGCACTTAAAGCCTTTTATTTTTCTTCCCTCGGCAACCCTCATCCCCTTTACAGGACCTCTTTACAGGACTGAAGACAGTGAAAACAGGAAATGCCTGCAGACTATTTTGGCCAGCGCAATCTCTTTCATTTTTTCATTTTTAAACTGAAAATTCAAGTTCAGTTTAGTCCAAGAAGGAAACTGGAAAGAGAGTAACAAAGGAACTTTAGGTGAGTGATAAATACTTTTTCTTTTCCATAAAAGAAAAAAAAATACATACTCTGAATCATACACATGTAGAGGTTGCCTTGTGATTTTAGATCAGCTTTTCCTCAAATGGACAAATGCAGCGATTATAGTATAATGCCCAAGACTCCCTCCTCACAGACCCTGGGAATTCTGGCAGTTAAAAATAACTTTCTGAAGAGTGCCATCTTTGGAAAGACA
Source organism: Pseudonaja textilis (assembly GCF_049901715.1). Taxonomy (NCBI): domain Eukaryota; kingdom Metazoa; phylum Chordata; class Lepidosauria; order Squamata; family Elapidae; genus Pseudonaja; species Pseudonaja textilis. Next base: position 308,429,088 of record NC_141990.1, read on the forward strand.
GTTTTAGATTAAAGACTTATCAGTTTTCAACAAATGCCTACCAGATGTTCCAAAGAAAACAGTCTCATGGCAATGAAATGGATGCTTGTTTCTTTCAGCAAGATATACAGGTCGTTCTCAGCTTATGACTCCAACTGGGACCAGAATTTCCATTGCTAAGTAAGGCATGCCCAATTCTATGACATTTCCCCCATAACTGTAAGCAAATCAATGCAGTGATAATTAAATCACATAGTTGTAAAGAGAATCTAGCTTTTCCCTTTGACCCAAAGGTGCTTTTCCAAATGGCATCTTAACTTCCTTGTTTTTTTTTTCCTTGAAAACATTTTGCTTCCCCATCAAAGAAGCTTCTTGAGTTCTGAATTGAACTGGAGAAGCTTCTTGGATGAGAACTGAAATGCTTTCAAAGAAATAAAAAACAAGGAAGTCCACTTCCCTTTCAGAAAAGCATCTTTGGGACAACCATGACCTTGGTGATTGAGAATCTCCAGTCACTTTCCCCATTGACTTTGCCAACCACATGACCCCAGAATGCTGCAGATATCGTAAATACATTCCAGGTGCCCATAGCTCAAATTTTGATCATGTAACCATGGAGATGCTGCAATGGTCTTTAGTTCAAGGACTGGTCATAAGTCACTTTTTAAAATGCCACTGTAACTTTGAACAGTCACTAAACGAATGGTTGTAAGTTGAGGATTACTTGTACTACATTTTTATCTGCGTGTTTATAAAATGGGCAGTTTGTTTAGTTAACATGGGTGGATGCCTCTTTGCAGAGTTATCTGGCACAGATCTGTATACAACCTTTCTTAAAGTCATCAAAATTAGTGATTATCTCTTCACCTTGTGGCAGCAAAGCCTGTTAAATCAATTCCACATAACTTATATTTAGATGAGCCTTCTGTTCAGTCACAGAAAATCCCAAGAGGGCCAGTGACAACATTGGACAAATCTGCACGAGGTTTTCACTGAGGAACGATCCAGCCACCTCACTTTTGAAGTAGTTCCCTCTAGTTTGCTTAGTGCAACCTAAGTGCAAACCTTTTCTCTCTCATTTTGTCACAAGCTCTGTAGCTTTGTGGAACCACCCACAAGTTGGTGGATACCCACCTGTCTTCCTTGCTTTAAGATGGTGGGGTTGGCAGCTCCGTTGCGCTGGCTGGCTCCTAGGAGGCCACTGGGACCCAAAAGCCCCAGCCGTGTAGTAGGGAGATTTCGAGAGGGAATTTGGAATTGGCGTGGGTTTCTTCTGCCCATTCCTGCACCTGCAGATCCAGCTGTCGGTAAGGAGTTTGACTGGCCAAAACCTCGGCTGACAAAACAAGATCAGACAAATCCAATTCAACGCAATTCACCTCCTGTATTACAAACCCCAAACTTACACCTCACTCATGATAAATATACTAAATTGATTAAAGTGTCCTTATCTCCCTCTTTTGGGGGGAACCTTGAAGCTAAAGATCTCTTGCACGTTGTCTTGTTTAAAACAAAAGACATGGCAAAGTCACTTTAAAATTTTGTAATTAAATAATGCTTCACAGAATTACAGAACTGTTTTAGAGCTTTGTGCTGAAATGACCGAAATAAATAAACCACTGCAAATAATTTAATTCACACTAAAGCCATGTTCCTGTCGAGAATCTGGAAATTAATAATTTTGTATGTGTGATTTCTTCCAACTCCTACCCTGTCACTTGATCACAAATCGCTCAACCCACCATAGTTTCCAGGCATGGTGGAAGTGTAAAAGTTGCTAGGCTGAATTAGGCTCGTTCCTGGGCAACCGTGAGTCTTGATTTCCCGCCCCACCCCCAGATCCAAGAGGTGTGCCTTCCACCCACTGGCCCTCTAGACCTAGACCTAGCATTGAACACAGCCAACTCTCTACAGCATTGGCACTCCCAGGAGTTGAGTCTGCAGGATGAAGCCCCAATCTTACGTTCTTTGCTGCCGGTATCCCGAGAGGTCTAAGATGGATTTGCGAGGGAAAGACCTGAATAGTTTTTGCACCTGCTGTTTCCATGACAACAGCCTTTTCTTCTGTGTCTCGGTAAATGCCTGCCCAAGAGAGGGAGTTATGGGAGGGTGGAGGGAAGGGGGAAAAGGGCGGGGGGACATTCAAAATAGAATAATGATTAGAAGAAAAAGTCACATGTGATCTTTATCATCATCGTTATTAGGATGACTGGCTTATTAATAAAAACATATCACTAATGAGGGGAACACTGTACCTTGTTAGAGGCAACCATTGTCCCCAAACAGCAAGTTTTACACTCAAGAGTCTGAAATCTGTATTTTTCAGTACAACTAATTATGCTTTGGAAAAAGACAAATTGAGACACAAACATTTCTGTATTTGAGGATCACCGAGGTGAATCCCCACAGGCTGATGCTGTGAATTTGATTAATCTTGCAATCCTCGTGTCTTTCTATGGAGGGGCTGTAAAATAACCTCTCTCCAAGTTTCAAATGCCATTACTGCTCTTTCCACATGCAAGTTGCCAAGCACCATTTTAATGTGGATTCGATAGCACAAAACACTTCAAGGTTCTTATGGGATCAATAGCTCGGAAACACTGGTCTCACATAAGCCATAATGTTACTTGTCTCTATTTGGCTTAGCATGATGAAAAAGTTGGAAGGCACACTCTAGCCTAGACCAGGGTTGGCCCCCTACTCGGTGCAGGAATCCAGATTCAAGTGATCTGTTGAATCCAGATTCAACAGATGGCTGTCTACTCCCAATTTGACACATGATATTGGGGTTGAGCATCATCTCTCTGGGAACTAGCTCACCACTAACATCTCGTTCTTAACCAATCAACAATAAGATGTTAGTGATGAACCAATTCCCAAAGATCGGATGTGCCATCAAGTCAGTGTACATCCTTAACAACCACACAAAGAATCTGTCCCAAATTGACCCTTTAGGTTTTCTGATAGTGCACCCATTGCCACTGTGGTCAAAAGTCCATCCACTTGCAGCTGGTCAACATCTTCTTTTTCCATTCATCTTTCCCAGTATTATAGATTTCTCAAGAAAGCCAAGTCTTCACAAAATGGGTCCAAATCATAATAACTTGACCCTGTTTATTTTGCCTCAAGCAAATAATCAAGATTCATTTGTCCATGACCTCCTGTTTCCGAAGCTAACCATGGTATTCTCAGAAGCCTTTTCTAACGCCAACATTCAAAAGCATTAATACTCTTTCTATCCTGTTTCTTGAAAGTCTAACTTTAGTGGACAATTAGAAATGTTGGGATTCCCATTTTTCTAAGGACATTTCACAGCTTGACATGGTCAACGCAATCAAAAGCTTTTCTATTATATTATCTGGTTTTCTTATTTACACAGTATGCATATTTTTCATGTTCCTTTGTATTTTCTAAAACCAGTCTGAACATCTGGCATCTCATTTTCCATGAAGGATATCAATCTATGTTACATGTCTCTATGCATTATTTTGATAGCATATGAAATTAAGGACATTTATAGAATAGTTTGCACATACTGCTAAATCTCCTGGGGAAACTTTTCCAATCTGTTGGCCATTGTGTTATTGTTCAGATCTGCTGTGGTTCACTGGCAGCCTGTGTAGACAGCAGTGCAACTGGACAGTGGGGAAGAACGGGGACCAGTCTGGCAGTCTGGAGAAGACTTGGATGAGGGTCCTGTGTCCGATGCCAAGATGGGGCCAGGACCATCTGGGAGTGGGGTGCTGACTCCGGAGCCTCCAGAGTCTGGCAGCAGCGAGGCTGAGGAACAAGGGGAGCCTGTTCCCAGTGTATGCGCGCGCAGAGCTGCTAGAAGGCAAGAGCAGCTGAGACAAAAGGGGCAATTAGGGAGTAAGACTTGGAGGTGATTGCCCTCCCCTAAGGTATGAAGGACAGGCAAAAGTGAAGAAACCTTTGCAGGAAGCAAAGTCGTTCATTCTGTTCGGATTAATCCTTGAAGCTCTGTGTGGACTTTGTATTTCAGGTGGTTTTTTATAATTCATTTGACAGGAAAGAAAGGTGAGTGCTTATCTCGAAGGGGCTGTTTGGGACTCATTACTGGCTGGGAATGAACATAATTCCCAGCGTTGAAATAAAACAAGGAGTTGTTTTAACTAAACGTGTACTTAATTACAGTCTCGGGAAGCCTTGGTTAGAACAAGATCTGCTAATACGGTTTGGTTAGAATCTTTACCGATTCTTCTTCTTCTGTTGCTTGCCATATGTCTATAAGTATTTGATTAATTTCTGTAACCTTCTGACTTGGTAATGACCAGGGTGCTGATTTAGTTTCATCTTGCTCTATTAGATATTCTTGCAAATAGGGATGATATTCTAAGGAATTTTGGAAGTTGATATCTCTCTTGTACTGTACAAAATTGTAACATACTCCTTCCAACTTTGTGTGATCTTGGAATCATTGCCCATTGGTGTCTTTTAGCAAATCAATGCAAAGTTTCTAAATTTGGGGATCTTTTGGATCTTATTTGTCTGTATCTGTTTTCATCTTTGATGTCTTTCCAGATTTCACTGCAATGCTGTTTCTTGTCTTTTAAATAGCTCTCTGAAATTCTTTTCAAAGTTCCTTCCTACAATTTTTGTCCTTCTTGGCTCTGGCTTCTCGTCTTGGCGATTTCCACTGTTTGTTCTGACATCCAGATTGCTTTCGTCTGTTTCTCGGTCTTTGGCATTTTCTGTTCACATTTATCTTTGACAATGTCTTTGAATATATACCACAATTTCTCTGATTCCCTATACATGGCTCAAGACTTCAAAGCAATTCCCAATGTTCTGCTTAAAAACTGTGGGTATATGCTCAAGATATATCCTTGAAATTGACCAACTTTCTATTTTAGCTTGAATTTGAACTTGCGTATGACCAATTCATCCGTTGCTATTATAAGTGACCTCTTCCATTTACTTATATCAATCATATAAACAATTTAATTTCTGTGCATTCCATGTATTGCCCATGCCCATGTTCTTTGAAGACTGGGTTAATATCAGGAAATAACTGGATTGGCCGAAGCCACTAAGCTGTTCTCCTTTATTTCTGTGTCAACTATATATTTTTTCCTTTCTACTTCCAACTTTGGAATTGCACTCTTCAACCACAAGCAGCACATCTTGTTTGGATGTTCAGTCCATTTCAGACTGAATTGTTTCCATTATTTAAAAAAAATCTTGTTCCTAACAATCAACTGGAATCTGCCTTCTTGTAACTTACCATTATTCTGTTGCTTGCATTTTGAAGCAGACAGCAAACCTTTGCCTTCTTCTACTACTTCTTCTGTAATTTCCGTTACTTGAAGAGCGCTATCATCTCTCTCAGCCAATCTTCCCTTCTGGAGGGCTAAACATCTCCAGTCCCTTCAATCTATCTTCACAGGACTTAGAATCTAATTCTTTTGATTACCTTTCTTGAACTTGTTTACTTCTGAATCTTTATTAGGTTTAATTAAGAAATTGTGGTTAAACAAACCATAGCTTTGTTTTCTTTCCTAGGGCCAGGTGGAATAAATATTATTACATTATCGTAAAAAGACAGATTTGGTCAGACTGCACCAGATTGACAAACATTTGTGGGGAGAATGAAAGTAGCACTTCATGAGAGATTGGACTGAAACTAATGAGTTCCCTTAATAGTCAGCTTCAACTATATTTAAACCCTAAAGGATGGGCAAGGATGACAGCAAAAAAATCTAATATGATCCATTTGCTCTTTTAAAAAGTGAAATGAGATGAGATGATGTTAGATGGCTAAGGTTGACCAGTCAACTGGTCATTTGGTTTATCGTACTCCAGATGTTATGGAACATCTCTTCAATACCAGATGCCATAGAAAAGCTGGCTATAAATGTTAACCATTACTTGATAAATATAAAACATCAAAAGTCTGGACAAAGCTTTGAAGTTTTCTGGAATCCAGAAAACAGTTACAGTAAGCTATGTGTAGTTCAGGAATGCCAAAATTGGAGAAGAGAAATTGCAGCACAGAGGGAGGCCCAAGTGTGTGATCATAGACAAAGAACAGAACAACAACATTTGACCTATGCAAGATCATTATCAACAGAAGGGGAAAAAATTCCAGAGTATTTAGAACCATATAAGGAAAATGTTTGCTAATTGTAATTGCAAATTAATAGCAATTATATTCAGAGGTGTTTCTTTCATTAGTCAGTTTATTGTAAGGCAGAAGCTTTTTAACATCATTTTATTAACAGAGAAGCAAAGAACCAGAAAGTGATCCTTAGAAATCATTTAGTCCGTTTTCCCACTTAATTATGAGTGTTTCATTTAATACTGTATTTATAATAACTGGCAATTGGTTTTGATTGATTTGAATTAGAGTCTTCCCAAAACTACCCTGCTGGGCAGGAACTGATTTAGGTAGAGCTGAGATACTATTTCTAAGCCATACCCATGCCAATATTAGTGCTCAAATGGTCATATTTGCATATCTAGGAAATCCAGCAAATCTCTTCAAGAAATGGGAACAGAACAAGAGATTGCCAATCTCCCTCCCTCCCCTCAGCTCCCTAAAATTACTCACCTCATGAATTAGGCATTTGTCTATGAGTTGTAAATAGGAGCTTATATTCTCCTCATCAGGTCTGGAGACAAGGAGCTGGGTACAAACTGCAAAATAACAACATCATGATCAACCCCATAACTTTACATTTAATGAGAATTTTGCAATTGTTTTAAATCTCTTGAAGAATGAACTCAAACTGCCCTCATTCTGGTGACCTGAAAAGAATTGCCATCAATGGGAAACAACTGTCAATAAAAAATGTACACAGATACGGGCTGGATTCCATTCATGCCTTTTTCAGTTTTGTTCCATTCTTTGCTTTCTGTTACTGTGGTGTCAACTTGGAATTATTCCATGTGGATTTATTTATAAAAAGGAAGCTGCTGGGCCTCCTGCTTCCTCAGCTCCAGTATTGAAAAGCTACTGAAGGACTTTAGTAGATGGGACAGATAAGGAATAATGTAACTTAATCACTGCCACTAGGGGGCAGGTATGAACATAATACAACCAAATACATTTTTATAATATTTTATTGTTATTCATTATATTACTTTATTATTACAATAAAATAGTATAGTAAATAAAATAAAAATATGCTTCTTCATACTGAATCATATTGGATTCATTGAGCAAACAGTGACATCTAGATTAGTCTGCCATAATACAGTACCCTTGAGTTATTTATTTACTTTATTTATTTATATGCTCCATTTATTATTTTTATAAATAATTTAAGATGGTGAACTGTGGTGCTGTGGTAACTGAAGAGCTTGGTGGTGCAGTAGTTAGAATGCAGTATTGCAGGCTAACTTTGCCCACTGCCAGGAGTTCGATTTTAACCGGCTCAAGATTCACTCAGCCTTCCATCCTTCCAAGGTCGGTAAAATGAGGACCCAGATTGTTGCGGCCAATATGCTGACTCTGTCAACTGCTTAGAGGGCTGTAAAGCACTATGAAGTGGTAAATAAGACTAAGTGCTATTGCTATATTTAATGCTCCTTCCTTATCTTACTTTTCCACAACAACCACTCAATGAGGTGGTCTGGGATGAGAGAAAGTGACTGGACCATGGTCATCCAGCCAGCTTTCATGCCTAAGGCGAGATTAGAACTCAGTGACTCCTGGTTTCTAGCTTGGTACCTTAACCTCTAGACTAAACAGCTACAAGTTCAAACATTTGCTCAAAGCAATTGAGCAAACTGACCAGGAATGAAAGAAGCTGTCATTCAGCACATCTTGATGACACAGTCGCTCCAAGGTCTAAAAGGCCAATATTTGTCAACAGTAGGCATTAAAGTCTGATTGTCAAACACATTGCACTTAAAGTGTGTCTCAGCTACAGTCCTGGTATCCCTAAGGAAGCTGCAGTCCATGGGCCCAATTAGGCCAGCTTTCTTCCTCCAGATCCCACCCAGCTTTTGGCCATTATGTCAGTAAGCCATTGCATATGTAGACAGGACAATTTTTCTGGAGATGACAGTTCACACTTTTTGATCTTTTGAATGTATTGACCTACTATTTAAAATGGAACATCATAGTTATCCGAAATTTATATTTGGGAATGGCTATCTAAAAGCACTGGTTGGATCATCCTTGGAATTTTATGTTCAGTTTTTGGGAAATGCACTTAAAAAGAGTAACAAAAGCCAGAACAAAGTCAATTACCAGGGTGCTAGAATCCAAGCCCTGTAAGGAATTGTCAAAGAAGCTAGGTAATTTAGCTTGCAAAGGTTTACAAATATCTAAAAAAAAACCTGTCATGTGTAAGAAAGGGCAGATTTATTCTTTGTTGAAACCAGGGAAACGAACAACCCAGGACTGGGCTGTTGAGTTAAAATTAAAAGAAATTAAGATTCAGGCTGAATAATGAGAAATAGTTCCTGGCCATGAGCTGTAAAACAGCAGAGAACAATCTGTGTAGAACAGTGCTTCTGATTCTCAACAATTTTAAGATAACATGGACTTCAATTCCCAGAATTCCCCAGCCAGCATGGTTGAGGAATTCTGGGAGTTGATGTCTGTGTACCTTAACATTGCTAAGGTTCAGAAACACTAGTGTATATAAGAAAGGTGGACTCCCCCTCATTGGACATTTTCAAAAAGGAGCTGAATGGCGACCTGTCACAGATGGTTTAGTACAGGGGTCTCTAACCTTGGAAACTTTACGACTTGTGGAATTCGATTCCCAGAATTCCTCAGCCAGCAAAGTCCACAAGTCTTAAAGTTGCTAAGGTTGGAGACATCTGTTTAATAGATCTATACACAATGGATGGCACAGAATGACTTTAATTTGAAAGGCTGTCCCAACTCAAAAGTATTCTATAATTCTATGGAAGATCCTGCTATCTGAGAAACTGATTCTGGATTTGTTTACATGCGAAAATATGCTCTACAAGCCACTTATATTTTGAATTCAAACAACTCCAAACACAGCTGAATTTGGAATCAATTTTAGTTGCAAATGCCCTGGACTGATGCTTTGCTGCCTGTATTAAATGTTGCTGTTGCTGCAACTATGGAAGGTGGCAAGATCAAAGTATGAGATCTTCACTGCAGTTTGCTCGGTAGGGACACAAATCACAGCAAATGTATATAGCAATTGCATTTCGGATAAATGGGGACAGAATGAGAAACAGAACAAGGAAGACAAGAAGAGAAAGTGAAAAAAAAGGTTCATATACAGGTAGCCTTCGACTTACAACCACAGTTGAGCCCAGAATTTATGTTGCTAAGTGAGAAATTTGTGAATTGAGTTTTGCCCCACTTATTTGTTAAGTGAATCCCTGTAGATGTTAAATTAGTAACATGGTTGTTAAGTGAATCTGGTTTTCCCCATTGACTTTGCTTGTCAAAGGTGATCACATGACCGTAGAGAAGCTGAAACGGTCGTAAGTGTGAAAAATGACCACAAATCATTTTTTTCAGTGCCCTTGTAACTTTGAATGGTCACTAAATGAACTTGTAAATCAAGGACTACCTATACAGCAGATAAAGCAAACAGAGTGAGGGTACAATAATATGCAAAGCAAAATTACAAAAATGAAAACTGCATCCTGTATTTAAACGTATGATATTCAAGTTATTAAATGGATCTGAGAAGGAGAATTACCTAATATCTAATTCTATTAGATCAAACTTTTTCAAGTAAAGGATCATCGTTACTTTAGTATGGAGCGTGACTGCATTCCAAATAATATTTGACAGACGAAGCCCTCATAAAAACTTTTATTTGCAATAGACTTAATTCAAGTTGAATGGGTCACAACAGATGGCAGCACTTAGCTGATCTTGAGTGACACTGCAAAAATTGAGCAATATGAACTTTATTCTTGGATAGGAGCACATCAGGGAATTCCTAGAATCAATAGGTAATTTTAAAAAAACAATCCCAGGAAAGTCAGGAGCAAATCATTTCTGGGTTACATGGGAAGAAGTTCTCAAACACTGTGGAAAAAAACAGGCACATTCACTATGGGGGATCAAAAGGAAACCAAATGGTGGCTGTACCCCGACTTTTGACCTTGTAGGTCAGACCTGGGCATTTAAAAGCCTGCGGGCCTTTGGGCGGTTCCAGTTCAGCCTGTGGGAGTGAGGTGGAGGGGGCATCGGAGCAGCAACAGGGAGTGTGGGGAGCAGGTAGCATCAAGAGGCTCACAGCAGCCCTGCAGAACAGTCCCCATCTGGCCCCTGAGAAAACTTAATCACCCACCCTTGTTCTAAGTCTTCCCATAATGGATGCTTCTGGGTTGGCAGCTTGCACAGGATTCTGGAAAAACAGGCTGAGCCTTTCTGCTTTAGCTCCTCATTGCTCCGTTCTCTGAATCAGTACTAAGGCCAATGTGATTGTGGAGCCAACTTTTTGGTTTTGATTTAGAATAGAACAGAATAACAGAGTCGGAAGGGACCTTGGAGGTCTTCTAGTCCAACCCCCTGCTTAGGCAGGAAACCCTACACCAGTTCAGACAAATGGTTATCCAACATCTTTTTAAAAACTTCCAGCGTTGGATCATTCACAACTTCTGGAGGCAAGTTGTTCCACTGATTAATTGTTCTAACTGTCAGGAAAATTCTCCTTAGTTCTAAGTTGCTTCTCTCCTTGATTAGTTTCCACCCATTGCTTCTTCTCCAGTTCTTTGCACTTTGCTTTTCCAGTTGACTGTAATTTTCTTTTAATAAGTTGGTTGTTAGAGGTAAACCATCCTGAGACATTTGGATCAGGCAGCCTCTACATTAATTAATTGAGTAAGAAATCCCTGGAGCAGAATGGCTAATGAATGTCGATTTGCAACAGGCACAAGTGGACCATGAATAAAAAAGCAAACTCACCTTTTCCCATCACTTTAGTAAACTGTCCTGGGATGTCCCCTTCTGGCAAAGGGACACCTCCAGTTTCCCCCTCACAACCAGGTAAGCTGTGGTGCTGCATTCCTCCTGAGGCAGAGTCCTTGCAATCCAACCCTGGGTTGTCTGAGCCAATCAGAGAAGTTGGTCGGTGGAGATGAGAAGTGTGCTCATCCACTGACAGGTTCCGTGAAGCGTATGCTTTGATTGGGGTAAGGATCATTTGGTGAAGCTCCTGCAGAGGGAGGCGCAGATTGCCTCCTTCTAGGATATCCTGCGGGTAGCAAAACAGACCCACCTGTGAGCGTCTCAAATCCTGAACCATCCCAACATGTCATAGTTCTGAGCCAAGCAGGAGTATCAATGAAACATCAATAGAATTGGCATAAGATAAATCAGAAAGATGACCCAAAGAAGAAACCTAAATAACATTTAACACCTGACAAGTCAGCAGAATATAAGACACTAAAAATGTCATTTTAGCTTTGGTTCATACATTGCAACCAAACATGACTTGCTTAATCTTTTTGTATTATTTGTAAAATAAATAAAAGCCAGTTGGGTTTGATGCTAAAACCCTAAATAATTGTTCATAAATAATGATCACTGAGTTTACACACCCATCTAAGCCAAAACTGTAAGAAACATGCTGCCTTGATTCTGTGAAATCTGGGTTCAAATCCTTATTTTAATGAAATCTAGATTAAAATTCTTGCTCCTCCATATAATTTCCTATTTTTTTAGTCAATCTAGAATAAATTGATGGGAGGATTGATGAAAATCAACTCACTCCTAACAAATGGCTCTCTTCAGCAGATCTAGTGAAAAGGAGCTCACTGTCTCCATCAATAATTTGTATGTGATCCTTACTCTCACTTAGAAGATTTTCCTAATGTTAAATTAGAAATAATTTCGACATATTTATATACTGAATTGCAACCTAGAAACTATCAGTCATTTTTGTTAGGAAGATTGACAGGTAATGGAATTAATCAACTTTGTACAATTATAGTTCCCAGCCTCTACTGGGAGAAACCATGACATTGGACCCTCTGTTAAGAATATAAGATCAAAGGTCCATCTACATTAACATCCTCTTTCCAACATGGCCAGCTTCCATGTAAACAGGTGATAAATTTTTTTCCTGTTTTTTGTTTCTGTATTCAAAACTTATTCCTTGGATATGAACGATCCATTTCAGTATCAAAGTTAGCAAAACAAAATAATTTAATTTAATAATATTAAGCCTAAATATTTTGTCTTGAAAGAAACAAAAGTACTCCGAAGAAGCCACTGTTATAGCTAACTTTCCCTTTAGACAATCTTAGCAAGTCTTATCAAACTTCGTTTCTTATCAATAGCTCTAAACACTTCCATAACCTACTATATTGCACTGTTCACACAATTCCATTTATTCTTCACTGTTTTTCATGACTCCCTAGATGAGAATATTCAACTGGAGCCACAATGTTTACGTATAAAGTAACTAAAGAGTGTGACATCTAGATGGATTTAGATCAGAAGTAGGAACATGGTTTCAATGGTGCAAAGTGGTGCTTCTGCTGCAGCCCCATAATATGTCAAAAGCCTGGTATGTGAAAAAGCTGATGCTTGTTGTGTGAAAAAGCTGACACTTCATGAGATCTGATGCAAGACTGCTAAAAAAACCCAAAACCCTCTTCAAGATGCTGCAGAAACCCAAGTACGATTGTGAACATGTCACACAATATTATGTGTGTTTCTGATAATCCCACACAAGATCTGATAGTAAAACATTTTTGAATCTCACCACTGATGAGAACTCTTGCGAGTGACCCTGTTAGCTTTTAGATGAAAATATACATTTTGAGAATAAGATTACAACACTTTAAAAGGAGGGAGAGAGAGGAAGAAAGCTTTCCATGACTGCATGCTCATGAATACAGACCGAGTGGGCTGGACAACATGAGAATGTATAATGGCGAGCAAATTCTGTCCCTTCCTAATTGGGTACTCGCATGCTGGAACAAAGTAGGGCCACTTTATTGATTTTTCTGTTAGCTTAGTTACAGGGCTTATATATCCCTCCAGTCAAAGCTGACTCTGAACAGCTTGCTTGCCTTGTTCACACAAATAAGGTTAAACTGTATAGTTTAAAATACCAATACAATATAATAAAAACAAAGTCCCTGAGAGAAATGGGACTCCACTTTCATTAATCTTTAGAGTACAAAATGGAGCAGATCTTAACATTCCCACCCCCAAGGCCTGTTGAAAAAGTGATTTCTGCAGCCAAAATTCAAGCAGGCACCAATTTGAAATCCTTCAGCAGGGAGCTCTTTTAGACTGACCCCAAGAGATGAGAGGGCAGGAGCTCCTACCTTGGGCAGGTAGCATCAGCTTGCAACCTACCCTGCCGACTTTCCCGGTGACCTTCTAAGGAAGTCACTGGAGAAGATTGCAAGTGGCAATCACATGATTACAAGGCTCTTGGCAAGTGGCAAGTGGTCGTAAGTGTGAACGGGTTGCCAAAATTCAAGACTCTAATTACATGGCTGCAGGAGAAATGGGGCCACGTTTTGCAATGATCAGAAGTGCCTTTACAGGCCGTTATTAATTCTGAGGCTGTTGTTAATTCAAACTGTCATTAAACGAACATTTGTAAGGTTTTCCCTTCTCAATTGAAAATCAAAAACCCATCCCCTGCACTCACTAGTCCATCACATGTCCAATCAACCATCGTCCCAACTGGGGACATCCCTCCAGACACTCCTCTCCAGGTGCAGGGTACCTTGGCTTTTGAGAAGAATGTGGTTGAGTCTAATCTTCCACCTCTCTATGAAATCCCCCCTCCCAAATTCCCAGGCACAAATTGTAGCAGCCTCGAAGCTTCTAAATAAAATAAGGCTTCCAAGGCCGACACATTTATTTGCAGGAAAGTCACATGACTTTTAGGAGCCATGGTGGTGCAGTGGTTAGAATGCAGTATTGCGGGCTAATTCAGCCTGCTGCCAGGAGTTAGATCCTCACCGCCTCAAGATTGATTCAGCCTTACATCTTTAAGAGGTGGAGAAAATGGGGAGCCAGATTGTTGGGGGCAGTATGCTGACTTTGTAAACCGCTTAGAGAAGGCTATAAAGCACTATGATGTGATAGATAAGTCTAAGTGCTATTGCTATGATCACTACCTGTGGCCTTTTTGTGAATTTCCAGCAAAAAAAAAAAGCCCACTAGGGAAGCTGGAATCATAAAATGACTATTGAGTTGCTTAACAACCAAACTGATTTGCTTAATGACTGTTGTAGAAATTGTTGTAAAATTGACTATGACGTGACTTATGATTACAATGACTTATAATGGAAATTCCAGCCCCAGTTGTGGTTTTAAGTTGGGGACTACTTGTATTTATCTCTTCTTTATTTATGGTAAAAAAAAGTTTGAAATTCCTTCAAGAGAAGCCTGTTTCCTGGTGACTACATCAATGTCATTTTCTTGGTCAAAGTACAGAAGAATTCTTTGCTTTCTTCTAGGACTTTTTTTCATAACCTAGTCTAACTTACTGCCTTAGAATTTACTGGATGTCTCTTACTCAAGGCTAACCAAGTCTGATCCTATTTATCTTTGTTTTAGATCCGCCAAGACTAGGAAAGTGCTGCCACCGAATTTTGTTCCTTCTTTCTGTAATCTTTTTTTTTGTATTCATCTCAGTTTTATTCTCCTTGTATTCCATTTCACTTCAATAATTTCTCTATTGCTTTTGAAGAACATGGTGCTATATTCATACAATATGCTTAATCTGGTAAAGATCTAATAACTGCAACCATACAGGTCAGTAATCTTGTTTGTCATAATTCTCTAGTTGAGTGGTCTATGCTTAGATATTGCATGGACTCACACAAATGGGTCACTCTGGAATCACATCTCCTTCAAGATTTGTGCAGCCTCAATCCTGCTGTTTTACAGGTGAATCTTGTAGACCTTACTCTTTTTGGGTGGCTTGTTAATCTTTGTGAACTCTCTCCACTCTCGCACAACCATTTTTATTCTTGTTTTAATTGAATATATTGATGTTTTAACCCCTTGTAAGCCATCCTGAGTCATGTGTGAATAGATAGCCACAGAAATACTGAATGAATGGATCAATGAATGAAGAAGGTATGTATGTGTGTAGGTAGGGTAGGTTGTAGATCACAATTCCTAAACCAAAAGTCATACCCAGTTGTGGGAAAGGAAGTGACTATGTTATATATAGCAATTCATCAGTACAGAGGTATACATATAGGCAAAGAGCTTCAGAGCATTATCCATACATTTAGCTGAAGTAATAGCCAAACTCTCATTTGTTTTTAAAGAAAAAACAGACAGTACTTACTCTTTCCAAGGATTTGAGGAGATTCTGCCTCTCTTTTAACTTTTGGATACTGATCACAATCTTATGCCTTGCACCTTTGGTAACATTCTGCAACAGAGACATAGAACACAATATTAGTACACATATACAGGATTGTCGCACATGGGGGAAACACAGTTAATCACTCTAGACTAAAGCAACCTATATGTGATGAGGTTCCAATAGGTCCTAGCCACTTAACTATTTAGATCAATACAGAACCAGCATTATAACATTGGTAGATGCTAAATGTATAGATGTATGAAAGCTGGTAAAATTACTAAATCTTAAGAAAGTTTACTAGATTCCAATATTCTTATGAGAATCCTTTGAGCAAATGAGTTCATCATTGATAGGTTAGAGTTTAGGTTGCAATCACTGCAAACCTTGTTATAATTTGCTTATCATAATTACATACCAGATTTCAGATGTCTGAGGCAGGGTGCTCTGGTATAGTACATAGTATTATGGCCCCCAAGGCCTGAAAAATCTGCTGAATCTTTTAGAACGAGTCAAAATGTGCCTGATCAAGACCTAATTGCTTCCAATCTTAATTATTTAATTCGTTAAAGAGAGATGGATGCTTTTCAGTCACACAAGATTTCTGTTCCAGTGAAGAAAGCTTGCCGGTGGTATAGATCAAAGGATTTGATCAAGAGCTTTGGTGGCACAGTGGTTAGAGTGCAGTACTGTAGGCTATTTCTGCTGACAGCCAGTTGCCTGCAATTTGGCAAATCGAATCTCACCAGGCTCAAGGTTGACTCAGCCTTCCATCCTTCCGAGATGGGTAAAATGAGGACCCAGATTATTCGGGGAAATGTACAGACTCTGTAAACTGCTTGGAGAGGGCTGTAAAGCACTATAAAGCAGTATATAAGTCTAAGTGCTATTGCTATTTCCCTAATCTCTCTCTCGATCTAGAATGAGTGGAGATTCGGGAGGAAAAATAGAAGTGGTGATTTCATCAGATGAAAAAGGACCAGGTATCCTCTGATCTTTAATTCTATCTACCAGAGCATTCAGAGTGCACCTTAGTTCAGAGAACATTCCCTCTGGTCAAAAGAAAAGACAGTTTGCCAAATAAAAGCCTGTATAAAAGCTTTTGTAAGGCTGGCATTTTCTTGTAGCCATAGGAGGAAACATACCAGTTAAAGCAGTACCAGTCATTAGTGAGGATAATGGTTCAGACTAAGAACATCTCTTTCCTCCTTCAAATCTGGTATTTATTTGTATAAGCATTTAGGCAGAATTAGTGCTAATAAAAAAAGTGTTTAATCTGCTCTTAAATTGGATGATCATCAGATAATTGGGCATCAAATGGCCAAAGCAACTCAGAAGCTATTTTTTTAAGCTAGATAATCTAACATACTTGAGCCTCAAGATGACATTCTGTCAAGGACATCATTTCATCATAGGTCATCTGGGAAAAAAGGGCAGCATACTTATGGAGACGCAGACTTTTGAGCCAGGCAGGAACATCTATATGTGGAACAGACAAACACAACAATTACATCTTAAGAGTAGCAGAGCAATCATTAGGATAATCTGCTCCATAACCAGCTGCTTGGGCCAATGGCAAAAATTATTTTAAAAATTATAAATAATTATACCAACAATGAACAAGAAATACAATTATACAAACTATAGTGAAAATCTGAGATTAAAACTACATAAAAATCCTTGCCTGTAGGTAAGAGTTCCAGTGGATTTTACTCCACTAGTCATAGCCGACTTTAAGGGGCATTGCTCATCTCTATTTCTAGGCCATTGAGCCAACACTGTCAGAAGACATTTCCACAGTCAAGTGGCCAGCATGACATGTCACAAAATAGAGTGTTCTTTCCTAGTAAAAATACCTTTCTTCTGAATCTATGGAGTCAAGGGTTTTCTTTCGTAGGGATTGATTGGAGATAGTCCTGACACATGGCTTCTAAAAATATCCATGTCGTGCTCTTCAAAACAATGATCTGATGTCAAATGATTTATACAGGGCAGGGTATCGTTCAGACACAACATCAATGGTATTCTAGAGAATCCTGTTTTATTGTGAAGGAACAGTGGGCTTACGTACAGGGCCTGTTTGCTCCCACCTCCTTCCTTCCATTAAACTATATAGCTAAACAAAATTTCTATCTGTTTATTAGCAGATAGATCATGATCCTTGTTTGCCATTTCCAAAGTTTCCAAAAAAAGAAAGAAGAAATCCCACTTTGTGATCCTGACTGTAAAGAAAGTAGGATACCAAGATCTATAATTAGGATTCTATGCTTTCATAATCATTCCTGCTTTTTTAGCCTTTTATAGCAGTAGGAAGAAACAGAAGGCAGAGTATTCATGATAAGGCTGAACTCTCCAGATTCCAAGCACATTGTAATGCTTGTAGCATCAAAATAATCTGCTCTTTTAAGCATTTGCACTTGTGAAAGTTTGCAATAGGGATACCAACTGAGTAACCAACTAATTAAACCATGTTCCTCTCCATTAAAAATTACCGACAAACATGATAAATTTCTGGCAAAATAATAAATTAGACATTATTTTCTCTGCTGTGCTGAATTGTGTTGTGAAGAATCTGACATTTTACTTTTATTCTCCATAGATTTTTTACAAGATTCAGGATCATGGTGGATACCAGATTGCACACTTATACAGTCCCTAAGCAATAACTGCATGGCTTGAATTTATGCTAATTATGAAATGCAAATTAGTAGCTCTCCACTAACAGGTTTGGAATTTAGCCCTTTTTACTGAGCTGCCATTCTGACATTGCTCGAATAGTTGTGTTTCCTCTTTGCATTCTTTAATCTAAAGCTGGGGGATCCTGGGAGTTGAAGTCCACACATTTTAAAAGTTCCCAAGTTTGAAAAAGAATTATTTCAACCAAAGCAGGGAAGCCTTACACAAGTCTTCTAAGCATCATTTGAAGCAATGTGAAGAGAAGTAAAAGCACAACTCCCACAAAACTGCCCCCTTGAGAAGCAGAATGAGACATTGGAAAAAGGCCATTTCCTCATCATGCTTAGCTGTAAAGGAGAAGCAACAGATGGGACCAGCTAACTCCTGGTTAACATGCCATGGCATAGATAGAAGTACACATGGAAGGTGATAACAAAAAAATCCCGCTTATGCTGATGCAGAAGCCAGAAATACTCTGCACACAGGCGTATTTTCAAATTGGGGTCATCTAGATGGGTTGCATGTCAACTCATAATCCTTAGTCAGCAAGGACTTATGTACACACACCTGGAGGAATAAGGTCCAGGATACTTATTATATGTATTATTTAATGGAACTGCGTAAGAATAGGAGAGACTTGTACTATCCAATTAAATATGGGTAGCACTCGACTTATTTATTGACTGTCCAACATTACGGCACTGAAAAAGTGACCATTTTTCACACTTTTCACACCATTGTAGCATTCCTTCTGATCATGCTTCTGATCACAATTGAGCCCAAAATTTCTGTTCCTAAGTGAGACAGAGGTTAAGTGAATTTTGTTCCATTTTATGATTCTATGATTTTTCTTGATACACTGGTTAAGTGAATCACTGAAATTTTTTAGTGAATCTTGGATGTTAAGTAAATCTGGCTTCCCCATTGACTTTGCTTGTCAGAAGGACATGAAAAGGTTACAGGACCCCCGGGACACAGTAAATATGATCAGTTGCCACGTATCTGAATTTTCATCACATGACCACGGAGATGCTACAATGGTCATGTCACTTTTTTTCAGTGCTGTTGTAATTTCAAACAGTCACTAAATGGACTGTTGTTTAAGTTGAGTATTACCTATGCGGTTTGAGGCCGATGGTTCCATTTAACAATTTGAATTGATATTAAGCTGGGAAGAGGCAACCAAGCACCCACCCAGTCTGAATGTGTAACTCCCATCCTGTATTATTCAAGCCTGGTGATTTGGGACTTACGGGATATGCAATCCAGAATTTTTAAATATCTCCATTTTGCCTTTTTCCTGCTTTAAACACAGACCCATCTTCTGCCATATGACCCTCCCTGCCCAATCAGGTCAGACTTTCTGGCTTGGACACTGAGCAGTCAGGACTAATTGGTACCTGAACGGGAGACCACCAGGAATCCTTATGGTTGCAAATTAGGGAAAAATTAACCTGGAATCAATCAGTTGAATAACTTGCCTTAAGAAATTGTAGGTGTTCCATCACTGGAGGTTTTTAAAAGAAAAGATTGGACAACCATTTGTCTGAAATGGTATAGGATCTCCTGCCAGAGCATGGGGTAGGGCTAGATCTCCAAGGTGTTAAGATATTGAGATTTAAGAGCTGACTAGCTGTAAAGCTGATGCAATGTAAGACTGATGCAGTGTAAGGCTGATGCAATGAAGATGAATCAGCATTGGTATTGCCGGTTTTAGACTAAGAAGGGGTCCACAGAAGTTTTACCACTTTAAGAGGGGTTTATATAAGGCAGCCATTAGAGGGCGTATTCTTTCTCCTTGTGCCCTGTATCCATTGCAGAGTTCTCCATGTAGAGTTAAGAAGATTGAATGCTTGTCGCATATTTGCCTACCACATATATTTCTGTATATGTCTTGTATATAAACCACTGTTAAATGTCTAAGTCTCTGTGTGCTGTGTTTTGCTCCTGGGTTGTCTCATAATAGTAGTCACGCTGCAAACACTCTGACACAAGGTCCCTTTCAGCTCTGTTATTCTCTTAAGACAAGGCCAAGAATGCCTTTGTTGTTCAACTACTGTATTGTTTGCTGTGGTGTGTGTCAAGGTTGTAATTTTATTGGCTATATGGGGAAAAGACTCAGATGGGAGAGAAAGAAGGTTGCACAGTGCCTACAATTTTGCTAAACAGCCTGCTCTTCCAGTAGACTCATTAGTTCTCTTCATTTTGTGTCATGTGTGTGTATTTGATATGCATAAACCAGAACTCCAGCACTCTTTTCTTCTCAGCCAGCTATTCCAAATATATTTTTTCTACTGAGTGGGCTCACATGCTTGCTGGTTTATTAATCAGTGTTTATCAAATATAGAGCAACTACCTGCCTGCACAACATAATAAGTAAAACAAAATAAACCAAGTTATGGTTCAATGCAAAGGACGAACCCAGTATAAGGAACTGTAATGAATAAAATTGGGGGAAGAGAGGAGATGTTATCTAGGAAACAGAGAAGAGATGCAGGACTCCACAGTCACTTAATGGCCAGAGAAAGAAACTTAAGAAAGATCTGCCCTAATGGATTCAAGCAGTTAAAATGAAAGCAGGAAGTTTGGGCCTTCAGACTTGCACAGTTCTGTTAAAGGAGCCTTACAATAAAGTATAATTAGTTCACTTTGTTGTGTTTTCTCTCTGGTTTGGCTGGGAGGGCTAATGTGCTTCATACTTTCTGTATTGAAATTTGGATTGCAGGATGTGATATTTTTTCACCTAGCTTGATAGCTGTCCTAGGGGAGACATTCCATCTCAGCTAATAAATAAACTGGAATAACTTCTGCAAATCAACCTGTTTAATGGAAGAGTTTTAAACTGCAGCCTAAGGTCAGAAATGGAATGAAAATTTCTCCATATTCTGTTTTTGAAGAATGTGTTTCAAACAACTTCAGGACTTTGTGTGAATGTAGGCACACATGTTGTTAAGCAATCAGGACAGGAAGGGAAAACGTTCATTTCTTTCCACTCACCTTTCATACCACTCCCTTCTTCCTGGAATGTGTTACGAGTAGAAGTCTGATCTTCTAAATGTTCACTCCCACCACTGCCTGAGGAGGCTACACTGCTTTGCGGAGACAGGGGGGCATGATCGGAAGGGATGCCCTGGGGTCCCCTATCCCGCAAGTCCTCATGAGACATCCATCCATGTCCGAGGGGCTGGCTAGGCACAGTCATGGGTGGGGTGAGGGACACAGACCGTTTCAGAGGGCTGTGATGGGTCTGACTTGAGAGAACTGAAACAAACAAGGTGGAAAACAAATTAAAGCAAGCTATTTCTCCCCCAATGGTTAGCAGATCAAAGCAAACCTTGAATGCAAGTCACCATTTAAACTAGTAGTTCTTAAATGGTTTGACCCAATTACTCCTTTTTCTGGTCTGACATTACTGCCACCAAAAAACCAACCTACTTGACGGTTCTTTTATACAAGAGTGTTGACAATGGCAGCCTGAAACTGGATTGTGAACTCACAAACAAGCAATTTTAAATTGCTCCATTAGTCCCAGGATATGTACAAGTCCCTTGGGGGTATTTACCCTTACTTTAAGAACCATTGGCTTAACGTATGAATTGGACAAACATGTCACTTTCATTAAGTTGCATTTTTAATCTGATAAAAATGTTCTTGCTGAGTCACTACTTCAATATTTTACTTTGCATCCTTTAAGCAAAGTGATCCACTAAATCAGGGGCATCAAACTCGTAACCCACGGCCCAGATGCGTCATGCACTGGCCACGCCCACCTCAGTTTAGTTAAGTGGGGGGAACTCACAATACGTCACGTGACAACAATGTGACAAGAGTTTGACACCCCTGCACTAAATGAATACAAGTCAGTTTATCATAATGTCTGAAACCTCCACTACATTACATACAATATCCATCTGGTGATAAAATTAGTATTGTATTAAGTGGCATTACTATCACAAAACTGATATTTTTTCTCTTAGTAAGGGTCATTTCTACTTAAAACATACAATGCAGGTAGTCCTCTACTTACAATCATTTGTTTAGTGACCAATTGAAGTTACAATGGCAATGAAAAAAATGACTTACAATTGGTCCTTCACAGGACCATCACGGCAACCCCATGGTCATTTGATCAAGATTTACATACTTGGCAACCAGCTTATATTTACGTCCCTGGTTCATATGATTGCAACCTTCCTATCTGATACGCAAAGTCGACTGCATGATTCATATAACTGCAGTGATTTGCTTACCAACTGTGGCAAAAATGGGCAGAAAATGGGGTGTGACTCACTTAGCAACTGCCTTGCTTAGCAATGGAAATTCTCATCTCAACTGTGGTTATAAGTCGAGATTACAACATCACTGAAACACAAGTGTGTATTAATTAAGGAAGGAAATTTGACCTATAAGAGATGGATTGTGCCTAGTGAAGGGTGTTTGCCAGCTCCATTTTCCCTCTGTGGTTTACTCAAGAGATGGTGTAGGGTTTCCTGCTTGGCTGTGGGGGGGCTGGACTAGATGACTTAAGAGTACAAGGTCCTTCCAACTCTGTTAATCTGTTGATCAAGGAGAGACCCAACTGAAAACTATAGAGAAACTTCCCGACAGAACAATTAATCAGTGGAATGGCTTCCCTCCAGAAATTGTGGGTGAACACTGGAGGTTTTTAAGAAAAAATTGACAGCCATTTGTCTGAATGATATAGTCTTCTGCTTGAGATGGGAGTAGATTAGAACAGGGGTTGCCAAACTTTTGGACCTCAGGGACCACCTAACTCATAATTTTAAGTCCCTGGAAAAATTTTTAAAAAGTCTGCAGGAAAATTCCCCACCCCATTTTCCGACTGATAGATCATTATTTATTTAGAGACTTTTGGCTTAATGCAAGGAGAGCAGCAGAAGTTTTTCTTTCTCTCCCCCAAACTCTGCCAGAAATGAGTCTTTGTGAGACTTGTGCCGGCGCAGCCTCTTGGAGCAGGATGGGTCCCAAAGACTCATTTCTGAGGGAGTTTGGGGGAGAGAAAGAAAGACTTTCTGCTGCTTTCCTTGTGTGCAGGCAAAAGCAGAAGAAGAAAGAAAAGGGAAGAAGCAGCCCGGTGGCCAGGCGAGGCACGTGGAGCGCATGGGGTAAGTTCCTCCCCTCCGCCCCTTCCCCCCTCTCCTCACTACCTCGTGTTGTTCGCAATGCAAGAGATGCAAGCCTTCTGTTCCCACAGGCCATGTGGGTGGCGCAGCCTTGTGTTCCCGCGCAGCCTGGATTGCTTTGGGGGGTGCTTTGGGGGTGACATTTCTCTGCGGACCACTAAAATTTTCTTGTGGACCACCAGTGGTCCCTGGCCCACTGCTTGGCGACCACTGCATTAGCAGAGCTCCAAGGTCACTTCCAGCTCTGTTATTCTATTGTTCTGAACGTTTCACCTCCAGAAATTGTGGACGCTCCAACGCTGGAAGTTTTTAAGAAGAGATTAGATTTGCCTGAAATGGCATAGGGTTTCCTGCTTAAGCAGAAGTGTTGGAAGACCTCCAAAGGTCCCTTCCAACTCTGTTATTCTGTTCTATTTTTTTTTTCTTAGTTTAAAATATATTTCCTTCCTTGCCTGTGCTTCCGAGATCTATGCGTTGGGTCACATCTTCACATGCATCCTTATTTCTATCACCCCCTAAACCCCTTTCTGCATGTCCATCAAACCCACCAAAATACAGTGAATAAACTTCTTTTCCCCCAAACTAATATGATGATACTCTGCCGTGTTCCTCAACAACAGATGTCTTGTTTCCTAATAAAGTAAACAGATCTGAGGTGTACCGGAAGACATATTACACAACTGCTGTAACTGTAAGAACGTGATGTTTCTCCTCATGCAGAGAAAGCAGTACAATGAAATTATTTTCAGAAAAGAGCATTTGGGAAGAGGGGGGCATTTGGAGAGAGCGTGTGTCATTTCAAGTCAGTTTTTGACTCTTGGAAACTCCCTGGAAAAGGCCCTGCAGTTTTCTTGGCAAGCCTTTGGGAATGGTTACCACTGCCTTCTTCTTTCTAAGGCTGGGAGCGTGTGACTAGCCCAAAGTCTCTCAGCTGGTTTTGTGCCTAAGGAAGGACTAGCACTCACAGTCTCCCAGTTTTTAATCTCTCCATCTTTAACTTGACGTCCCTATCCTAGGGGCTGATGATTGACACATCTGAAGGATGCTAAGCTGGGAAGCAGCACTCCTATGTTTTATTTTATTTATTTATTTATTTGATTTGTCAATCGCTTACAAGATAATAGGTATAAGTATATACGTAGTTATGAATACATGAAATGGGTACATATAAGAAAAATAATAGGTCAGGGACGGTAGGCACATCAGTGCGCTTATGCATGCCCTCTACAGACCTCTTAGGAAAGGGGTGAGGTCAATAGTAGACAGTCTAAGGTTAAAGTTTTTGGGGTTTGGGGAAAAAAACAGAGTCAGGTAGAGTATTCCAGACATTGACCACTCTGTTGCTGAAGTCGTATTTCCTGCAATCAAGTTTGGTGCGTTTAACCTTGAGTTTGTATCTATTGTGTGCTCTTGTGTTGTTATGGTTGAAGCTGAAGTATTCATTGACAGGTAAGTTGTTGCAATGTATGATTTTATATACCATACTTAGATCAGTCCGAAGACGGCGTAATTCAAAGTTTTCTAGGTCTAGAATTTCAAGTCTGGTGGCATAAGGTATTCTACAACAAGTAGAGGAGTGGAGAACTCTTGAATGTCCCTTTATCCTACAACTTTCTGTACTTGCAAATTGGTTTAAAAAGAAATGGAGGGATGCATTATGTTTGCAGCGGTATTGAACATTATTATCTATGATTCATATATATTTTTAGTGTGGATTAGGTGAAGCACCTTAAATGCCTGGCATTTGGAAGGATGGCTAAATGGATTTTCAGAACTAATCAATAGACTATAACTAGTCTTTGTTCCAGTAAAAGGTACATTTCCTTACCAATGCATTGCTGCTGTTTTCAAACAAAAATCATTGCTGAATGTATATATATTTGCTTTTCACCTTCACAGATATTCTACAACCAAACTAAACTTACTCAGATTCTGGAACTAGGAGGTGGCTGGTACATTATTTCCTATGAATACATTTTAAAAAATGTAACATTTTTCTGAGCTGCGTCTCATTTTATCAGATACATGGAGTGGCTAAACAGATATCCGACTGAAATTGGGATAAATTGGGAGATAGGATAGTTATGCAAATGCAATATTACATATGAGACAGATTACATTATCAACCAACAACTAAAATGTGCTAAAAACCATTATTTTTGTGGAGACTTTTTGCATCCTGGAACTACATTATACCATATAGACCTATTTCTTGGAAGCACAAAAAAATCTAACTTGAGGCACTCAAAAAAAAAAAAAACCTATGAAAGCAGCAAGCATATAAAATGGAGATCTGCTCAAAAGGTGGTCCTTGACCTACAATCATAACGGAGCCCAAAATTTCTGTTGCTAAGCAAGGCAATTGCTATATGATATTTTCTGCTACAGTTGTTAAGCAAATCACTGCAATTGATAAGTGAATCATGCAGTAATTAAACAAATCTGATTTCCCTCACTGACTTTGCTTTTAAGAAGCTCGCTGGGAAGATTACAAAGGGTGATCACATGACCCAGGGACAGTGCAACTGTCATAAGTACATGTCAGTTGCCAAGTGCCTGAATTATGATCACATGACCATGGAGATGCTGCAACGGTCGTAAGTATGAAAAATGGTTATGTCACTTTTTTAAAATGCTGTTGTAACTTAAAACAGTCACTAAATAAATGAATGGTTTTAAGTTGAGAACTTACCTGGAACTATTTAGCAATCAAGACTCACTTTTTAAAAAAAATATTTGACTTGTCACATTGACTTGGATTTCAGGAGGCGGAGAGTGCAACTTGGGGTTAAATTCAATTACTTACAATTTTCCATTTTTTGTGAGCACATCAAGTTTGGTTTATTAAATTGTTTTACAAATATTTGTGGTAATATATTGATTGATATGTTTGCATTCCATCAAATTGGTGCTGACTCTAACCAACCACATAACTCTTCCGGAGGATGTCTTTTTCCCAACCTGTCTCTTCAGGTTTTCTAGTGGTTCAGCCATCATCACATTCTAATTCAGTCCATCAACCTTGCTGCTTGGTTGTCCTTTTTCTCTTTCTTTCCATTGTTCCCAGCATTACAGTTTCCTGGTCTTTGCATAATGTCTCCAATAATATTTTTGCCACCATAAGTTAGAACCCTGGGTTGATTTGTTTTATCACTCACTTTTGCTTTCTTGGCTATCCATGGTAATCTCAAGAGTCTTCTCCGACATCAAAGACATCAATAACCTCTTCCTTCAAAGATCAAGTTTTGCTTCCATAAAGTATTACAGAAAAAAAACATTCTCTGCATGATTCTGACATGCCCTAGCCTCTGAATATCTTTTTCCAAGAACTTCACTGCTACCCAACTAAGTGCTAGCCTGCAGCATATTTCTTGATGCTTCCTTTATGGTTGATGGATTATCCTAAAAGGCAGAAGCTATCTCCACCACTTCAGTATCTTCACTGTCAGATCTAAAGCTGGTTGCTGTACCTGTTGTCACCTGCTTTATATGTTTAAACATAGGCTTATTTTCCCCCCGCCTTTGACTTTTGACTTTCAGGTATTAGAGATTCCAAATTATGTGCATTTTCAGTTATCAGAGCAATATCAATCACACTCTGCAGGTCATTGATGTATCTTTGTTCAATTTTAAAATCATTTTCCAGTCCAGCCTACCTCGATTTATATTCAGCATAAAGATTGAATGAATTAAGGAAAGACTACTGAGTCTTGTCTTACTCCTTTGCCAACTTGGAACTGGCCCGTTTTGCCGTGTTTTGTCTGGGTTCCTGGCTTCCTGTCTTGTGTAGTGTCTTCCCACAAGTTCATTCTGGGATTTCCTTTTTCTAAGGACATTCATGGTTGACACAACTGAAGGTCTTTCAATAATGAAAGAAAGCACAGGCTGACGTCTTGTTGGTATTTGTGGCTTTCTCAATTATCCAGTGTGCCTTAGCGATAATGTATCTTGTTCTTTAGCGTTTTCTACAATGAGAACTTCTGGCATATCTATTTCCATATGGAGCTCTAATTTGCATCAAATGATTCTAAGCATTATTTTGCTATTTATATTTTTTTCAACTGTATGTGCTTGAGACTACAATTTTGTCTGATAAAAGTTTCCCAAGAAATTTCTTAACATACCTAGTGAGGATATAGGATGACCATTTGACTGTTTTCCTATTCATTATTAGTGATTCTTGTAAATAGGGAAATTGCTCATCCTGAACTCTTTTAGTACAACACCCAGTCATTTGTTTGGATACTTTACTGTATTTTTTTTTATAAATTTTTATTGGTTTTTAAAAACAAATATAAACAAACAAAGCATAAAAACACCAAGCCATCTTCCATATGTGTACATACAGTGTGCCGGTTGGTTTACGAATTGTTTTGTGCTTCCATTTCATAGTCTTCAATTACAATTACATTGCATATAATCTCATATTTTCAATCAAAAATTAAATACCTTAGTATCATTATTAATCAATCATTTGACTGTACTTTTAATCATTCATGTTTTACAAGATAATCATAATTTACTTAGTTCGTTTTATAACAGTTCGTATTATCATCCCAAATCTATCCTAAAATCATTTTGTAGAGATAATAAGAAAGAAGTACATCTTTCTATATTTATTATTTTCTAATAATATTTCTACATATTTCATTACTTTATTTTATTGTCTAACCATTGATAGAATAGATCCCAAATTTTATAAAATTGTTTATCCTCTTGTTCTCTAATTTCAAATGTCAATCTACTCATTTCAGCACATTCCAATATTTTCTTAATAATTTCCCTCCTGTGATGGTATTTTCTCATTTTTCCAGTTTTTAGCAAATACAATCCTAGGTGCTGTTAATACATTTACAATCAAGTATTTCAAGTCTTTACTATATATTTCAGGTAAAATTCCCAATAAAAATATCTCTGGTTTCAAGTCTACATGTTTTTTTGTCATATTTTCCAACCACATGTGGGTTTTAGTCCAGTATTTTTTAGCATCCGCACAAGTCCACCACATATGGTAATATGAGCCGGGTGTCTGATGACATTTCCAACATTTTTCGGATTTATTCTTGAACATTCTTGCTATTCTTGTCAAGGGAAAATGCCACCTGTAAAACATCTTATACAAATTTTCTTTATATGCTGTTGACATTGTCATTTTATAATTTTGAGACCACAATTTTTGCCATTTCTCTAAATCGATCCCATATCCAAAATTCTTTCCCCAAGCAATCATAGTTTCTTTAACTTGTTCTTCTTCTAATTTAATTTCTAATAAATATCCATACAATTTTTTAATCACCTTTTCATCAGTACCTGTCAAAATCTTATCTAAATCAGTCAATTTATCATAGAAACCTTCCATTTTAGAATCTTTATCATACCTTGAATGTATTTGCGCATATGAAAACCAATTCATCTTTATACCTTGTTCCTCTAGTTTTTGTATAGATTTGAGTTCACCCTTTTCATTCAATATTTCACCATATCCAACTGTTTGTTCCTTTTTGTATATTACAGGATAAGAAAATGCTTCAATAGTCGATAACCAGACTGGAATTTTCAAATAACATTGTCTTTTAATCTTCTCCCAGTTTAACCACAGAGACTCCCATATATAATGTCTTCTAAAATACCCCTGTGTTTTAGTTCCTTTATACCATAAAAAAGCATGCCGTCCCAACAACAAGTCATGTCTTTCTAATGTCAACAATCTAGTATTTCTTAGTGTTATCCATTCCTTAACCCACATCAGATTTGTAGCTTGATAGTACAACTCCCAATTAGGCAAACCGAATCTTCCTCTAATTCTAGCATCTTGCAAAAGTTTTAACTTTATTCTCGCTTTCTTACTTTGCCATATATATTTCAACACAACTTTATTTAAATCTTCAAAGTAATCTTTTCCAAGCCTAATTGGAATTGTTTGAAACAAATATAAAATTCTGGGTAATATATTCATCTTGATTGTTGAAATTCTCCCTATTAGTGACAGTTGTAAATTTTCCCATTTTGCCAGATCTAGCGCTATCTGCTGTTTAAGTTTGATATAATTATTGTCTTTTAGTGTACTACATCTTGCTGTCAAATATATCCCCAAGTACTTGATCTTATTCGTGACCTGAATTTTCAATAGGTCTGCCAGTTCTTCCTTTTGTCTTAATAGCATATTCTTTGTCAAGATCTTTGTCTTATCTTTATTTATTTTCAAACCAGCCACCTTTCCATATGTCTCTATCTTTTCTATCAATTTTGGTGCTGTTTCTAGAGGGTCTTCTAAGATGAAAACCAGATCATCCGCAAATGCTTGCAGCTTAAATTCTTCCTTTTTGATTTTCATTCCTTTTATATTCTTTTCATCTCTAATATTTCTGTTTAGCACTTCCAAAGTTAACACAAACAACAAAGGTGATAGTGGGCACCCTTGACTTGTTCCTTTTCTTATATTGATAGAGTCTGTCAGTTCTCCCTCTATCATTACCTTTGCCGTTTGCTTATAGTATATAGCTTCTATTGCTTGAATAATTTTTCTAGCAAAACCCATCTGTTCCAACAGTAATAACATGAATCGCCAATTCACATTATCAAATGCCTTCTGTGCATCTAGAAATATCAGAGCCATTTATTTTTCAGGATGTGCCTCGTAGTATTCCAAGGTGTCCAAGATTACGCTCATATTATCTTTAATTTGTCTCTTTGGCAGAAATCCATTTTGATCAGGATGAATAAAATTATTTAGATATTTTTTAAGTCTTTCTGCCAATATTGAAGCGAAGATTTTATAATCTGCATTTAGTAGAGAAATAGGTCTATAGTTTTTAATTTGTAATGGATCAGCCTCCTCTTTTGGAATAAGTGTAATGTAGGCTTCTGACCATGATTTAGGTATCTTCTTCTTTAACATAACTTCACTCATAACTTCTAGCAATGGAAGATTCAACGATTCTTGTAATGTTTTATAAAATTCTGCCGGAAGTCCATCTGGTCCTGGTGCCTTTCCATTATTTTGCTTCTTGAGTGCTTCAGTTAACTCCATCATCGTTATATTGCTTTCTAACATTGTTTCAATCTCTTTAGGTATCTGAGGTAAATTAGCATTCTGTAAGTACTGTTTAACTCTTTCCTCATCAATATTCTCTTGCATATATAATTTCCCATAGAAGTCTCGAATGATTTCCTTCTTCTCTTTACTACCATAGCAACCTTGGCCTTGGTCATCTATTCATTTCAATATTTTCCTTGATTCTTTCTCCTTTCTCAATTAGTATGCTAACCATCTACCTGGTTTGTTTGCGTCTTCAAAGTAGTTCTGTTTAGCACCTCTAATTTTCTGTGCTAATTCTTCTTTTTCTATTTGACCCATTTTATGTTTAACTATATCCATTTTTAGCTTGATGTCCTTTTTCTGTGGCATTTTCTGTAGCTCTTTTTCAAATCTTTTATACTCATCCTCTAAAGCCTTAGAGGCTAATCTTTTCATAGTATTTCTTTTCCTTGTATAGTCTATTATCAAGCCTCTAACATATGCCTTCATTGTATCCCATACATTCTGAATTGATGTATCTTCTTTTTTGTTTTCTCTAAAGAAAAAAGCCAATTCTTTCTCCATCCACTGTGTGAAGCCTTCTTCCTTTAATATAGTATTATTTAACTTACATCTAGACCTTCTTTTTTGTCCTTTCCATTTAATTGTCATTGGATTGTGATCTGCCCAAGTACTTGTTTCAATATTTATTTCTTGAATATTAGTTATTAATTCTGTTGAAATCCATATCATATCTATTCTGGACCATGATAAGTGTCTATTTGAATAGAACGTGTATTGTTTAGTTTTAGCATTTCTTTCTCTCCATGTATCTTTTAAGTTTATTTCATCTACCATTTAAAAAAAAGATTTAGGGAGGGTCTTTCTATTTTGCTTTATTGTTTTCTGAGCTGTATAGTCCAATTTATTGTCTACAATTCCATTAAAATCTACCATCATAACTATATTAGCATAGTCCAGTTCAATTATTTTCATATGTAATTTTTTATAGAATTCTTCTTGTTTGTCATTCGGGGCATAGATTGCAATCAGGAGTGTTTCTGTATTATTGTCCATTATTTCCACCATTAGTATTCTTCCATCATCATCGGTATAATTTTGCTGGGATGGTCTCTTTAATATATAAAACTACTGCTCTTTTCTTACATTGGGTCAAGGAAGTAAATATTTTCCCTAGTTTTGGCTTTATCAACAATTGTTCATATTGTTTTTTAATATGTACTTCTTGTAGACAAATTATATCAAATTTTAATTTCTCTAATTTATGAAAGGTTTTCCTTCTTTTAACGGCTGAGTTAAGTCCATTTATATTAATTGGAATCAGTTTTTTTCTCTTCCATGGTTATATTTTGTAGTTAGGTTTAGCAGCTCTCATAGATCTTAGTTCACGTTGTTCTTTGGCTTCCACCTTTCCACCTACTGCACCTTCTTCTTTTTCAATCACCATTTGGCAATCCTCTTGGAATTCAATTGGTGAGATCTCTTTTTCTGCCTCTTCCTCTTTCCCTCCAAAAAATTCTGTATGAAATAATTCCGCTTTCTCAATTGAATCAATTCTATGTCTCTGTTCTTGCCATGTGAACATTAAACCTTCTGGAATCAGCCATCTATAATTCACCTCTTTTTAAAGTAGCATTTTAGTCAGGAATCGGTATTTTCTGTTCATCTCTCACTCTTCGGGGTATTTGTTTCAAGATCACAATCTCCTTGTCTTTATATCTCAATGTTTTCTCTTTTGCCACTTGCAATATTTGCGTTTTAATGGCTTTCTTTGTAAATCTAATGTGAACTTCTCTTGGTAAGCTATTTCTCAACGCATATCTTGTGAAAACTCAATAAACCTCATCTATTCCATCCATCATCTTCTCTTGGGTAATTTCCAAAGCTTCAGCCAGTATTCCGATCATTATCTCAGCTAAGTTTTGTCCTTTTTCTTCCTCTACGTTTTGGAATCTAAGATAGAATTCTGATCTATCCATCTCCCATCTCAACATACCACTTTTAACTTGTTCAACCACCATTAATCTATTATCAATATCTCCAATCTTCTTATCTCTTTGTTTATCTTCTTCAATTTTTTGGAATCTCTCATCATACTTCAACATCATTTGTTGGATGTTCTCCACTTTTTCATTGGTTTTCCCTGTTCTTTGTTCAATGTTCTCTGTTCTTTGTTCAATGTTCTCTATTTTCTTTTCAATATTCTCTGATCTTGCTTGAATATTTTGAATTCCTTGCATAACCATCTGCAGAGTCACTTTTTCTTGTTCTTTTTCTTGCTTTAACATTGTCTGTATTGAACGTTGTCCTCCAGATGGTGGAGAGGAAGAAGTAGAAGTTGAAGAACCAGTAGCTGTAAATTTCCTACTCATTTTAAGCAATTCAAAATCTTCAGGTTCTTCTAAACCTTAATCCAATTGTGAAATGACCAATTATAGTTCGAAATAAAAATAGTAGAAAAAAGAAGCCAAATAATAATGACTAAGAAAAAGGAAAGAAAAAAAAAGGGAGGACAAAATTTCTTCAGGTTCTTGTATACCTTAATCCAATCAGTAGTTAGATAAAGAAAAAGGCTTGGAAAAAAAAAGAAAGAAAAAAAAGGAAAAGGAAAAATTCTTCAGGTTCTTCAACACCTTAATTGAAGGTTTCAAATAGAAAAGAGTGCATAAAAATAAACCAGAAAGGTAGATGAAAAAACAAATATACCAGGAAAGGAGAAAAAAAGGCTATTCCCTTAAAAAAAAGGAAACATTAATACTAAGGCTTTCCCTTTAAAATAAAAAGCAAGCGTAGAGATTGGACTTCCAAAGAAAAAAAGAAAAACAAAGACAAGCTCCAACAAAGCCAAAAATCCAAATAGTTATTACAAGAAAAAAAAAAGATAAAATGAAATACAATAAAACTGGTGAGGAGGGATAGCACAACTTAGAAAAAGTAAAAAGAGCACACTGCACTTTGTTTAATTATCCAAGGCTCTTATTATAACTCTCTTCTCCAAAAACTTATCACCCTTTTTCCCCCTAGGTTTCAACGCCAGACTCCAGCTGTTGATAGAAACCCAGAAGAGCACCTGCAATAACACTCTCCCATGCTCTTCCCTCTATCTTATCAAATAGCAATGTCCTTGAAAAAAAGTCTCAGTTCTTTCTTTCTCAGCTTTGTCTGGTCACAGGGGAAATAGAATATTTTCAAGCCTCTAGTTGGCAGTGTTACAAAGTTTCTTTGCTCTCACTTTCCCCCTCCTTTTCCAAGCAAGATATAATAAGAATTAATAAAAAAAGAGAAAAAGATATTAAAAAAAAGAAATAACTAAAAGGGAGCCTCTAGCCTAAAATATTACAAAATCAAAAAGGAGAAAAAAATAGATGTAAAAGAAAAAACCAGTCCAGTTTCAAAATATAAGATTGTGTATAGAAAATCCAGCAATGAAAAAAAACAAACATTACTTTGACATTCCTGTTTAAAATCGCCGCTTAATCACTTCTGTCAAAACTTTTACAGATTCTTTCTTTTCCTTAGGGTGTCCTTTCAGATCTTAGAATAAAGAAAAAGTTCTCACCAAACCGGCACACTCTCTCTTTCTGTTCTCTTCCGTTTCGGAGCTGTCCCAATTTCAGCAGCTTTAATGGCTGCCTCTTTGCCGCTGGCAAGAAGAGCTTCTCCTGGATGTACCAGGGACTTTGCGGTATCCCTGGGATCAACAGGATGTGCTCTTCACTCTCACTGTCTCTTCGGGACGGTTTAGATCCGATAGGACCGTCCAGGAGCAAAGATATCGGCAGCGATCTCAGACCACCAAGATTGCATGCCGTATCGTCGCGACGCCAGCTCCGCCCTCGATACTTTACTGTATATTCTATTATATTCTATCTTTCCACTGCTGGTAAACTACAATGCATAATTTGACAAGTCATATATTGGAAATGAAAACTGATAGCCCCTCTATGTGCAATCTTTGTAATATTTGGGAATTGGCTCTGGACTTGACGAAAGGATAATTATTTTTCTGGCTAAATGTCTATCAGAAACAAGAGCAATAGTTATAGTGAGTACTGTATAGAGGATGGCCTTGAACAAAGGAAGAGTCCAATGCCAAGGAATTGATTACATAAATAAGGGTTGAGCTGCGGCCAAGAAGTAATTTGAGGAATCATCTCAAGAAGTCCTCCTGAAGACAGCAGGGAGGAAAGGAAACACACCAGACTTGCAAGATTCTTTTACTATAGCTGTTCTAATAAAAGTAGCTTTAGATCTAAAAAGTGTCTCTTTCCTAGTCTACCTCATATGGCAGGTATCAATCTTCGTCAGCTTTATGAGGTAGACCAATGAGGAAACCTGACCAGTTGAACGTATTCTTTATTTAACTCTTCATTTTAAGGTTACATTAACAGAATCTTGCAAATTTGCAAGTACTTTTCTCCCTCCGTCCCCTTCATAGTCCCAAAACTAGGGAAGGTCTCTTCTGAGCTTGTTGCCCTGCCCCCATATTCCTATTGTGGACTAAGTGGCCTTGATTGCTCCCTTGGTCTTGTCTCATTGTTGCACCTCTCAAGGTCATTCCTACATAGGCACGCAAGTGCTGAATGGAATGAATTAGCAATTTAGGCTGTCAGGACTGTGTTAGATACAGATCAGTTGGAAAGGACCTTGTAGGTCATCTAGTCCAACCCCACCCCACCATTTCTGACAGATGGCAGTCCAATTTCTTCTTGAAAACCTCCAGTGATGAAGCTCCCACAACTTCCGAAGGCAAGCTATTCTACTGATCAATTGTTTTCACTGTCAGAAAGTTTCTCCTTATTTCCAGGTTGAATCTCTCCTTGTTCAGTTTCCATCCACTATTCCTTGTTAGGCCTTCAGATGCTTTGGAAAATAGCTTGATCCCCTTCCTCTCTGTGGCAGCCCCTCAAATATTGGGACACTGCTATCATGTCTTCCTGTGTCTAGCATTTGTGGATTGTCTAGCGTTTGTAGATTTTCCTGGCATTGTATGCCACATGCTAAATAGGTAAATAAATTCCCACATATCATTACAATATTGCAAGTCTGAAGGTGTTTCCCTTCCTCTTTAATCTTTACATGGATTAAGAGGTAGGACATGCACTGCAAAGATGGTTTTCATGAATCACTTTCTTTGCCTGGCTTCAAACCTCTTTTGTTTGATCGTTGCTCTCTGGTAATGGATCTCTGCTCTTTCCTTCAAGACCACCCTCTATACCTACTAGAAGGGTAGATGTTCTGTTCCCCTCCCCCCAAAATATTGGGGCTTGTTGGCAATCTGTGTTTATAATTAGCTTTGCTCTTGACTGTCCATCCTCCCAGTTACTGTATTTTCTTGGTATCTGCTGCTTCTCCAAACCACTGTTGGAAAAGGAGTACAGACAATCTTAATACTTTTAGTCAACTAACTCTGTTAAAAGAACTTCTGGGTTTGATTTTGTTCTGCTTAAATAGCCCATGTGTAACAAATTTTTGCCCGCTGGCCACTTTTGAGCCTCTAAACAAGCCATTACCCTCTCACAAAAGCTCAATTTTGCAATCTATGACCACTGAAAAATGGCTGCAAAAAGGCTCCCATGCTATGTTTTTGGTACTAGAACAGAAGTGGTATTCTGCGGGTTCTGACCAATTCTGGTAGCGGAAATTTTGAGTAGTTTGGAGAACTGGCAAATACCACCTCTGACTATTCTCCCATCTATTCTCTGCCTCCCAAGTCCCAGCTGATCGGCTGGGTCTTCTTTTGTTGCCCTACACAGGCGAACGGAGCTGGAAAGCAGGTTAGTGGGGTGGGGAATGAGGATTTTGCAGTAAACTTCCCCCAGGAGTGGGGAGGGAATGGAGATTTTATAATATCCTTCCCCTGCCATACCCACCAAGCCACGCCTACCAAGCCACACCATGCCCACCAAGTCACGCCCACAGAACCGGTAGTAAAAAATTTTTGAATCCCACCACTGTACTAGAGCCAATAAAGACTTTTTAACAGAAAGAGAAGGAATGGCGCCTTCACTGCAGGGTGGCTTCCTCCTTAACAATTGCTTTCATTTTTTTTTAGTTTTTGCAACTGCAAAATTCACACATGTATTACAAATATGATGGGAAGGGCACTGGCAGATTTATTTTTCTTCTGTAGGAAAAAGGAGATTTTTTTTGGTAACTCCAAGGATCATGAAGAGAGGCACTTTTTAAATGCTCTTTCAACTTTTCAAAAACTCTTAAATACTTCTGGAAGAGAATTTGACTAATATGGCTTATTTTCATCATTCTGAGATTGTAGCATTAAAGACAGATAAAGGCTTGCTTGAAAGTGATGTCTAAGGGACTGGGGTGAAAATGGAAGATTGCCATGATGAATTGCCCTGTTCCAGGTTGAAAATGCCAAACTGAATTAATATTCATTTATATGTGAGCTGAATGGATTTTCGGGCTGTAAAAAAAGTGGATGAGCACTTGATGGCAGCAAAGAGAAAGAAAACACAAGGCCCCTTGCTGTCATTTAGATTTTGTTGCTCACATATGGTAATTCACCCACCCCTTAATCCCAAAAATACAGGCAGCAATGGATTAGAGAAAATTGATTTAGGCCTCTACCAGTGATGTGGTGAGTAAAAACCACAGAGATACTTTAGAGCTCATGCAGAACGTCTCTCTTTAATGGAAATCTGATCAGCAAAATCATTCTACGAAATTACAATTAGCTGAGTAGCCAAGATATTTAGTGTAATACTGGTTCTTTCTGTGTATACATCTTTTCATTGCAGATATTAGCACATTCTCTGTGTGAACAGATGGTTGCTGCCACCACAAAGCTAAAATAAAATGAAATAACAGACGAAGCAATTAAATGGTAGAAAAGGCAGTATTTACAAGCTTATCCTACTAATAAATTCAGTGATACTAACAATAAAGATCTACATATTTATAAGAATAGTTGGGAATTCTATTGGCAGTTTTAAGGAAATCCTTCAGTTGCTCAACTCAGAGAGCACATTAAATTGTATAAATACATGAAAACCTGAACCTATGTTTAAGTTTGAAGTGTTACCAAATATATTTTAAAGCTTGTATTTTTTTAAAAAAATCTTAGTATCTTTCTTCTCATATCAACTATTTGCAAACTTATTCTTGGCTCCCTCATCATGTGCCTCTAATTTTAGTTATAAGACACCTTAATAATGGTATTTATGTCCTCATGATAGTTAAATCATCACCAGTCTCTTGCAGAGGCAGTTCAAATCTCTTCTTCTATTGTTAAAATGGGGTTTCCCCAGATGTTGATACTCTGAGATGATCTTCATTTAGAGGAGGAAGAAGAGAAGAAGGAAGAGGATGATGAAGAAAAAAGAAATAAAGAGGATTATAGTTAATAAGTCCACTGGCCATGGAAGAGGCAGCGATAAAGCAGGCAAGAATTGTGTTGAGTTACTTGCACACTTGCTTCCTCTCCACACCCTTGAGGAATTTGGCGAATACAAAACGTTTGCAATTGTATTAATGACTCCACCTTTCTACTTGTTATGATCAACACATACACACACAAATGCCACTTTGAATTGAACCAGAATGCAGGCAATTTTAAGGTAAGATTGAACTTGTAAATTCAAGGCTAACAACAATAGTTCTTATTCAATACTGCCAACCTGGTCCAGACCTTCAGCTCATCAACCATTTACTCCAATAGAAGAGTTTTAAATCAAGTGTTATGTGTTCTACCTAATTAGTCAAGGTTACTGACACACTTTCTGATTTTAACATTTGGAATTTGGCTTATCATTCTTATGGAAACACCACAAATATAGTTCATTGCAGAAGCCATACAGACACCAACCTTCTTTTAATTGTATTTTTATTTATATTATTAAATTTATTTCCTGCCTATATCAACCACAAGGTGATTCTTATGACAACTGAGTCCAAAATTTCAACTGCTGAAACAATTGCTAAGTGAGTTTTACAGCATTTTACAATCTTTCATGGCACAGTTATTAAGTAGATATCTGCAGTTTTTCAGTTAGTAACGTATTTGTTAAGTGAAACTGGCTTCCCCATTGACTTTGCTTGTCAGAAGCTCACAAAAGGTGATCATATGACCCCGGGAAACTGCAACTGTCATAAATATGAGTCAGCTGAATTTTGATCATGTGAGAATGGAGATGCTGCAACAGTCCTGTGAAAAATAGTTCCAAGTCATTTCAGTGCCATTATAACTTTGGTCACAAAATGAATGGTTGTAAATCAAGGACTATCTATATATACTTATGAAATTATATAGTCAAACTTACCAGCATTTTTGACAAAGAGAGATTAGTAAATACAGAAACATATGCATTGGTAAGCATGTACATACAAGTACACAGAGATGTTCAATACTGCACAATGCAAATATATGGGGAATATCCCAGTTTTGTGAGTCCAATTATAGCTCACAAAAAATACTTGATTAGATAAAATGTACTTGGATAGTTGGTAGTTGGTAATTGTGAAAACCAAACTATTAACTTGATATGTTATATTATCAAAATATATTACATTAAACCATAATATATTTTATCTGGGCACATCAGGTTACTTGAACACAGCAGCTGTGCTTTCTTAATCTAGGTTTAGTGTTTTGTATGCACCCATCTCACAAGATCACTGCATCCCTGAATTGATAGTCTTGAAATAATTTAAGACTGATAAAATATTCACTCACCCTGTTTCTCTTGTTATTCTGTTCTTTAAACTCTGTTTTGGCTGATTTATTTTTATTTCTGAACTATCAAATAAAGCAAATTCCACCTTCTTCAAATTATATGTGGCAACACTAGGAAATGTGCATATGGAAAGGAGAGTTACTCAGCTGAAATTATTGTACTTCAGCTGTGTGTGCTAAAAAGGGAAAGCAAGAAATATCAAAGGACAACATTGTTTTTGAACTAAGTAATCAAGGAAGAAATACCGATTGCTGAGAAAGTCTGGCAGGCAAATTTAAAATTCCACATATTTATTTTATTTTTTATTTATTTTATTTTGTCAAACGATTATCAGATAACAGGTATAAGTATAAACATGGTTATGAATACATGAAATGGATACGAATAAGAAAAAAAAAAGAAACAATAGGACAGGGACGGTAGGCACGTTGGTGCACTTATGCACGCCACCATCAGACTTCTTAGGAAAGGGGTGAGGTCAACAGTAGACATTCTAAGGTTAAAGTTTTTAGGGTTTGGGGAAGAAACCACAGAGTCAGGTAGAATATTCCAGACATTGACCACTCTGTTTCTGAAGTCGTATTTCCTGCAATAAGTTTGTATCTATTGTGTGCTCTTGTATTGTTGTGGTTAAAGCTGAAATATTCATCGACAGGTAGGACATTGCAATATATAATTTTATATACTAAGATTGAACCGAAAGTAGCATAGTTCTAGGTTTTCTAGGTCTAAAATTTCAAGTCTGGTGGCATAAGGTATTCTGCAACGAATAGAGGAGTGGAGAACTCTTGTGAAATATTTCTGGGCTTTCTCAATTGTATTAATATAAGCTATATAATATGGGTTCCAGACTGATGAGCTGTATTCAAGTATTGGTCTAGCAAATGTTTTGTATGCACTAGTCTAGTTAGTAGAGTGATATTACCGGAGAAAAAGCTACGCAGGATTAGGTTTACAACTCTTAATGCCTTATATATGAAATATATATGAATTATACAATATATGAAATATGACATATGAAAGTCCCAACAATTTAGTTCACAGGCGGGTACAGTCAGTCACCGTGAGTTTTGGCAGAGAGAGGACAGTAATTACTAACATTGTAAAAGACCAGTTTTCTCTGGCCACAAATTTCAGTTCTGCTATTTCAGAAACACAAAATCAGTTGTCAAAAACAGTCTTTCTTATGTGTGGAGTTCCTCAGAGCTTTACCCTTTCCCTGCTCTTTTTTAACATCTACATGAGTCACGGAGTAAGATTATACGGGTGGTCAGCTATCAGCATGGTGTCCATTTATACAAGTCTACTTGAGGCTAGCCAGGTGATGTGTCAAGGTGTATTCTTACTGTGTGAAGGCTCTAGAAGGCTGGATGGGGAGAGGGGGGAGACAAGGCAAGACTGAATAGCTATGGGGTTTGGGATTTGCTTAAGACTTGGCTTCTTTGGATCTGAAAGGGCTAGAGCTTTGCAGACAGAGTTTTGCACAATGTTGTGGTCCCCGAAGACTCTCAGCTCCTACTTGACCAGCAGGTGGCAGTTGCAGCTAGGAGGGTCTTTGTAGAACTCCATTTTGTGCATCAATTGTATCCATTCCTAGACCAGGAGGCCCTGATCATTCTCACTCATGCTTTGGTCATTTTCCATAGGACTACTGCAATCTGTTCTACATGGGGCTGCTCTTGAAGATCATTCTGATGATACATCTGGTCCAGAATGTGATGTG
Organism: Pseudonaja textilis; assembly: GCF_049901715.1. Taxonomy (NCBI): domain Eukaryota; kingdom Metazoa; phylum Chordata; class Lepidosauria; order Squamata; family Elapidae; genus Pseudonaja; species Pseudonaja textilis. Next base: position 308,469,608 of record NC_141990.1, read on the forward strand.
GTGGGTAGTTACGGGCATGCCAATTCCATCTGTACCACATAACTACACTGGCTCTCAGAGACCTTCTGAATGCAATTCAAGGTGCTAGCTACCACCTATCAAGCCTTCATGGTACAGGGGCAGGTATCTGTGTGTCAAATTATCTCCAATTATCTTTCCTTGTCCCATGAGGTCTGACAAGATAGATATGTTCCAGGTGCCTTCTATTAAATGTGATCTAACAGAACCCAGGAAGTATGACTTCTCTGTTGTAGCACTTGCTCGATAGACTGCATAGAGATTCAGACGGCCCTGTTTCTGCCAGCTTTCCCTAAAGTATCAGAGATCTGACCTTGCCCTGAGATTGGGCCCAGCTAATAGGTTAGCCTGATTTTGTTGTCATGACATTGTCCACTGGGTCTTGCTTCAAATGGACAAAGTCTTTTTTTTGTGTGTTTTTACTTGTTCTTTAATCATTACATTGTTATGTTTACTGTTAGCCACCCAGAGCTGCACATTGATCAGGCAGCATATAAATAAATGTATTCAGTAACTAAATAGAGAAAAAGATTTGGAAGATTGTTGAAATCACATTTTTTCCTTAAAAATTGTAGAAGATTGCCTTTTGACTGTACTAGGTGGTACCAACCTCTATGTTAATGTATGTATGTATGTATGTATGTATGTATGTACTTATGTATGTTATTCAGCTTTGTTTGGGTATTTCCCCACCTCATTATAGTTGTGTTTTTAAAGTTGTAGCAATGTTTCGGCAGAATCTCATCTGCCATCATCAGGCTTCTGTATTGTGTTCGTCTGTGAGTCAGACTTTTACAGCACAACTATACACAACACTGTAAAAGCCTGACTCACAGACAAACACAATACAGAAGCCTGATGATGGCAGATGAGATTCTGCCGAAAGGTTGCTACAACTTTAAAAGCATAACTATAATGACGTGGGAAAATACCCAAACAAAGCTGAATAACATACATGTAAGTACCCGCAAAAACTTAACATACATACATACATACATACATATATATATCACACACATATTTCAGTGCTTAAAAAAATAATCATCCACCCGATATAGCAATTAGCACTTAGATTTATATACCGCTCCATAGTGCTTTACAGCCCTCTCTAAGCGGTTTAGAGTCAGCATATTACCCCCAAACATATCTGGTCCCCATTTTACCCACCTCAGAAGGCTGAGTCAACCTTGACCCTGGTGGGATTTGAACTGCCAAATTGCAGTCAGCCGGCAGTCAGCAGAAGTAGTTTGCAGTACTGCACTCTAACCACTGCACCACGGAGGCTCTTCTGCTCCAAATGCTGACAAGCAGTTAGCTGTTTGCAAATAATCAGCAAGGCTAAGCATCAGACAATATTAGGCAAAGAGGGGAAAAAACATGGAGAACCCTGCAAAACTGCAGAGAATTCAGACTGCCAGTTGCCAAATTGTTCTGTGACAGCTCAGCATCTTTGTACTTTCTGACAGAGACAATATAAGGATACCCAGTTAAGGCACCAGGCTGGAAACCATGAGACTGTGAGTTCTAGTCCCGCCTTAGGCATGAAAGCCATTTTGGAGGACGCTGGGCCAATCACTCATTCAACTCAACCCATCTCACAGGTTTGTTGCTGCATGGAAAGTAGGAGAAGGAAGGAGTATTAGACATGTTTGCTACCTTGAGTTACTTATACAAATATAATAAACAAGCAAACAAAATAGTGTGGAAGAAAAATCCACCAGTTTTCATGGCAATCTGTTCAACAACTTTCACAGAGGACAAAGGGGAACTGAAGTGCCAAATCAGCAATCTTTTCTTGTGTAGAAGTTAATACTGAGCAGGAAGTGCGTGCTTTGAAAATGATTTGAAAGAGGTATTTCAGAATGTGTGGAAGCCTGAATATAGCACTTCTTTAAAGCAACTTATTTTGGGGGTTTCTGTAATTTCTGTAACTTCTAGACTTTTTAGAAGCACCTTCATTCAGTGACAAAGTACCTATTTTGCAGGAAGGTCCTAGGTCTGATCTTTAGCATTTCTGGGTGGAAAAGCAATTAGTGCTCACCACACAGTAGTGAGAAATGTTCCTAAAATCCAGCCTGATTTATTTTTTTATTTTAGCTCTCCCATTATTGGTGGACTCCAACGTCCATCAGCCCCATCCGGAAGGACCAATGGTCAGGAAAGACGGGATTGAAATCCAACAATACCACAAGTGCCACAAGTGTTCTAGTCTTGCATCACACTGCATCACTAAAGAGCCACACCTCAGCTCAGTTTGAAATATCATTTCTCTTTGATGAAACAACTCCAAACTGAACATCAAAACCCAAAAATCAATTCAGGAAACTAGAGCTGTGATCTTCTCATGTTCCCATCTCCAGGTAAGTTTATTGCAGGCTCTTCCCACTCGACTCTTTGGACCAAGTGATCTGCATATGGGGTGTGTGTGTGTGTGTGTGTACATTGGTTATGTTGTGGTTACAGAAGCTACTCTAAATCCATGGTGAGGTCTATGAATATTACATTAAAAAGTAGCAGTGGTGGAAATACTATCAGCCTTTAATATTTGCTTTGGAGGCTGATCAATCCTGGAAATCAAGATTCCTGGAATTTGTTCTGTAGCAACTGAATCTGGCATTTGATTGCTTATGCTTGTGTAAGGGGATTAGGTACAGATATATTGTCTGCCTCTAAACGTGATGACCAACCATTACAAGATGATGTAAGATTATATTAGCAGAAACCCTCACAACTGACCTTCCTTTACAACTGGTGATTGTTCAGATAAAAATATTTCATAATATAGCATTTCTGATGAATTCTGTAAAGGGCAGGTCAGATTTCTTTCTAACCTGCCCTTTACAACTAGTGATGTTCAGGTCAAAATATTTCATAATATGGTATTTTTGATTAATTCTGATGAAGCTTTAGATTATTCATTGCCCGCTAACATGACTGTCAAGCAAATTTTATGTCTTTTCATATAAACTGGACTTAAAGTGGACAGCGGTGAGGGACAACTTGCAACAGGAATATGGAAAAGGCACACTTTTTGATGATCATAGCAGATCAACAACTTCTGCCATTCCTAATGGCTTAATACTAATGCCTGGAGTTGCAGCAATAATTATAATTGTTGGTCACTGCTGGCTTTGTGCTGATTTCTTATTTTCTAGCCTTTCTTTAACTGTGGAATAGAAGTATTAATTGGTCACCAACAAACATGCAGTTATGGGATGGGATAAATACACGTGATAGAAACTATTATTTCTATTATGAAATAATATTGTGTACTCAGTTCCAAAAATCTTATAGATCTAATTTTTTAAAAAGGCAGCTGCAAGATTGCAATTATTCACTCTGGTTTACTGTATATTGTCACTGTAGAACACATTGACAATGTTTGTAAACCTTCCTGAAGTTATCATTGCCCTGTGTGACTTAAAACATACCCTCTAAAGCTCAACCATCGCTCCTCTGTGGCTCTGCTCTGAAAAAAATCTGGTTAGGCAAACTATCTTTCAACATGTTTTCAACTAGTGTTTTCTTTCAGAGAAATCATTGATAAATTTGGAAAAGAATCTCAAAGGCAAAATAAACATAGCTGAAATTATTTACTTACTCTGCCCTTATTTAAAACATTTGAGTATCTTCCTTGTTTACATAATGGATTTAAGAGGGATCCACTGGAGCTATGATCTTATAAATGAACTGTGAGGATTACGATTTTCTTGGTCCTCCTTGATCTCCCAGTAGTTTTTGATTCCACCTACCATGGTGTTCTTCTGGGCCACTTTCAAGAGATTGGACTAGGAGCACTATTTTTCAGTGGTTCTCCTTCTTCAAGGATTAGTCCCAGTTGGGAAGGGAGATTTCTGCCCAGAGATCCCTACTTTGTTGATTTGCTTGGAACTCTTTACCTTCCTCCCAGATTTTGACCACAATGTAGTGCTAGCATTACAATGCTGAACTGGTGCCTGGAAGTTGCCAGGATTGAGTGGGAAGGAAGAGACTTAAATGAATCTTCCCAAGATGGAATGGCTTTAGGATTGTGGGCCAATTAATTTCAAAGAAATCTAGCATTTGATCTAGAACTAAATTATAGTCTCCTATTCAGATGATCCCCAGTTTATGGGTCCTCCTAAATACAGAGTTCCTGTTTGCTGAGCAAGGAGCAAGTATGAGTATTTGCATGGGGAGATCCTGTGTGCCAACTATGCCAATTCCAGGACTGGGGAATCTTGTCACAGACATTCATGTCTTAGTTATTTCCTGCTTGATTAATATAATGCACTCTGCAGAGCAGGAGTTCCCAATCTCTGGGCTATAGCCCACTACCAGGCCTTGAGCCAATTGGAACCCAACTGTGGAAGTGGTGGGCAAGCACGTTCCCCTTTTGTGTGAGTAGACAAGCCTGTGAGAGACGGGCGCACTCACCCACCACTCACATGAATGGAGGGCATGCACCTGCATTACCCACCACTTGCATGGAACCATCCCCTCTCCCCCCCATTTGCTGGTCCACGAAAGCAGAGAGGTTGGGGAATTCTATCATAGGGGGAAGGAATTTATTATTTTGTGAGAGCTATTATGATTTTTAGAGTTAATTACCTAGAGCAGGGGTGTCAAACTCAAGGCCTGGGAGACAGATCTGGCCCGCAGGGTGCTTAGATCTGGCCCATGAGGCTGCCCTGGAAACAGTGAAGGACCTGCCCACAGTGCCCCCCCCAAGCACCATTTTCAGCTGTGACAGCCTCCTGCAGCCCCTCTGCCAGCGAAAATGGAGCTCAGGAGGGTTGCACGTGGCCCACCCGAGCTCTGTTTTTGACTGCGATAGCCTCCTACAACCCTCTGCCAGAAAAACAGAGCAGCCCTCCTGAACTCCGTTTTCTCTGGCAGAGTGCTTGGGTCACCACAGGGCCCCCCGACACGAGTGATGTAAAGTGGCCACGCCCCCCCCCAACCCCCAAGGTCAAACAGAACCCTGATGTGGCCCTCAATGAAATCAAGTTTGGCACCCCTGATCTTTAGGGATGGGATATAGAATGAATGAATGGATGGATGGATGGAAGAATAGATGGATGAATACTGGACTATTGTTTGGGAAATTCTGTTGTTTAGTATCTGGATATTTTAATGTGTGATTCTATCTGTATGTTTCATACCAAATTGTTTTACTACATTGATCTTACTGTGTTTTTTAAATTATCACCCCATCTGACTGTATTTAGGCTCAAAAACAGGATGAAAAGTTTATTTACAAATAAATATTATATTTGACTTTTTGATTTTAATCCGACCAAAAACCAGAGCAATTCACAGGCTACTACATCTCCCAAGAGCCTCAGCCAACCTGGCTATTGGTGAAGGAAATACTGTTCAGTAAGATTTGTGCATTAGATGAAATCTGACACCCTCTAAATAGGTAATATTTAGAGCCTCAGTGGTGCAGTGCAGTACTACAGGCTACTTCTGTTGTGGCCAGTTGCCTGCAATTTGGCAGATTGAATCTCACTAGGCTCAAGGTTGACTCAGCCTTCCATTCTCCCGAGGTGGGTAAAATGAGGACCCAAATTGTTGCGGGCAAATATGCTGACTCTGTAAACTGCTTAGAGAGGGCTGCAAAGCACTATAAAATGGTATGTAAGTCTAAGTGCTACTGCTGTAATATTTCTACAGCAGCAGCCATACCTATTCTGGTATCTTTTGGAACAGGCGATTGCGGTGTGTGTGTGTGTGTGTGTGTGTGTGTGTGTTAGGATTTGTTTTAAAAAATGATGTTTTTGAGTTTATTATAGCTTCATTCACTATTTTACTAATGATTTTAAAGAAGCAGAAAATTGAACTCAGGCAGGTAGGCGGTTGGCATACAATTTTAGCACCATAATCTTGAGGGGGTTGCAAAAAAACAAACAAGTAATTTGAATCTAGGTGTTCATCTGACAGCAGATCTCTATCTGTATGTTTTCATTTTATATCTGCAAGTGAGACTGCTAACACTTCTTTAAATAAAAAGGTTAAATTTAGACTACCTGCCTTTCAAAAGCATGCATCTACAGTATACACCATGCGGATACACAATCTTCAGATTCTAAATGTATGTGTTGTATTTAAAATCTTACTTTATACATTTCCCAGCAGGGCAGAAATTCCGCAAAGCTCTTGTTGAAGAAGAGCGACGTGTTAAGCAGAGCAAGCTGTGCTCCTGGTAAGAGCAGAATGGTCTCATTGTAGCAAGTCAGGAAGTATCTTGGCCTGGGACAAGGGCTATTTGTGTTGGAACGACGTGGAGAGAACATTCAGGCCAAAGGGGGAATAAAAGGTATTACATAGCAGCTTTTTCGGTGGGAAAGGTTGCTTCATGCCAGAAGTGTAGCTGAATGGAACACTGTGCACCAAGCAGAGACTGACTGAGAAAGGAGCACCCAATGAGAAGCAGACGATGTGCGAAGGAAGCCACATCCGCTTTTGGTGGGACAGGCTCACCTGGTTGAGAACCTGCCCATTGAAAAGGCTTCACGGCACCTCTAAAAGCAAGTGCAATAGATGTGGACAGTTTTCCCCTAGTAGATTTATAAGGCTGGCTAAGTCAACACTGACTCTGAATAGCGTACTGACTAAGAAAACAGTTGTAACACTGAAAAGCAAGGACAAAAGAACAGGAATGATTACAAATGAATGGATGGAATGAAATGAAATGAAAGAAAAATAGGTGGTACTGGGTATCAGTGGAACTATGAGAAAAAAGTGATGAGTGTAAGAGAACTGCATGGAGTGTCTGGTCTTAAGGAGTTGTTGAATGTATAGAGGGAAGTGAAGGTGTAGATTGAATTATGAATGTTAGAATATGTTATTTTATTTATTTACAGTATTTACTTACATCTGATGACTCTACAAGGTTTTCTAGAGATTTACAAAATACTGAAAAGACAATGCTTAAAACAATAAAATGTCTCACCCCAATGTAGCATCCATATTTTCCTAACCAATTCCATCCTTAAAAGTTCTGCAGACAAGCTATATTTTAACCCCATTATTAAGTACCATCAAGAATGGTACCACGTGGACCTCCATGGGTAAACTCTGTACTCCTTACCGTTGGCTTTCGCAGTTTTATTTTTATTATTTTTGTTTTTCATGTTGTAAGTCACCAAGAATCTGCAGACAACTGTGGTGCAATATAAATGTGGTATATAATTTAAACAAACTGTTCCACAGAGATGGAGCATAGATTGAAAACATTATGCACTTTCCCATATGACCTCAACATCTGAAGCACGTTTAACATCTCATTTCTGGATAAACCACTTAAACAGATTGGTTTTATCTGTAGTATCGCACAAGTGACCAGTCACTGGATGACCTCTCCTTTCCCTATCACCAAACTGAACTACTCACTCCAGACAGAATGTAACTGCTTCAAAACAGGGTCTCCTACTTCTCAATTCTGCTGGAAGTTGTTGTTGTAGACTATAGTAACAAAATCTTAAAAGCCTGTCCAAGTTTCTCTCTGTTTAGTAAACAAAATCAAGGCAGGATTACTTTGAGTTCCTTTCTAATACTTGCTTCAGTTTCTGAACTGTGTACTCTTTTCTCAAGTCCTTTCATACTTTCCCCAAGGTGATGCCTAATACAAGATCTGAATCCTGACTGAATGAGGTTCAGATAACTTCATTTAGGATGGTTTGTAGTTCCTGTCCCACCATTCTGCAGACACTGTTACATGAAACTGGTTTGTTAAGTAAGAAGTATCTGTTCTTCTACAAGTAAATAGTAAAACAAATTGATTAGAAATGCAGAACTAGAGTAACAAAATATGTAATGTATTCCACAAGGAAGAAGAAAAAAGGAAAATAAGGAATGCAAAAGAACAAAAGAAGAACTATGAATTAGTTCCATTGCTTTAATTGTGGGTTTCCCACACATGGACCAAGAGGTCAAACTGATCCTTCCCACAAGCATTTTTTAATGTAGCCGCTTGCTTTAATGTGTGGAAAGTTGTTGTAACAGTTGTATGTTTTGTCTGTCTGCTTTTGCACATGCAATTCTGAACTGGCTTCTTGCCATTCTCACGTCTACGCTGTTTCATAATCAGCTATAAAGATGCAGAGGGTTAAGAGACAATGCTCACTGTCGGAAATGAGCAGCCATGCCTTGACATGCATGATGACGCCCTAACATCAGCTGGTGTTGAAGGATGTTCTGAGTCCTGTTTCAGGTGCACTTGGATGATCATGGGTTCTGTACATTAAATCTGTATGAAAATCTTTTAACACACCATGGATAAAATTGAAGCTATAATAAATCAATTGGCTGTTCTACATTACTGATTAAATTATTTTATTTTATCTCAACATTGTCCTCTTCTTAGAACTTATTCACTGCAGAGAAAACACCTATATGACAATGGAGAAGACATAACGCAGTGTATCTTAGTGTACATGCACATGTGCATGGATGGGTATTCACAGAGGTACAGAGAAGTTTTATTACACTACAGGTGGTCCTTGACTTACGATCACAGTTGGGAAGAGAATTTTTGTTGATCAGCAAGGCAACTGTTCAGTGAGTTGCACCTGATTTCACAATCATTTTTGCCGCAGTTAAGTGAATCTGATTTTCCCCATTCACTTTGCTTGCCGGAAGCTGGTAGGAAGGTCACAAATGGCAATCACGTAACTCTGGGATGCTGCAACTATTGTAAATACATGCTGGTTGCCAAACACCTGAATTTAGATCATGTGACCAACAGTTGCTAAATGAATGGTTTTAAACTGAGGATGATCTGTACTGGTTTTATTTTGCATCGCAAAACACCATTAAAATTACCACTGTAGTTATTAAATATTTCTGCCCCCTAGTTTCTTACTTTTACCTCTTCTGCATCTATAATTTCTTATTCAGTGTCGTAGTGGAGTGGATTAGAAATGAAGTGCCTGATACTGAATTCTGGAGATGGACATATCTGGTGACTTAGTGCAAAACATCAACCTTTAAAAACATTACTAACTTACTTGTGCCTGTGCCAGTCCCAATCGTGTTGATAGTTGCAGGAACAGAGGACGAGGAATAGAGAGGGAGGTGGCCATTCTCACACCCCAGGTTTTTATCTTGCCAGCTGGAGGCATTCACACATATGCCAGAGTCCCGAGAGCTCTGCCACCCATTGAGTTTATCATCCGAGTTCTGTCTTTGGTGATAGTAATGTGACTGCCCATAATCCACCGAGTCAGACCGGCCTCTGTTTTGGCTGCCAAAGATACCCGATGTGCGGTCTTCCAAGTGGTTCAACCACATGGCAAGAGCACTCCTGTCCTCCAGGGATGTGGCAGGATGGATCAAAGCATAGGACAGGAGTTGCCTGCTCTCCTCTATGTGTTGGTTATGTTCAATTGAGTGAGCCAGGATTTTGGGAAGTAGTTTCATGTACTCCACTTTTCCTTCAATATTCCCTGGCTTCAGCAAAGGCAGGTGGGTGAGCAACAGAGAAATCACTTTGTCCTTTGATTCTTGCTGCCATTGGTTAATGAATCCTGTTGGGTGGGGGGAGAGGAAGGTGGGATGGAGAGGAAAGAGAAAGAGACAGTTGTGAAATCAGGAAACAAACCTAAGAAGTAAATCCAGAGATATTAAAAGGTTATGAATAACTTTTTGACATTAATCTGATCCATAATCAAAGCATTTTATTTTCTTCTACTGCAGTGAAAATTAAGATGCAAAATAAAAACAACAATAAAGCAGGATAATATTTAGATTGCATGCAAACTTTTCAATCACAAAGAACCTCCAAGAAAATTCAAGTGTGGTTGGGGAAGACGTTATGTTTGTTCTTGTTGTTTCAAACAGGCTAGCATGCATACATATCATTCATACCCATTTGTAACTAGAATCATAATCCTACTTAGGATTCAACTTCTTTGGGTAGCTTCCTCTTATAAACATATCCTAAAATGGAACCAAGACACCAAAATGGTTAACTTTCCTACTTGAGCTCATTGTCATACCCTTGTCGGGAGTCTGATTCTGAGGGGGAGACCGAGCAGCTGACAGGGAGTGGGAGTGTGGCTCCATTGGCTGTGGAAGAAACTGGGGAAGGGCAAAGTCCGGCTGGGCAGAGCAGGGGAGAGGTAGAGCAAGGCAGAGAGAATTGAGAGACTCAGGACCAACCCCTTTTCATCCTTGGGCATGCAGGGAGGAACGGAGAAGGGAGCAATGTGAGTTGTATGGCTTATGGGGGAGGAAAGGGCCCTGATTCCCTTCATTAGCTGCAGCTGTGAACACAGTGTTTAAAAAGGGAAGCTACGCAAAGCAAAGTTGTTGGAAGCAAATCGTGAGTTATCTGTTATTGTCGAGGCTTATCTTGGTTTCTGGCGTCTTCCAACTGTGTGTGTTTTGTTGGTCTTTCAAGTCTGCAATTCCTTCTCCTGCCCTGTCAAGTTAATTACTGAAGCATGGTTTGTGTGGATTTTTATTTACAGTTTGTATGAACTTTGTTTTCGGACTGAATTTCCTCCATTTAAAGACTGTTCTTGGGAGAGTTTTTTCTTCAGTCGAAGGTAACCTGAACATTGGGGGCAAAGTTGGAGGCATTAAAGGGACTCTTCTTACTTATGTGACTGTGTTGCCTTTGTGCCACGCCCCAGGTCATCACGCTCATATTGTTATTTTGTGGAACTGATCATTTGTGGGCATTTTTTCAATCATGAGAACTTGGGATCATGGAAGTTGCTATATGGAGAAAAAGCTGTGGTATGTGCCTGGTCAAATGCAGAAGATAGGGACTGGTCATTTTATAATTGCTATGCAATATGTATTTATCTTGCTGCAAGATAAACATGTCACAGGAGGGGACAAAAAACATGTAACTTCACATCACATTGCAAATCGGTCTTCTTTAGTCCTGTTGTCTGGGAAATCCAGATGTGTTGGCACTAGATATGTGGGAGGCACCATATCTGGACTACATACATTATTTGTGCAAAGAACAGAGTACTAAAAGCACCTACCAGGTTGGCAAAAATGGCTATGCATGGCATTGTCCATTAACCTTAGGAAGGATCATAGTTCTATGGGGGAAAAGATCAGGCTCAACTGGGCACTATATAACCTTCAAAATAAAGCTTACAGTAGTTTTTGAGTTCAAGTGACAGGAATGCAGGACAGTTAAAATTTCTAATTTACCAAGAGGGGAGAGAAGGAGAAAAAGAAAACTGATTAATTTAAAATGCAAAAATATGTTTAACAGAAAAGTAAAACGTCAACCATATGATTACTCATTGCCTTATAAAAAGGTGCATTTATGCAAAGTTTTTAATTTTTGCATTATATTTCTTTATTGAATTTCTAGAAAAGGTAAGATATAAAAAACAAAAAAAGAATTAAGAAGGAAAATTAGGGAAGGGGAGGTGGAAAGGGATAAGGAAATGAAAGAAATAAAAAGAGTAACTTCCAATTTTCTTCACAAATTTAAGATACATTTTAGATGCAAAATTAAATATTACACAGTAGTTCTATAATCACAAACAATTCAAATCTCAAAATTAATATAGCAGTTCTTTCAGCTACTAGCAAAAAAGTTTCCACAAATAAACAAAGTTACACAAAGTCTTTTCTTTAACCAAACTACCTGTAGTTAACTTCACCATCTCAGCGAGTTCTATTAACTTCACCATCTATTCTTCCATTGTGGGAATTTGTAAATCTTTTCATCTGCATTTATACAAAGATTGTTTGAAAACAATCATATTCTATTATTACACCCAAACACCTCAAGCACCTGAGGCTGCTTTTCTATCTAAAGATAGCCCTATGGGGAATTCCACTCAGTCCAGACAGGAAATCGTATCTGGAAATACATTTGATTTTTTAAAAATGTGTAATTAATTGTTGGTGGCTAGCCTGATAAAGCTTGCCACTAATATTGAACTGTCAGGAAGACGTCCATTAGATAAGCAAGATATCATGGTATATTTCTAAAGTAGCAAAATGTATTTAATTATTATAAAATGCATCATTCTAAAGCATTAAAAAAATCAGTTATGAATCAAGGTATTTTGACAGTGAAGACAGCAACCCAAACTGGAATGACTTACTCTTTAGAATTCCATTGAATAATATTTACTCTTACGTCTTAAAAAACCCGAAGAAGGGTAAAAGATTGACTCAATCACCTTTTCCTTTAATGATTTGAATTAACTTTGTTGGGAATCCAATCAAATTTCCATTTCTGCTTTCTGAAGGCCATTCATGATTCTAACTGCTATGTTGAGTGAGTCCTATCTGTCTACTCATTCTTCATTGCAAATATGAAATATTGGGACTGTCTCAGGATGATATCCATCCCTATTTTGAAATCAGATGGTGCCAAGTGTGGCTCAGAGGATACAATCATATGCCTTTGCAAGGGATTCTACATTAAGTGGAGGTTTCCTGAAAGATACGTCATTATTAAAGAAAGAAAACAAAGTAGAGAAGTATGACATGAATTTCATTTCTTTGGCACATTTGTGCCTGAAGTGTCTCAACCCACATAACCCTCTCTTATCATCTGCCACCTCCAAGTAACAAATGACTCAAACCCACCAAGGCAGCTTACGTTTCAAAGATGGACATTTATACAAAGCACAACTAGCTGAGAGAGAAAGAAGAACTTTTTGTGGCTAATCAAGAACTTTACTAAAAGGTAACTTTTAGACCAGTGGTCACCAACCAGTAGGCCAGGGACCGCTGATGGTCCATGAGAAAATTTTGGGGGTCCACAGAGAAATGTCACCCCTAAAGCACCCCCCAAAGCAATTAATCCAGGCTGCGCAGGAACATAAGGCTGCGCCACCCACATGGCCCATGGGAACACAAGGCTTGTGTCACTTGCACTGTGAACAATACGAGGTAGTGAGAGGAGGGGGGAAAGGGGGGAGGGGGGGACTTGCCCCACTCACCCCATGCGCCTGGCCTGGCCACCAGGCTGCTTCTTTCCACTTCTTTCTTCTGCTTTTGGCTGCATGCAAGGAGAACAGCAGTCTTTTTTCCTCTCCCCCAAACTCCACCAGAAATGAGTCTTTGGGACTCTGCAAGGCATCCTGCTTCAAGAGGCTGCGCCAGCGTGACAAGTCTCACAAAGACTCATTTCTGGTGGAGTTTGGTGGAGAGATAAAAAGACTTCTGCTGCTTTCCTTGCATGAAGCCAAAAGTCTCTAAATAAATAATGATCTATCGGTAGGAAAACGGGGTGGGGAATTTCCCTGCAGACTTTTTTGGGGATTTTCCCAGGGTCTCTGGTCCGCTGGATTTAAAAGTCCAAAAGGTAGGCGACCCCTGCTTTAGACAATTATTGTTTATATGGAAAAGGGGAATGTTTTTGTATTACTGTTTTGGTTACGGCTCTTAGTATGTGAACACAATACTTTTCTGGATTAAATTGAAGGCAATTCCATCTAATATTTAGAAGAATGGGTAGACATCTTGTTTACCAATGCTTGCTAAGATACCAGTTCATAATGCTTTCCATCTCCTAGTCTTCATAAGGCAGCTGTGAAGTAGTCAGAAATTCCAGTTGGTCAAAAAAAATGGAACATTGTGAATGGGCAAATGGGTTTTCCATCATTGCTGCATATATTGTGTTATAAAATCTGTCCCAAGTGTCAATTCTTTCACAGATCCAATTCAAGGCATTTGCTATGGTTAGCTGCTTTTTATGATTACTCTGATTAGACCAGTGTTACTTTGAAACTGCGTTACTTTGAAAAATGAGTTGAAGATATGCGACAGACTATTTTAAAGATATTAAACAGTCTGTCTCATATTTTCAACTCATTTTTCCAGTTTCCTGTTACATTTAATATCAGTAACAAATTTGGCTTTTTCATAAAGCGTTTATAATGCCTTATCTTTGAAGTTTAAGCTGACTTCCTATAGTTTGTTCCTTCTGTTGCTGGATTTTGTAATTTTAATGGGTGGCTGAATTTTATTATTGCTAATTATTAACTTTTGTAAGATAGCTAAAATCATTTTCACTGGGCAGTGAAACTATACATAGATTAATAAATAAATGCCAAGGTCTAGTCAATCAGAACAGGAATCCTACTACACCTTGACTACCAAACACAATGAGGGATCATTAGTAAGTAGAGCCAAAAAATGATGAAGGTGTACATTATAGCATCTTTGTATGCCCTGATCTAAAGTTATGGTGTTCATCATATTGGAAGGCATAAGATATAGAGATTGGTGAATCAACTTGGTATATCATAGAACATGGTATGAGAGGGGTTGAAGTTATTTTGGAGATCTCCTAAACTCTGGCCACAGCAGAAATATATTGATATGGCTTCTCTAGCAGATAATCAACCAGCCTCTGTTTAAACATCTCTGAAGATGAGGTCATCATCCCCCAAAGCACTCTGTTTCATTGTGGAATAGCTCTTACAGTTAGGACATTTTTCCATATAAACCAAAATAATTTCTTTGTAATTTATAAATCTGCTTTTTCTTATCCTGTTTTCTGCCCTGTCTTCTACATGAAAGCCATAAACTTCTTGTGACACTTATCATGTCTCTCTATAGCCTTGTCTTTTTGAGACTAAACATAATCAATCATTCCATTTATTCCTCAAAAATTTTCCCTTCCAGGCCCATTATCATCTTGGTCCCACTAAACAATCTCTAAATTTTGCATTGCCCCCCCCCATTGTTATACTGAATCAGCTTTTTAAAAAAATATAGGCTCACAGATTACGTAATGTGTTTAATTTGTGTGAATTCAACCATTTCATGACTTAAAATTATATGTAAAGCAGAAGTAACACATATAGTGCTAAACAGAATTGTTTTTCCCTTAAGTTAGAAATAAAATGAGAAAAAAACACTATCAAGATTTGTGTAGTTTCTCTTGTCTATAATATTGCATATTTTTTATAAATGCACCCCTAATTTTCCTTTTGAGAAATGTATTTATGGCTGCTTGATACCCATATCTGGATTAAAAGAGCCCTTGAAGTGGCTAAGAAAAACCAGGCAGAATTTTTCAAGTAACAAACTCATCAAGAAGCAGAAATACTCCACAAAAATAGGAGTTTAGACAAAGTTGTTTAAACCCATAAAATGTGAAGTCTGCTAGATACGGGTTACATTCACAAATATTTAAGCTGATTACTAAATTCATCCATTTCTGGGTTTGCACAACCTTGTGCAATACAAACAAGCAGGGTTTCTATGACACAGTAATACCCTTATTTAATGGTACCAAGTTTATCAGGTGAGGCAAATATGGCCCCATCAACATTAAAGGGAAAAATAAGGTGAAAAATCGATATAATGTAGAAAGCAATAGAAAAGAGGAATGCAGAAGAGAGTGGAGATTAAGAGGGTGGAGATCAAGAGATGGGGGGGCAAAAAGGTTAGATCGGAGAAGAAAGGGAGGGAAAAAAGGAAGAGAAGTTACAAAGGTTTGAAACAAGATGTAAAGAAACAGGTTTTTTTCAGGGATAAAGGGTAAAAATATAATTAAAAAAGAGATTCTGCAGAAGTACATAAGACTGTATTGCTGTATTTGTATTTGAAATAAAGTTAGAAAACTGGAACATTATATGATTTAATTAAATATTAAAGGGAATGTGTAAAATGCTTAAGATTTAATGATAGAGTTTAACATGCTATGGATTATTGTTTTAATTATATTATAAACTTACTATTTTCTTATTTTAAAATGTAGTATGTAGCTTTAGAATGTACTAAGCAGAATCAGAATGGAAATTATATATTATTTTAAGTGTTAAATTTAGGGGAAAGATATAAAAGCATCATATTTCAATCCATGATTGCAGGAGAAATTATGTGTTAAAGAGAAAAGATAAGTAGAAAATTACAGAACGGACAAAAGATACAAGAATAATGATTTAAATTGAGATGAAATATATAAAATAGAATTAAGAGAGTGAAAAGAGGGCCATATAGAAAATATAGAATGGTAAATAAGATATGAAATGGTATACAAAGTGAACATGAATTTGATTTATGTCTGTACAAAAAGATGTAACCCGGGACTAAGCCGCTTTCCAAAAAGAAGTTTTATGTTTTCATGTTTTGTTTGTGTATGTTTGTTTATTGAAAATTAATAATTTTTTTAAAAAAGTGTCAGCCAGGAGTTTCAGCATAGACATGCACACAAAACTCCATTTTGCAATTTATAAACAAGACATTAGTTTGTAATAAGCAGCAATTATAGACCAAAATATTTTATATATAAAAATTCTATACAAATTCAACAATGACATGGCAACAGATATTTACTTTCTGCCAATCACTTTCCTTATATGTCAAAGAAAAAGAGGTACGATGTCACGAGAGTGCATTTAAGAGCTTCAATTGTTAGGAAATAAACTACTGATTTATTAGACCCTGGTTTTCTGTTTAACAACAGTTTTGAAATGCTGCCTTTTTTTTTTGCATCTTAACTACATTTAAATAACCTTTTCAGCCAAGAAGGATACAAAGAACCAGACATATGCCTAGAAAGGTTCAGAGCATGTGTGGAAAAGCACAATAATATCACATCAGTACTGATGTGGAACTCCCTTTAAAATTGAACAAGATAAATTCAACACACCAACCAAAGGAAAACACCCCCAACAAATTGGATGTTAGGTGTTCTTCAATAAAAGCAAGCAACAAAATGGAGAATTAGTTCATTGGTCCAACTAGAAAAATATCAACATTTCCTCTTCTTCTAGTCATACTACCTGAGTATAAACACTAATATACAATTCAAGGAAGGTAGAGATGATCTGATAGCACTGTCACTGTTTTCCAATATACACACAGCTTTTGTCACACAGCCAAGAAAAATTACTATGTAGATTTTCACCAGAGCTGAGTGGACTGATAAGAGCCACCTGTGAAGGAGGCCAACTGCACTGTGTCTTTGAAGACTCTTCTTGTTCCTCAGTGCGTCCCATCCCGTCAGAGAGCTGGGAATGGCAATGAACAGCAAGCACCAAGAAGGCAGTAGCGTGCTATCTAGATTAGATTAACAGAGTTGGAAGGGACCTTGTAAGTCATCTAGTCTAATCCCCCATCCAAGCAGGAGACCCTACACCAGGGGTCTTCAAACCTGACTGTTTCAACACTAGTGGACTTCAACTCCCAGAATTCCTCCTCCAGTCATATTAGCTCAGGAATTTTGGGAGTTTAAGTCCACAAGTGTTAAACTTGCCAAGTTTGAAGACTCTTGCCCTACACCATCTATGATACAATCTTTTACTGAAGACAACTGTAGTGGTTGTTGTGGTGCACCCAATGAGATGCCATCATTTCTGTTGTACCTATTACTGTGGAGGATAACTGTGATAGCCAATCCCCAAAGTACATAGCAGTTTTTGTGACTGTAAATTTGGAGAAGGAAGGCTAACAACTAATGTACCACTTAAAATGAAAAGAATGGTGGATCTTCTGAGGTTCTATATTTGTTTGATAAGGGAGAGCAGCCATCAATCGAATTTCACCATATGCATGTCTTACACATTGGGAAAGTGGTGCCCTTAATGGAGGCAGACAGACTTGATCGTGAGGCTAATGAAGTAGTTACAATGTGCAATTTACCCTGCTGGAATGAAAGTCATTTGTGGTAATCCAGAATTTACAAAACAGAAACTGAAGTCCAGGTTCAGTTTGGCATTGTAGGCTTTTACAGAACCAGATAGTTGATAATGGAAAAGACCTCCTCTTGATATTTGGAGAAACCATTGCTTCCACCCAAACAAAAGAACATTGAGTTGAGTCTGCAGAGCTGTTTAGTTCTGACTAAATACATCATCTTAGTCCACAGTCAATAGAAGACATTAAGGGGTTAAAAGCAATTGAAATGCAGCATTAGTTGTCAATAAGAATAGAATGATTTATTTGAGGCTTTAAAATGAGCTGGCCATGTCTATATTCTTGGATAAAGGGTGTAATCTATATTCTTGAGGAAAAGGCTCTAGTCTCCTATCATGAAGGGACCAGAAACTCACTGTTAGAGAAGGTTATGATTATCTCTCTATGCTGGAGAGAAAGGCTGATTTTCTCTTCCAGGGACCACCAGAGAATAATGCAAGAACCCCTGTGGTGAGCAAAACTGGAGATACTCTATAATATATATTTATTTCAGTTTTTGTTTATTTAGATTTTTAGAGCTGCCTATTTCCCAAGGCAACTCTAGGTAGTAAACGTAATTTAAAAACCAATATAAATAACACAACTGATAAAAAAAGACACATCATAAAAAGCAAAACATCGATGCTGCGGATAATTTCTCAACAACAATGATAAAATCTCACAGATTTCACTACCTTCCTAATCCCCAGGCCTGGGAAAATAGCCAGATGTTAAACATTTTCTGGAAAGCCAGCAATAATCTCAGGTGGTAGGATATTTCAAAGAGCAGCACCATGGCAGAAGATGCATACGTTGCAGGTCACAGTAATCAGTATTCTTTAATTGGTGGGATCCAGACAATAAGAGTAATTGAATATCCTGGTCCCATCCCATGACCTTGTATTGCACTCAGAAGCTTCTTGAGAGTCTGTGCAGTTCATGAGGGAAGGGCACCCCCATAGTTGCCTGTGCCACTGGACCAATTGCAGCTTCTGGATATTCTTTAAGGGGAATCTCATGTAGAGCAGGATTCGCCAATCTTTTGGACCTCAGGGACCACCAAACTCATGATTTTAAATCCCAGAAACCACTAACTGGTTCTGTGGGTATGGCCTAATTTGTAGGTGTGGCTTGGTGGTCATGTGACTAGTTGGGCATGGCTTGTATGTAAATATT
Organism: Pseudonaja textilis; assembly: GCF_049901715.1. Taxonomy (NCBI): domain Eukaryota; kingdom Metazoa; phylum Chordata; class Lepidosauria; order Squamata; family Elapidae; genus Pseudonaja; species Pseudonaja textilis. The sequence continues at coordinate 308,488,409 of NC_141990.1, forward strand.
ATAAATATTTATATAAATATTGATTATTATTTTTTATAAAAAAGAGCAACTTTTACCCAAAATCAGGCAAAGCAGGCAGGCAGATTGAGTTGCTCACAGAATCACAGATTCATTCAGAAATCTATCTAGCTGCCATTGGCTAGCTCAGTCTGTAACATAAAATTTGCTTGCAGGCAAACTCACAAAATTAACTCATAACACACCATGTATGAACACAATGAGTTTTTTATTTAAAAAAAGAGCAACTTTTACCCAAAATCAGGCAAAGCAGGCAGGCAGATTGAGTTGCTCACAGAATCATTCAGTGATATATCTATCTGCCATCGGCTAGTGCCATCAGTCTCTCAAATTTGCTTGCTGTGAGTCTGCACTGAATAACAGAACCTTCAGTCCTAAGGGAGGTTCGGCTGTGCTTAAAAGCAAAGCCGAAGATCTAAAGACTAGCTAGAAAGCAAGAAATCCGACCATTTCCTGCTTCCTAGCTAATCTAAATCTCCCGGCATAGCAGAAAAGATGATGGTTGGAAAAAGGAAAAATAGCAATTTTAGCAGGAAAGTTTGCTGGGTGAGTGGGCAGAGAGCGTTGCTGCGGGCCATGTGGATGGTGCAGCCTTGGGTTTCTGTGCAGCCTGGATTAATTGCTTTGGGGTGTGTGCTCTGGGGGTGAGATTTCTCTGCGGCCCACCAAAATTTTCTCACGACCCACTGATTGGTTGCTGATGTAGAGCACATTACACTAATCCAGGGCTGTTAAACTCATGGCCCACGGGCCAGATGCATCACATGCTGGCCACACCCAGTTTAGTGAAAGAGGAAAAAGTCCTGATATGTCACATGACACTGCCGTGATGACGTGAGTTTGACAGCCCTGCACTAATCCATTTGGGAGGAAACCAAAAACATGAGTGCCTTTGCAGTTCCTCTCAGTCCAGGAAAGGATGCAACTGGCATATTACAAGTAATTTTACAAAAATATCATTGACTGTAGGTGTGCCTACTTCTCAAATAGGAACTGTTAGTCCAGAAGGGTTCCCAAACCATACCTTTATTCACTCTAGGGAAGTTGCCAGCTAAGTATCATCAACATATATTTGATATCTCAACCCATGCTGTAGATCAGGAATGTCAAACTCAAGGCCCGCGGGCCAAAACCAGCCCTTGGGGTGCTTAGATCTAGCCCATAGGGCCACCCTGGAAGTAGCAAATGACCGGCCCATGGTGCCTCTGCCAGCAAAAATGGACCCTGTTTTTGCTGGCAGAGGGCTGTAGGAGGATCCATCCACCCTGCCCGGGCCACCACAGGTGCCCCCTGACATGACTGATGTCAAGCTGGCCACATTCACCCTGGCCATGCCCATCCGTCCCTCCGAGGTTAAATGCTACACTGGTGTTGCCCTCAATGAAATTGAGTTTGATACCCCTGCTATGAACTAATTCAGCATCTTCATGTAGATGTTAAATACGTAGTGTACATCAAGCTTTGAGACACACCTCAAAGCATGGACTATACCAGGGTTGTCAAACTCACGGCCTGCGGACTGTATGTGTCACGCACTGGCCACGCCCATGCCCAGTTTAGTGAAGGGGAAAAAAGTCCCGATACAACACATGACGCCACCATGACAATGTGAGTTTGACACCCCTGGACTAGACCTTTCCACTCCAATCAACACCGACTGGTATGGATCCCATGGAATGAGAACCAGTACAAAAGCATACCTCTCATTCCCAACCTCTACAGAAGGTCTAGAAGGATTCTACGATCATTTGATGGTATTGCAAACCACCAAGAAGTGAAACAGAGCAAAGATGCAGCACACCTTCATCCCACTCCCTCTGAAGAGGATGGAAGCATCTCATATACATAACATTGGTCACTCATTTTGCACAAATTAAAGCAGTTGGAGGACTCAGTATCAACTGCCAGAAGACTCGAAAAAACTTGTCTAGAAGGATCAATAACCTGACTCTGTAAAAGAAGGGATGCATAATTTGAGACTGTTTCATTAAGTGATCCTCATCGTTGGAGCTATTTGACAGGCTGGGACCAAACAGTAATTTTAATGTCAAAGAAAAGGCAATTATTAAACATCCACAGGCACATATTTATATTATTTAATGAATGCAATGTAATTTAAATTCAGCTTCGGTCCATATTTAGATACAGGCAGTGGCACAGCATACAAAGGATGAAGTCTAACCCTTGTCTAACCCTTGTTGAAAATATGGTGAACTTCTAGAATGAGCCAATTATCTTCATAAATGTATAAATAGTTCAGGTTTCTAGGCATCAGCATTCTGCCTTTAGGACTCCAAGCACCTAGGATTTTGTCTGTATCCTCCACAGCCACAATTTAGACAAACATAGTTATCAGTCTTTGGCACAATGTATATGAAAATAGAAGCAGCCAGGAAGCAGGGAGGCCATAGGGAGTCACACTGGAAATAAAAGATAGATGAGGACTGAGTGGTCTAATTGTCTGCCCCCACACCCCATAGATATAAGCTGCTAACTTGCTGATGAGATTTTTACATACAAAAATAATACAAGTGAAACTATGAAGAACAGCATGGCTCACCCTATACTGCCACACATCAGTCCAGATTATTGGGCAGTGCCACAGGGTGGGGGTGGTGTAACAGGAAAGGGAAAGCTAGAGTCATTGCTTTGTTTTGTTTTGTAAGGAAGACACAAAGTAATGTAGGGCTCTTGGCCAAATTAAAAAATAAATCGTCAACTCATGTAAGCCTCCTCAGAGCACTGTGCCACCATGTAACCTGTTCTTTTGGAATTTCTGCTTGTGACTGGCCGGTGAAATGACTCTGTGACCTGTAATAACACCACTCCAAAATTAGACTGCAGCTTCACTTGGCCTTTCTCCACCCCAGCAGGCAGAACACAAGCTTCAAGGGTTTTCTTTCCATTTAGGGTTTTTTTAAAAAAAAAAACATTTGGATGCTCATAATACACTTCTTTCACATTGCCAACCTAATTATGTTGTGAGAGGTTTCTAAACTCCTCTCCCCCTTGAGGAAGAGAAGCCACAATGTCAGCTCACAGAATCTTCATGTTTTGCTAAAGTCCAGGGGGACATCCAGTAACACTCACATACAAAAATCAATTGGTCCAAGGACAATTAAACACACACTTTCACGTACCTCTTTTCTTTCTTAGTTAGACCTGTAATCTCTGATGTCACAACAAGCTTAGGAGAAAGCCTTCAAGACTGGCTTGTCCTTGTGACATCATGATACTTCTTTCCACTTACTCCTTGAGATGCTCTCCTTCCAAGCCTTTAAAACAAACTAAGTAACAAACTAAATTCCAGCTGGAGAAACTTGAAAGATGTTTAAAACAACAGCAGTTTTAAAAAATGGGACAATTGCTTACAAATATGAAGGAGAGAAGGAAAAGGTTACTTATAGTTTCATAAGGAAGACTATATCATTTGAGGAATCACAACAGAAGGAAACTGAGCTCCTTCTATGGAACAAATCTCACCATCACATTCAATTCTTATTCTCTGTTCATACAAGACAGGACTAAATACTTCCCAGCCTGAGAAGCTGATGTACATCAACCCTTGTGCTCTCTATCACTAGCCTAACTTTCATATAGGGCCATATATAGAGAGAGATAGGAAAACTATGATATAAGAAGATATGTAGTGCTGGGCAATCTATCTCCTGGGAAACTAGGTTATCATAGCTAGTATTTCTATCAAGACATCATGCCTTACCAGAATAGAATGTGGAAGCAACCGATTCTGGGTGGCATGCAATGTTAGGGTTATGCATAGTAGAGAATTTCTGAACAGAGTTCCAGGAATAGGGCAAAAGTCCCAATCAATTTCACCCAGAGAAAGTAATTGAGTAGTAACCATTATTTGCCACCACAACCCTCTATGGAATAAGATTAAGTCTTCTGGGACTGCCACCCTTCCGTTCACATTATGAGTATGTTACCATATTCTATAATCAAAACTTCAGGATATTTTGGGAAAAGGCATGTAAGCAAAAGACTCCTTCTATTGACTTCTGTTGGATCCATGTACAAAGTCCATACAGTCTTCTCTGAAACATTAAAACAGTGTCTTTCCAGAGAATTCCAGGGTGTTTTCTGCTTTCCCAGGCTAGCCTCCAGTCCTGGGATTTCTTGGTCAACTTCTTTATAAGTACTAACTAGGGTTGCTCCAATGAGAGTAGACTAGAGTAGAATTTGAAATATAGAAGTAGAAATAGAATTCTTTATTGACCATGCGTGATTGCACACACAAGGAATCTCTCAATGTACACACATACAACAACAAAATCATTGGTCATATCTTATCTTATATATGGGAAAACTAATATTATCAATGATGAAGTTCAAGATTTTTTGAGATATCAAGTTTAACTAGAAGATGCCTCCTTCTTGGGCAGCAAATGACAAGTGTTAAAGATAGCTAGGGCAAGGACAGTCATAAATCCCCTCCCAATTTCCTCTCACCCAGAAAAATGGGCAGAAATTATTCAATTTGGCAGCTATTAAGCGATGTGAGCATTAAAAATATGCCTGCTAAGAGATGCTGTAGGATATATATAGAATATAAGGTTTTTTTTTTTGTTGTTTGCATTTTTACAGAGGCAGAGACCAGCCTTCCCCAACCTGTTGTCCTCCTGATGGATTAGAACACCATGCTCAATCAGCATAAGAGAAGCACGCAGGGATTCAAATCAGATTATTTTAAAGAGCTAAACATTTGCAGCAATGTTAGTTTTGCTTTCTCCTATTCAAAAACTAACCTTCCAGTTCTCCAGATGTCTTCTTTGTACTCGCCTGTTTCTAAAGACAACTGAAAATTCAGGGAAAGATGTGTAATGAGTGCTCCTATGTATTGATAAACCAACACCTGATATGTTTTTATTAATGGCAAAGAACTGGAGAAGAGTGGGATAATTGTGAACATTACAACTTGGATTTGTCCCAGTATCATGGGGAGAGGGAAGGGGTTTGAAAAATTATGTGAAAAGAGGGCCAGTAAGACCATGTTAAGCGACAAACACCAAAGCAGAGAGCCTTGCCAAAAAAATTCTAGAGTAAATGAAGTATGGAGAAAGTTTCAAATACAAATTCCAAGCTAATGACACAGACGTTGGAAAAGTAATGATGACTCACAAGGCCATAAAATGTGCCTGGGTTCACTGCCATATGACGTAAAGCCATGATGACTTCCACATTAGCAGAGAAAAAATGGAAGGAGGGAAGATCAGGATAAAATCTGCACTTGTTTCAGCCAAACTGGAAAGAACTCTGCCAACTGGAATGCTATTGGCTCTGCAAACCATGGCCAAGTGGAAATTTTAGAAAGGAAAAAAGAGAAATAGACAGCTAACTTCTTGGAAAGGACATTCACAAAGAATATCCCAAATTCCACCCAGTCTCCCTTCCCAGCTGCATTTCCATCTCAAGTATGTTGAAGAGTCAACTTTTTTTTGATTAAAAAAAACATTGAGAGCTTGCAGCCCTAGTAGGCAGGCAATTGGGCATTTCAGTTCACTTGAATCTTGTTATGGCTATGTTCATATTTCCGGGGATTAATAGAAGAATTACATCAGTGTAGATGTCCAAAATATGTCTTAGGCCAGGAAAGAACTTTGGGAAAATCAAAAATGTGCAGAGTGAATAATATCTTTCAAAATCCCCCCAAAAAGAAGAGAGAACACAAAATTGTTAGAACACAAAATTGTTATTTGTAATAGCTACATATGACATCTTTGAACGGTCTTCCTTCTGGTACTTGCTAGAAAGGTATATAACTCGGCTATAACTTCTCTCACTTTGGCTAGCATGGTTTGGGGTCATGTTGGTTGAGTATTGTATGACGGGAACAGTACCCCAATGTGTCCTAGTGAAGCTGAAATGCTGGAATGTTTTGGAAGTGGAGGTGGGCTGGGAAACTGCAAGACATCCTATCTGGTTTAGGCAGAGCCCTACTATTGCTTGCTCTCTGGCAAAGCAAAACACCTTAGGGGAAAAAATGCTGAATTGGGCTTCCAGGGACATAATGATAGACTGAAGATGACTCTGTGAGAGCTGAGCCAATAGTCACAGCAAAAACAGGAGCCAAGGAGGCTGCATGGAAAAAAGAGGAAAGGGGGAATTTCAGCTCCTCTTCCCTCACCTGTTTGTTCCACATAGAAGTTCCCCACAAAAAGATTGTAAAATGATGATCGCCAGCAGGTGTGAGAACAGGTTCAGCATCTCCATTTGGACACTGGTTCTGCCCATTTCCTTTTAACTACTTCAGGAAGTTTCTCTTTAGTGATTTTTCTGGATGTTAAGAACCTTCCTAAAGGCAAGTTTCGTCACACTAGACGTTCTTTAGACTTCCGTGTTGCCAGAGAGTATTCTTCTACTCTAGAGGAAAGAAGTTTCATGTAAGTTTAAGGATTAAAAAGAAAAACTTAGTTTTTGGAAAACAGTAAAAAGAAGACTACAATATTAATTTTTGGAAAGTCAAGGCACTAGATGAACTTGGAAGAATATTTCCTGTGGGTTGTATAAAATTTTATAAAAGAATATATGAATATTTTGAAACACTAGAAAAGATGTTAAATTCCCGAAGTTGTTTATAGTTGTTTGGAGGAGGGAGTCAGTTTTATATCTTTTCTTGTTTTTATTTTATTTTCTCTCACTTTGCATTTATCTTTCTTTACTTTTTATATTTTTCTTAGTCTGTATTAGTCTTTTATCCTTGGTAAATCTAAATAAAATTATTAGAAAAATGCTGAATCAGCCTTACTACTCTTATTGCTGTGCCATTCCTGTTTACAGAGACTCATTGGCACGTGAGAATATACACTTCATTACATTATACCTTGAAAAACCAGCCACGAATCATTAGCTCATACCAGGACAACAGGTATATTAATTTTCTACTTTCTCCCTGCTGCTCCATCAATTCAGTTAAATACAGAATTTATAAAGAGCAATCAAATTGCATACAACTTGTGCACAAGCATAATAGTAAACTCTAAGATGCATAGAAAGCAGAGAAAACTTTGTACAGCAAAAAGAAAAATCTCAAAATATGCTCCCCCCCCAAATTCCAGTAGTGAGGGGTACAGTATCAGAAGACCAGGTCATTGTGGAGAAAAATCTACATGGTTGCAAAAAGTGGATATTGATTTAATGGCATGCTATCACTCAACCAACTTCTCTCCCCTCCAATACCATGACTAGACTCACACTTTTAAAAGAGGATCTTACAAAGCACCAAAATCTATTAAGAACACATTAATATCTCAGAACATAAGTGATACTGATATGTAGACAATCTGGGAAACTAAGCTGTATATAGAATGTGCCTGAATTAGCGTAACCTCAATAATATCTATTGAGATTTTTAAAAATCAATGCTATAAATAAATCTTGGTAAAATTCAGTTTCCTTAGCAGATTATTGCAGTTATTTTTATGTGTAATGGTTTTATTTTCTGTTTGTGAAGAACAGAGCACAAACAAACCTAGTACACCACATGCGTCCCAATTAGTGTAGATAATTATAACAACAAATCTCGAGAGTCTGTTTGATACTTTAATACAGCAAGTTGGAAGCTTTATTATTGTAACTGAATCACTAATTATAAGAGATCGTTTTTTAGGAATCAAAGCAAAGGTACCACATTTTTAATGCAGAGTGGCCAAGTTTAACATTTGAACCCAAAATAATTTTTCACTGTTAAATCTGATCTTTGATACACATAAAAAATTCTGTAAATTGGATGCAGAATTTTGTGTGGGGATAGTCACTACTGGCTAGTTCATATGTCTTGAGCAGATTTATAGCTTCTAAAGAATATCTGGAAAAACGGTAACACTGAAAAGTACTGTAAGATCTGCACAAGACACAGAACACCAAAACTGTGGACAAGCAAAGCTATTTTACTTCCAGGGAACTGTGTCAGGTGAAAATCTGAATAGCATTCTTAGTCACAGATATTGAAAAGAAGGCAAGGCGTAACATTTTAATAATTGGCTTATTGGCTAGATAATATAACAATTGGCTAAACAAATAATTGGCTAAAAGGATTACAAATTAACTAAATAAAAATTAAATAAAAATGTTCAGGGCCACTTGAATTGTGATAAGGTCAGCCTGCTTATTATAAGTACAGGTAGTCCTTGACTTAGAATAGTTTATTTAGTGACCGTTCAAAGTTAGAACAGCACTGAAAAAAGTGACTTATGACCATTTTTTACAGTTACAACCTTTGTAGCATTCCCATGATTATGTGATCAAAATTCAGAATCTTGGTGTCCCAAGGTAATGTGATCACCTTTTACAAGTTAACGGGCACACCAGATTCATTTAATAACTGTTACTAATTTATCAGCTGCAATGATTCACTTAACAACTGTGGCAAGAAAGGTTGCAAAATGGGGCAAAACTCATTTTACAAATGTCTCACTGAACAACAGAAATTTTGGGCTCAACTGTGATCCTAAATCAAGGACTACACTAAGATTTCTGTGGGGCGGAATGGGGCAGCATGTATGTGCTTTGACTGCATGTAAAAATAAATAGGATGTTATGTATATAAGTATGGAATTAAGCTTACTGAGAAAATGAGCTGCAAGCATATGAATTTGGGATGGAAAATGACTGCATGTATAAGGACAAATATATACAGAACTGCAGCCCCAAACTACTGGTATGGCCTTCAGAACCATAAATTGCCTACCCAGGTTTTAGGTAGAAGATTAGTTAAAGCTATAGTTAATATTAATATTATAGTAAAATATTATCAGTAATTAATATTACATACTAATACTATTTAATGCTAGTATTAAATAATTTATTAATAGTTTAATATATTAATACTTTTAATATTAGTATTAAAATCAAAAGAACTTCTAAACATTAATTTCTGAAGTAATTGTGCATCATTTAATAGGGAGCATTGGTATACTAAAAGTCCATCTCTTTTTCCAAGTCTAAAACAAAGTAATACCCCGTTATTTTGCTGAATCAACTGTAGCGTAATTTATTTTCAGAGGACAGTTTCATCCTTGCTTTTATTTTAATAGGGTCAATAGAAATGTAATTTTAAAAAATGTTATTATGAGTTTGTAGCAAGGATTGTATTATGTTTCTTGTTCTTGAGTATCTGACCAGCTAGGATATCTAGACATTCCTGTCTAAAGCAGCTGGTTTTGGAATTAATTCTCAGATGATTAAAAAGTGATTTTCCATCAATAAGTATGCAATTTTTTTATAGTTACTCTTATTGACATATTCTCAACAAGTGCTGACTATTTCTTTACAACCACTTAGATTTCTGAAGAGAATGGCATTAGTGGATAAATAGCTAGAAAAAAAGGCATGGAATATTATTTCAATATATGATTACTGCAGTGAGATTACTTCATGAAGAGATGAAAACATTGGACATTACTCACTATGGAAGAATGGTTTATGAACTTGGCAGATTTCGTTGAGATGGATAAATTGACTTATCTGAATAGAGAGAACACATTATTTGCATTTCTCAGTAACTTGAACCCTTTTTTGTGTAAAAATAAAATAAAATTGTGAATTATGGTTTTGATAATTAGGGCAGATTATAGGAAGAAGAGTAATATGATGTAACTTTAGAGAGGTTGAAATATCCTTGTACTGCTGTGAAAAGTATCAGAAGGCACTTTGTTTTATCTTTCTTTTCTATTTTTCAACTTTTTTCTTTTCTTGCAGCTTTTGCTTTCTTTTCTTGCAGACTTTACTTATTTCATTTCTTTTCTTTCATTCATTTGTTTCTATCTTCTTGTTTTAAAGTTGTAATGAAAATTATACTCAGATTTCTGAAGAGAATGCAGTACTTTAGATTTAAAATTGTTATCAGCCACTCCTTTAATCAGTATGTTAGGAAAGTACAAAAGAGATTTTTTTTTTGTATGAGGTAATCTTATTCTATTATGGACATTTATTGTGGCTATGAATTTTTTTAAAAAAATAGCCAAGTTGAGTATTCTGCATTCAATATCTCATTTTTCGTCCCTAGGAAATTTCAGGACATAATGAACTAAAGTATATTAGAAAAGTTCTACTGTTACAAAATATAATAAAACTGTTTCTACACACATATAGATTGGCTTTCTTTGTACATTCAGCAATGACAATCTGCCTCTCTTATATAACACCGACTAACATGTTAAGGCTAAAGTTCTTTGTGGGTATTATTGTAATAATTATAATTAATGATTACACCTGCTTTTTCAGGACAAGCTGCAACACAATCCAGAACAGATTTGATTTTAAAAATCAAGGATAATAGGATAAGAAGGCAGAATTTTCTTTCTCTCAATTAAATCAGGTGCAGGGAATATTTTTCTTTCGTCCCTGCAACAGCGGCCTTTTGCTTTCTTTTTCTTCTTTTAATTAGTGTTCTGAAGAACATTACCTTGTTTTTCTTTCTGGTATGGAAAAATGGGATTATGTGAGAAAGTCCCAGATACACCTGGGGCTGAGAAAGAGAGAGGGCAGAAAGGTAAAATAACAGGGAAAATATCATATCCCCTATGGTAAGAGAGGAAAGTCTCTCTACCTTCTCCCATCTAGTCTATCATCAAGTCTTAAAATGTCTTCTTGTTCTGGAAAAAGCATAAAACCAAGAATAAAATGGCCTGCAATTGGAATAAAGGAATAGAAGCTTGCTGATTGAAGGGTATGTAAAGAATACTGTATGTTTTCAGGGTGAGTTTGGACACTGGAGAATTGCAGCAGTTCTCATAGTGGGGAAGCAAGACAACTGGATGGAGGCTTCTTTCCATACAGAAAGAGAGAACTTGAAACATATTGCTGAGGGGCCTTACTAAGACTGGACCCCTTTTCAATCAGATCTGTTGTACAGGTAGTCCTCACTTAACAACCAGTTGCTAAGTGACCATTTAAAATTATAATTGATTGCCCGAAAGCTACTTATAACCCAATTCCAAACTTCTGACAGATGCATACATACCCATGGTCAAATGACCACATTTCAGGTGCTTGGAACAGCTTCACTTTACGACCGGTTGCAGCATTCAACAGTCATGTGACTGCAATTCGTAGTCAAAAATGCTCATAGGAACACACTGATTTACTTAACGTCTGCTGCATTCGCTTAATGACTGCTGCATTCCCTTAGCTGCAACATTCAGTTAATGACCCCAGTTTTCGCTTAACAACCACTGCAAAAAAAATGTAAAATTTGGTGTGGTCACATGGGTGCCTCAATTTATGACTGTCATGATTTAAGACGGGATCAAGGACTACCTGTATTCCCCAAAAATGGAGGTCAAACTTTCTCAAAAGTAAAGAACAGTTTCGTTCTCCAAATCTTTCATGCAACTTAATTTAGCAGTTCTAAATATACCCTCTCCCACTGAGCAATCTCGTTAGCAAAAATGAAAAACGTCACAATATCAGAATACATGAGCAAAATATGCAAATCAAATGAGGTCTGAAATTCATAATTGTTTTAAAAGAACAAGAAAATCAGAAAAGGGGAGAAATCTCAATTTGTTTATCTTTATATCTAGAGGAAAAAGAGGTGGTGCCCTAGATCAGGGATGTCAAATTTGCAGCCCATGGATCGGATGTGTCACATGCTGGCCACGCCCACCCCCCATTTAGCGAAGGGGAAAAAGACATGATACGTCACGTGATGACAATGTGATGCCATAAGTTTGACATCCCTGTTCTAGATAGTAGGATCTAATGAATATATAACTCAGCTATTGGAAGAACTTGGGACAACACATAAAAGCAAGATGTGTAAATAGGTGCATCTATATACTGTATATTTATTACGACAAGTAGCACTGTTTTAGCAGAATTTTTTCCCAAAAGACATGTTAATAAAATGTATTTTTCATATTCCTTAAAAGAAGCAAGGTCCAATTCTGATGTTTTAAAAATATGCGAGTGAAATAATCCCTAGGAATAATAGTCTAGTAAAGAAGACCCATAGCCTGTTGAAGAGATGGAGAGAAAAAGTACAGACACATGCTAGATATAGCAAACATATGACTCTATTACTAAAAATACATTCGCGGTCTCACCAGCAGCCAGGAATAAACCAGGGGCAGACCAACTTCTTTGTCACAGGGCTGCTCTGTTTTTATCCTTTCGTACTTAATAGATGCAGATGAACCTCAGACAGAAGCACTGCTACTTTTAACTTGTATTACTTTGCAGCATTATAACTTCTAAAATGGATGATTGCGCTCACAGGGTTGCATAGAAAATTCATAAACATGCTGATTAGAAACACAGCTATGAAGGTATTAGTAAACCACCTTCCATATGAAAAAAGAATATATATTTGATTTAACGTTTAGGTCTCAAAGTCCTATTTCTGGAGGTTCTTGTGGAGAACTCAATGTTTTGTTTTGGAGGCTGAATCACTAGTCAATGTCTTTGCTGTAGGTATGGAATTATACAAACCACATGAGACAGCAAATATGTTTTTCCCCCTAAAAAACAGCAAAATATTTTTTTTTCTTAAAAAATATCTGAATTTCTATTTTGTATTTCATACATTTTCTAACACAACAATTCTCAATCTATGATCTATGTGAGAGCAGAAGGTTGTCCAATCTCTTATTAAAATCTTCCAGTGTTGGAGGATTTAAAACTTCTGGAGGCAAGTTTTTCCAATGATTAATTGTTCTAACTATCAGGAAACTTCTCTTTAGTTTTAGGTAGCTTCTCTCTTTGATTAGTTTCTACCCATTGCTTCTTGTCCTGCCTTCAGATGCTTAGGACCAGAGGTGGTATTCAGCAGGTTCTGACCAGTTTTGGAGAATTGGTAGTGGAAATTTTGAGTAGTTCAGAGAACCGGCAAATACCACCTCTGACTGGCCCTGCCCCCATCTATTCTCTGCCTCCCGAGTCCCAGCTGATCAGCTGGATCTTTGATTGCCCTGCACAGAACGGAACTGGAAAGCAAGTTAGTGGGATGGGGAGGGAATGGGATTTTGCAGTATCCCTCCCCTACCACGCCCACCTTGCCACACCCACAGAACCAGTAGTAAAAAAAATTTGAATCCCACCACTGCTTTGGAGACTAGCTTGACTCCCTCTTCTTTGTGGCAGCCCCACAAAGAGGGAATCAATCTATTATCCAGGTGATTTTCAGCATGGCTGCAAAATTATGATGCATGTCTTTAAATGGATAAAGTCATCCAAAGGTTAGATAATCCATGAGACTGAACCATTTTGTAAGATTTATTCCACCTGAAATAACTTTATACTGATATATTAACATTAAATACAATGATTTAATTCTGGGATAGGATGCACATGCCACAGTATCAGCAGATACCATCTTGTTGATCCTTATCTTCCATGGTGGTACACAAAAGCTTTCAATTATAATGCAGAGGTCCGCTTTAAGGGAAAAGCCTGGAACTGCTGTTCTACTATAAAGCATATTCTACTTGTTTCAACTAAGGGTCTGTGAAGCTAAAACTTTATGGAAAGCTAAGATATAATGATTACTAGATGTACTATTAATTTATATTATTAATGAAATTTCTCCTGTAGGATTTCTTCTTAATGAGCTTCCATCAATTGCTTGTCTTGCCCTCAGATGCGTTTTGGAGAACTCCTCTTCTCTGTGATAGCCCCTCGAGTACTGGAAGGCAGCTATTATATCACCCCAATCTCTCCTCAAAAATACAAATTCAAAGGATCAAATCAAGATGCTCTTTTTGGGGGGTGGGGGGGGCGGGTAGAATCTTTCAGTTGAGCTATTAAGGGAAAAAAAGTGGCTTCAACAGGAAATGATGGGTTTATAGGACAAGTTTTCTAATCTTGGCACTCCAGTTCAACTCCTGCAATGGCCATATTCTGGGGAATTCTTCAATTGATCCATTCCATATCTGGAATGTAGCCGGACTGAGAAAGGTTACTACAGACGAAGCTGCTCATCAGGCACCAATTAAAAGGATTTCATAGTGTGAAGTAGGTAATTCAGCCATTTGAACAACATCCTCCAATTGCAATCCAGAGCACTTCCTTGAGTTGCAGCTTGTGACAAAATAAAAGCTGTATTTTATGACTAGTTTACAGTAGAAGAATTAAGAGATTAGCAATTACATTCAAAGCAAGGTAACAAAAAAAGATTCAGGGTGTGGGTATGTTTCTAAAATCCACCAGAAGAAAAATAAATAATGCAAGCCTGCTTGTTCTCTTTTCTTTTTTTCTTCTTACATGATCTAAAAATAAGATCATTCTGATAACAAGGTTTTTTTTTTAACAAAAATAAGTCAACATGATCATAGCCCAATTTAAAGATGTAAAAAAAGGGCAGACAAATCTCTACATTTCTAAAGAGCTAAAAATGTTCCCAAAGCTCCCTTGTTGAGAAGGAATATAATTAGGAGTATTTTTAAAAATTACGATCCTTTTCTCCACCCCAAATCATGGCAGTGCTCATGACCACTTATTCGCTTCCACCTCAGCCCATTGGAATGTGCTGGCACACCACAAGCAAGCTTAAAGAATGCAGAGTTTCCGTAGGGTAGCACTTCAGAGGATCCCAAATGACAGTGGTTAGCTGCATTCTTTTGCTTCGAGATCACTGATCCCCATTTAGGAAAGTACAACAGTGGAAACAAGGGAGGTAAGGAAAGGAAGAATACAAGACTGTTGTATTTGAAAGCCCTGGAAACATCCTACAGGAAAACAAGAGCAGGTGTGGCTGAATGGGGAGAAATGAACAAGGGTTAAAGAAATAATTTCTTTTCCAAAGAGAATCACACCGACCAAACTTCATCAGCCATTCCAGACCACCGCTATCTAGCCAAATTTATTCCTTACAAAGCAACAATTCCAATAGCCACAAACCTAAACTTTCTTTTTCCTTTATATACAGCTTTAAAAAAAAATTACAGGGCTTAGAAACCCCCATGGTTTCATTAAACTGTTAATAAACATCAAAAGGAAGGAAAAGTAATGCTTTTGTATGTATTGTATTTTTTTATTTCATGGATCTCAGCAATACATGAAGAATTTGTAGATCAGTGGTCCCCAACCACCGGGCCCCGGACCAGTACCAGTCCGTGGATCATTTTTTACTGGGCCGCAAAGAAGTGGGAGCCGCCATCTTGTTTTGACGGCGCTTGAGAAAGTGCTTCTGGGTGAGCTTGTCAGTCGTCGGTTGGAAAGCGGCGTTTGGGTGCTGAAAGAATCCTCGCACCTTAGTTTCGTCAAAGTGGGGGGGGGGGCTTCGAATGAAACTAAGGCGCGAGGATTCTTTCAGCACCCAAGGCAAGGTGAGCTGAGCGACTGTCCTGAAGCCGTCCCGAAGCTCATCAACAAAGGTACAAAGGAGGAGTTGAAGGTGGCAGGGAGAAGCGGGAGATGGCTGGCTGGCCAGTCGCTCGGCTCGCCTTGCCTTGGTCATGCGTGCTGATGCCAATACCGGTCCGTGGATAATTTTGTGATGCCAGTACTGGTCCGTGGTACAAAAAAGGTTGGGGGCCACTGTTGTAGATGGCCACACTCAGTCATTAACCAGATACAGAACTGCTTACCTACAACAAAATGACTGGATCAAATATCCTTGAATCCAAAGAATGTTATGTTTAAGTTTTCAAATTTGTGTAATTTGTACTTTAAGTCAACCTCATTTGCTTCATCTTTAGAATAGGCTTTCCAAAAGCAAAAAATATGATGTCTCTAGCTATATATGAACTTCATGACAGAAGAACAACCTGAGTCAGATAGAAGTTCCATTTACCCTACTGATATTGTTTTTCTCCTATTGTTTAAGTCCAAGAAATCAACTTCATTAAGTCTTCCAAATGTTGCTGTACAGTAGCTCCTGGAAGCTCTAGCTAGATAATAAGGCAGAGAAATGGTAAGTTGTTGTTCAGCAGCAACATCTCGAAAGCTACACATACACATAAACATCCCAACATGAATTACAATATTGCTCAACGTTTCCTACCATCTACCCAGGTACCACAACTTTCACAAACAGAAAACAAAAAAACTCTGATCACTTTCATATTCATTTACTGCAAAGATACAGTAACTCAAATTATATACATCACTTCATCTATGACCATAGTTCAGAGCAACAAGTACATGATGATAATGTGAACTGCTCAACTGCCTTCTTCCAGATTTATGTGTCATTCTGCATTATATTTGAAAATAATGTCAGAGTTAGACAGAACAGGTTGTGGACAGGCCAGTTAGCTTTTATAGGTATAAAAAACCTTCAACTGTCAAAGCAGAAAATTAAAACTTGGAATTTTCTTCAGTTGTGGCAACTCCTTTATTGCTTGGAACTGCTAGACTAAAGCTGCTATTCAGTTATTCTAAGCTAATGATGTAATAATTTAATGCCTTATTCTGACCTATTTTTGTTTTTAACTTTAATGGGCCAATCTAGTCAAGACAGCCTTTCCCAATCAAATGGCATCCAGATGTATCAGCTGTAATTTTTTAGATCCCGAGCCAGCATGAGTAATAAGAGTTAATGAAAGTTGTGGTCTAACACTTCTGGAGGACAGAGTTGAGTATGAAGAATTCTAAAGGCAGACTTCCCTTGTGCAAGCTGTGTTCAAATAAAATAGACACTGTTCTTATTTTACAGCAGCTTGCTCAGGAAAGTTTCTGTCAAGCAATTAGAAATAAAACAGAAATGTCCAACTTCAAGGAAGAAATGTGGTCATCCATGGGACACTTGAATCTAAAATTGAGAGCAGCAGGGTCTGTCAAGTATTTAAAATATCCTTCTAATAATGTGAGCACGCCACATACTTCACTTACAACTAAGCAGTACTACTAAAAAAAAACAACCAGATTTAAGTCCTTTTTTTTAAACAAATGCCTGCCAAAATGTTTAAAAGGCCTTGTGATCTATCCAACCTGAGCAAATGTCTTTGCCATACTGACCAGAAAATAGCTCAGGAAGAGTTTAATTCAGAAGCTGCTACCCTCAAGAGACACAAAAGAGTTATGAGTTCATGGAAATAATAAACTTCTTGGCAAATTTCTTTCAACTATTACAAACTGCCCAAAGCTAAAATGGTGGGGGGTGGGAAGGTATCAGACTCTAAAATGGAAAGGATCCCAATAAACACAATCTAAAGCAGAGTTTCCCAATTTCTGTGACTTTAAAATATGTGGTGCCAATGATGTTACTTAATTGAATAATGAAACATCTGCAAGCAAACAACTAAGGTTCAGAGAGCACCAATTACTCCACAGCCCATCCCTGAGTTATGTATATTCTCTTCTATTTGATTCTTTACTTAGGATTTATATAGGCAATTCAAATTCATAATAATAGAATTGGAAGGAACCTTGGAGGTCTTCTAGTCCAACCCCCTGCTCAAGCAGGAGACCCTATACCACTCCAGACAAATGGCTGACCAGTCTCTTTTTAAAACCCTTCAATGATGAAGTATCCACAACATCTGATGACAAGTCGTTCCACTAGTTCATTGTTCTCACTGTCAGGAAATTTCTCCTTGATTAGTTTTCATCCGTTGCTTCTTCTCTTGCCTTCTGGTGCTTTGGGAAATAAGTTTACACACTCTTCTTTATGGCAACTCCTCAAATATCGAAACCCAAACAGAGGTCAGATTTCCCTGACCTCTGTTTGGGATTTCAGCTTTGCATTAAATCAAGAAAAGTTAAAGCACTTCCAGTACAATCAGCTGAGCAACTGTACAATTCTGGTAGAAAGATTACAGAAAGCACTCCTGTAATAAATTCTTTAGAGGCAACCACAGAATACTGTATAGGTCAGGGGTCTCCAAGCTTGACAACTTTAAGACTTGTGGACTTCAACTCCCAGAATTCCTCAGCCAGCTTTGCTGGAAGTTGAAGTCCACAAGTTTTAAAGTTGCCAAGCTTGGAGACTCCTGGTATAGGTAATCCTCGACTTACATTCACTTGTTTAGCAACCATTCAAAGTTATGACTACAATGAAAAAGTGACATGACCAATCCTCACACGTACAACTATGACAGTATCAGTGCAGTCACATGATTTGGGCACTTGTCAACCATTGCACATTGCAATGTGTTTATAACAGCGGCAGCATGCTAATGTCACTTGATTGCCACTTGCAATCTTCCTAGTTAGCTTCTGATAAGAAAATTTGGAAGCCTGCAAGTGGCAATTATGTGACATCTCACTTAATAACCATGGCAAAAAAAAGTTGTACAATCAGGCATGATCATGTGATGCCCCATTAACAAGCATACTGCTTACAATGAAGTTTCTGGTCCCCACATGGCTGTGCGGATGACCTGCAACAGCAGACAAGCCTGAACAGAGATGGGAGGATGGAAATCAGGCCACATCAGCCTGAAATGGCCAATAAGCCCCAGCAGAATCCCATGTGCTACTGGTACCTGACTTTCTGTCCAGAGTAATGCCTGTGAAGTTTCATTGATTCCACATACCTTGTGCTTACCATTAAAATGTGCTGATTTAAAGAGGAAAACACCAGTACTATACAACTAAGGTTGCGTTAACTTAGTCTCAAACTGTCATGGAGACACAACAGGGAAAAAAAATGTTGTCAGGGCATGTTTGCAACTTGGTTAGGCCCTTACATCTGAAAGATAAAATAACTTTATGTTAATAGTTAATTTAATCCATTGCTTTTGGGGTTTTGTTTTATTCGTTGTAACCATTTTTCCCCACAACAAACTAGAAATAGGGAGACTGGGAGTTCTAATCCTGCCTTTGGCACGAAAGCCAACTGGGTGACTTTGAGACAATCATTCTTTGTCAGCCCACCCCACCTCAGAGGGTTGTTGTTGTGGGGGGAAAAGAAGGAAGGTGCGTTGGATATGTTTGCTACCTGAAATTATTTGTAAAAATAATAAAGGCAGGATAAGAGAACTTTAATGAATCAAAGAAAAAAAATGTCACTATGGGCCATTGCAGTCATGTCCTTTCACAACAAAAGTTCTCCAACAATCAATTAAACATTTAATTTCTGCAATTATCTTCTAGAATTATCTCTTGATGCATCCAGTCTTATTTTAGGCATTTCACATACTACCCTTTAACCACTTAGTTATATATTCAGTTCACCTGGTGCCATCTTTTTGTTCTTTCATGTCTAATTTTGCAGGTAGAAGAAGGGTTTTTGCAGAGTATGATTGCATTTATAGAAGGGAGGAAGAGAAAGAAAAAAAAAGGAAAAGGTAATCGGAGAGCTCTCTATGTTCATAGATACAGCAAATAGCAACCCCCTCCCTCCTGGCATTTTGCAAAGCAAAATCTCAATTTCTACTATGCTTTTAATCAAAACTAAAAATTTACAGAGGCCATGAGGTAGGTGGGCAGGTCTATTTTGTAAACTATACTTTTCTTCATTTCTTCAGTCAGCTGTATGCCATTCAGTCTGCAGATTGGGTAAGTTACAAAAACTGTAAAACGAATACATTAATAAAATAAACACTATAGAAGCTTTTTTCTCTTACTTAATCTTTTTGTGATTGGGGCTTAGTTGAAGGAAAGCCTTTCAAGAAAAGTCCTCCTTAATTGTTGCCCATCTATAACTGTCACAACAATATTAGCTAGGAAGATGACCTGAGACAAATGTAGCTAAAATAGCTGCCACTGCTCTCTGCTAACACATGCAAAACCAAGGGAACTTCTGTTCAATTTTTTTATTTTTGAACATTGAGTTGCAACAGACAGCTTCAATGAACACACAACTATGAATGTTCTTGGAAAGAGGCCACAATGGAACCACAGAATAAGGGATGAAAAAGAACTTCCTTCCTTTTATCATTTCTGTGGGCAGATGTTGCCATTTTGTGCTCTTTGACTGAAACCAAAACAGAGACATCTAAATTGGCACCATTCTAGCAATTCATTCAAGAAATCCCACTATCATAGCTGCTGCCTTTTCTGGCAGTCTCAGCTACCAAAAAAACCCAAACAGTTTCAACCATCCTATGTTTCAAGTACCAATAATGCACCACATCTGGGTATTGGGAAACTGAAAATCTCCAAGTTATTTGATTTCTTTTTTTAAAAAGTATTTTAATAGTTTTGACTGATAGTCTACACAACAGAAGAAGGAAGAGACAATAATGTTACTGAGGTAAATAAACTATTTTTCTTCTTCTCCTTCTCAAAAAACTTATTTGCAATTTTAATCACCTTTACTTATTTTAATTACATTTACTTATTTCCAAATAAAATAATAATAACAGGGGGTAGGAAAGAAGGCCCTTTTAATTACTAACATATTGCAGATGCTAACAACCTGTGCCTGAAATGGATTGGCCTGGAAAATATGGATCTGAAACATAAAATGTGAACTGTTCCGTTTTGTTTTATATACAGTGTCTATATAATATTCTCAGGCCTGGGGACAGCTATACAGCTCTAAAAACAATAGAAGCAACAACAAATGCTTTAATTTGGCAAGCAAAGTGACTTTCCATTAAGTAAGAATGATTTAATGGTGAAAGTGAAATGTAGAAAACAATAGATGAGTTAACTCTTGCTAAGCAGACTAATTTTTTAAAATTCAGGGCCTGCACACCAGTGAACATATTTATTTGCGTGATGTCCTTGGGGGGGTGGGGGGAACCCCTGTGTTTATTGTCTGGCTCATGCATGCACAGTCATTACTAAGGGTAACAGTCAGAGATGCCTGCAGTATAAACTTTATAATAGACAGATTGTCAGCATCTTTTTTATCTCATTCTAAATGTAATGCTTTCCAACAGAAAAAGTATGTTTGCATACTTGAATGTTGATATGAAGCACAAATGAAATGTTGTTTTGTCCAGCATTCTCTTCCCATGATGATCACACAAATTGCATTGTCTCGGATTGCAGCTATCCAAACTATATTGGTGAAGAATGCAACAAGAGGCAGCCTTGGGCATTTCCTATGGCAGAAACTCTTATTTAGTTTTTTTTTATACTGACTGTACCCTGAAATATACTGAGATAAGGCAACTATAAACATTTCACTAGCAATTTAGCCTAATGAAGGATCTTGGCAGGCCCAAGGCAGCATCAATCCATGGAGTAATGCACGTGTAAATACTTTCATAGCTGGCTTAACATCATGTATCCTCTGGCTTTGATCCTGTCACCTGCTCCACACTCTTACTCCCAGATCCTCATCGGCATCATGGCTGGGTTTAACTGGTAGTGAAATGCATATCAAAATGAAAATCCTGTGGTCCTAATCAGGGGTGGGATACGACAGGGTTAAGTACCGATTCAGGATTTTTTACGAGCTTCCCTGCAGGCTGCGAGCCAAGCCGAGCGCCAGTAAATCATCATCATCAGCTGCCTGCAGAGAAGCGGCCTTTGAAACAGCCCTCTTTTCTTGCTTTTCTAACTGCAGCTATGCCTCATTCAGCAGCTGAAGTTGAAAAATCAGGAAATAAAGATCAGGTAAGAGCCCAGGTGGGCGGGTGAGCAAAAACATCAGCAGACATAGAACCGGTTCTATGACTGCTGCTCTTCAGAGCTACCGGTTCTACAGAGGTGGACAGATCTGGTAGAAACCCATCCCTGGTCCTAATTAATTTTGCAAAACTACAATGCTTAATGGTTCCCACTAGCACTGTTAATACTGTAGTAAAGGATTTGAGAATTAAACGCAGCAGCATATATGTTCTGCATAGTGATGCCCTTGAAAACCACTCAGAAGTTACAGTACAGTTGGTTCAAATAGGTATGTCACAGGACATACATTTATCCTGTGTCTGTTGTTTCACATGCTGCATTGGCTGCCAGTTGGTTTCTGGGTATAACCGAAGGTATTGGTTACCACCATTCATGGCATAGGGCCTGGCTACCTGAAGGACTGTTGTTTCCACATCCTTCTATTCATTGGTGAAACCAGCTAGAATGGGCATGCTCCAGTTCCCCATCAATTAAGCAGTGTGACTTTGAGGGGCTCAGGAAGCATATCTTCTTATTAATGACTCTTGCCTTGTGGAATCATATTCCACCCAGACATCTGTATTGCTCCTATCTTTTCCACAAATTGTTACAAGACCTGGTGTTCTCCTAGGCTTTGGTTTAGAAGTGATTGGTTTTTGGGTTCTGTCTTCCAGTCAGATGTATTCTTCGCTAATATACATGGCTCTCTTTTATATTTTTAAATTATAAACCAGCCAGAGACACTGTGGAATCAGACAACCTTAAAACTGAAATAATAAATAAAATGAAAAAACATCTGGAGACCAGAGGGCCCCCATTCCTGGTTACAAATAAACAGCTGTCAGTAAAACAACTGAGAATGCTTTATAAAAAAAAAATCTACAAGCATGAACTGTGAAGAGTAATCTTTCTCCAATGTATCAAATAAAGTCCTGGAATATCCAAAATCTTTTGACTAGATATATCAGGAAAAAAAGCAGGTCCATTTAGACCATCAAAAAGAAACTTTCATGTGATAGTGGTACTCGTGGTTTTTGTGCCTGCTCTGATCATACACTGGGTATGGACTGAAATTTGGTCTAGACATGCAGAAGAATAAAATGATAGAATCTATTCTACTATTTCAGGTTGCAGTATAAGGCAAAATTTCCCTCAAAGTAAAGAAACAAAAACATTACAAGCTTCTTGCTCTGGTTGCTTTCCATCGTGCCATTCTTACAGTGAGATTTTCCAGGACAACAAAAATCAAAAACAATTATATGCAACCTGAAATAGCAGTCAGTTCAAACAGTTTACATTTTATTCTGCTGAGTATGGAGACCAAATCTAGCCTAAGGATCATATGTAATCCTGTAAGAAGCAGAATCCTCCACTTTCATAAGAATGTTGGCTTTGGGAGGATATGAAGCCATGGTTTAACCCCTGAACTCAAGTGTCTGTGTTTTTGTTTTTTGTTTGCTAAAAAGATTGGACTTTTTAAACTTTTCTTCTCAATATATTGAATCAAAATGAAGACATCTGTCCATAGTCATCTTTACTTCTTTGCCATTAAAAAATATATTTCCAATTCCTAGAAGTGTGATGTACATCTTTCTCTGATTCGTGAATACTGTTGAGGGAGGCTTTCTCTACCCTGGAAAGTCCAGAAATGTTTGGATTGCAACTCCCCAAATTTCTAGGCAAAATTTTAGGAGCTGAACTCCCAATAAATGTGTCAATCTCACTGCATAGATTAGACCGGGAAATTAAATCCACAGAAAAGCTAAAGTGACTTTTATTGAGACTGGCTAGAATAATATATTCTTGCAGTCCGATTATTCTGCACCTCCACTCCTTATAGTTCAGTGAATCAGGCAGCTGTTTGAGCCAGATGTTATCTGGACTTCCTTGATTTTAAAAATGCTCCAGCCCCTTTTTCCTAGACAAATCTGTCAAGGGAATCTTCTTCATCTCTACAGTAAGATGCGGGGAATGCAAAGTTGTGGAAAGCCAGGTTAAAAGTGTTCTTTCTGTTTCTCTTGAACTCACCCAGAAGATTTAAGTAATCCCTCAAAAGCTTAAAAAAACAGAGGAAGAAGCGAGCATTTGTAATTTTCTTTGGAAAAGAGAAAGAGATTTGCAGTGTGGGTGCTGCCTTTTTGGTCTCAAAAGCAAAGTTTGCAATATGAAAACACTTCAGAATGTTCCACAAGGATTGTTTTTTTCAATGTAAAATCTGGACTGCTTTATTACTTCATTTACAAACCAGACATATACCCTGTGATTATCCAACTCAAGTGTTACTATTTAAAAATTCAAATAGTAAATTTAGGAGGTGGAAAGCATTGAACCTTTGGCTAGGAATCATGATGCCTTCAAAATAAAACCCAATTATCAAAAGGTTTTACGACTCCAGACTTTTCTATTCTAGCTTTTGAATTCACTGAAGTGGCTCTCCAAGAAACAGAGAAGAGATGGAAAGATTAGCGATTCTCAATGAATGTGCCTCCTTTAGAATATTGCTTGCAGATACTTTGTTTTCCTAGGAAAATCCGGAATAAAAGCTTAATTCAAGACTGAGAAGCCTGCTGTCCTCCAGGTATTGTTGAACTCCACATTGTATCACCCTTGCCAATGTGCCCAATGGTTAGGGATAAGAGTTCAGAAATATCCTGGGTGGATAGTCATAGCAAGAGCAAGTGATCGTTCTTTATTCTGCTCTTTTGAGCTTTCTATTCAGTTCTGGTTATCAAATTTAAAAAGGATTTAGAGAAACAAGTTCATAAAGAGGCAAGCGGATAAGTAAACTAGAAAGTAAATCTTATTAAAGGAATTAAACCTATTTCACCTTGAGATGAAAAGACTCAATATCTTCCACTGCTTTAAAGGATGACAGTCGTAACCTGTTCTCTTATTGTTCAAGTGTGCAGTATAGGAAATAATACACTGCTCAAAAAAAATAAAGGGAACACAAAAATAAGACATCCTAGATCTGAATGAATGAAATATTCTTATTAAATACATTGTGCATTACATAGTTGAATGTGCTGACAACAAAATCACACAAAAATTATCAATGGAAATCAAATTTAGCAACCCATGGAGGTCTGGATTGGGAGTTATACTCAAAATTAAAGTGGAAAAAAACACTACAGACTGATCCAACTTTGATGTAATGTCCTTAAAACAAATCAAAATGAGGCTCAGTAGTGTGTATGGCCTCCAGGTGCCTGTATGACCTCCCTACAATGCCTGGGCATGCTCTTGATGAGGTGGCGGATGGTCTCTGGAGGGATCTCCTCCCACACCTGGACTAAAGCATCCCCCAACTACTGGACAATCTGTGGTGCAACGTGGCATTGGTGGATGGAGGATTCAATTGGATTCAGGTCTGGGGAACAGGTGGGCCAGTCCATCGCATCAATGCCTTTGTCTTGCAGGAACTGCTGATGCACTCCAGCCACATGAGGTCTAGCATTGTCTTACATTAGGAGGAACCCAGGGCCAACCGCACCAGCATATGGTCTCACAAGGGGTCTGACGATCTCATCTCAGTACCTAATGGCAGTCAGGCTACCTCTGGCGAGCACATGGAGGGTTGTACGGCCCCCTAAAGAAATGCCACCCCACGCCATTACTGACCCACTGCCAAACCGGTCATGCTGGAGGATGTTGCAGGCAGCAGAACGTTCACCACGGCATCTCCAGACCCTGTCACGTCTGTCACATGTGCTCAGTGTGAACCTGCTTTCATCTGTGAAGAGCACAGGGCGCCAGTGGCAAATTTGCCAATCTTGGTGTTCTCTGGCAAATGCCAAATGTCCTGCACGGTGTTGGGCTGTAAGCACAACCCCCACCTGTGGATGTTAGGCCTTCATACCACCCTCATGGAGTCTGTTTATGACATGCACGGTTGTGGCCTGCTGGAGGTCATTTTGCAGGGCTCTGGCAGTGCTCCTCCTGTCCCTCCTTGCACAAAGGCAGAGGTAGCGGTCCTGATGCTGGGTTTTTGCCCTTCTACGGCCTCCTCCATGTCTCCTGACCTGGCCTGTCTCCTAGTAGTGCCTCCATGCTCTGGACACTACGCTGACAGACACAGCAAACCTTGCCACAGCTTGCATTGATGTGCCATCCTGGATGAGCTGCACTACCTGAGCCGCTCACTTGTGTGGGCCGCTCACTTGTGTGGGTTGTAAACTCCGTCTCATGCTACCACTAGAGTGACAGCATTGCCAACATTTAAAAGTGACCAAACCATCAGCCAGAAAGCATAGGAACTGAGAAGTGGTCTGTGGTCACCACCTGCAGAACCACTCCTTTATTGGGGATGTCTTGCTAACTGCCTATACTTTCCACCTGTTGTCTATTCCATTTTCACAACAGCATGTGAAATTGATTGTCAATCAGTGTTGCTACCTAAGTGGACAGTTTGATTTCACAGAAGTGTGATTGACTTGGAGTTACAATGTGTTGTTTAAGTGTTCCCTTTATTTTTGGGGGCAGTGTATATTTGAAGATATAAGGAAGGAAGATTCTAAACAAATGTTAGAAAAAGCTTCCTAACATTAAAAGCAGTCTAAGAGTGGCAGCAATTACGTAAAAAGATGAATGTTCCCCTTCATTGAATGGGATTAAACAGGGATTCAATAGACATGTGTCTGGGTGTTTTAATTTGGATTTTTCTATTGGACAAGAAACTCAACCAATGCTTCCAATTATAGTTCAATGATTTCAAACTGAACTGATACAGTTAATCAACGGATTAGGAAATTAATGACACATGTCTACCTAGAAGCATGACACATACATTCACAACACATGAAAATAGACTTTAACATTTTAAGAAGCAAAATAAACCCAATTCCACCTTCTTCGTTAAGCTTATAGAGTTTCAACAGAAAGATAAATTAGGAAACTTCTTGCTTAGCTTAAAACTATACAAAATGAATCTCTCACAGTTATTACATAATATTACAAATGGTGAAGTTCAGCCTACATCACCAGCAGTAGCCCCATCTCCAATAAAATTTTTAAACCCCAAGTAATAATATTTGAATTGCTTGAAATGTTTTGTCCCGAAAAACATAAAATAAAGATATTGTTTTCTCAATGGCACTCAAGGATAAAATTCTTTAATTGGCCACTGCTATCTGTACCTTTACAATCTTCCTACATGACCAACTTGCCAATGTGGAAGTAGAGATCAAGGGCAACAATGTTTTGTTTGTATCTTTTCAGTTTATTATACTGTGTAAAATGACCATGAAGATATGGCTTAAAGCCTCTCTGTGCCTTTTTAAATTCACGTTATTATGCACCCCATGCTCAGCAGCTTGGACAGAATGATATAAGAGCACAATTTAATCCTGTAACATTAAGAATAACACTTTTTCAAAAAGGTAGCAGTTGCAACTTCTTAAAAAGTGTACTGTACTCAGTAAACTTGGATTTGAAAGGCCCTGAAAAGCATTCAAAGTCAAAAGTATTGTATGATGTCAAATTTGCATTTCTGGGTGAACTCAGATATTTTTGCATTGTACAGCAAATTCCAACATAAGGGTATTCCAATTGTCTTATTGTCCAAAGGCTGAGTGGGCAATTGATTAAGATATCAATGATATTTAAAACTTGAATTTTCAAACAAATGCCAACCATCTTAATATTAAATGAAAGCCAGAGGAAGGAGTGGTTCAACCACAGCTTTTTCTTTTTATTGCTTTTAGGGAAATTATATAGATAGACTAACATGTATTTGTGCCTATCTGTAGCTTAAATCCAAAGGAAAGCCCCTTTCCTGTATGTTCAGAATTGAATTATCAGTTGGGTGGAAAGTTGCAGGCTTTTATGAGTTAAAAGACATTTTATTTTGTGACAGAATAGCTAATTATGTCAATTTCATGTTAAATTGTCTCTCTCTTTATACAGATTTTTCACTGTTTACTTATAAATTTAGCTAATGTTATTTCTTGCCTTTCTTCCATCTGTTTAGAATCATTTAAATATCGCTCCCTCCTGCATTTTCAGTTCCTCACCAAAATCAATCCTGGTAGATTAGCCCCCTCCCCAAAATAAACAGCCCAAAGTCACACAGTGAATTTGCATAGCTAACACATGTACTGGACCTCGGGTCCTCTTTGATACTTTTATCAGATTAACACTAAATATGTCAGCAGGATGGTGAAGAATGCTCAGTTGTGAGATGGACTTGTAACTGGCTGGCGAACTGTACTCAACGGGTAATCCTTAATGGTACTACATCTACATGGAGGAAAGTAAGCAGTGGGGTACCACAAAGTTCTGTGTTTGGCCCAGTACTCTTAAATATCTTCATATCTTGATGAGGGGAACTCATCAAATTTGCAGATGACACTAAGCTGATGAGGAGAACTCATCAAATTTGCAGATGACACTAATAGCCAACAGCCCCGAAGACAAGCTCAGGATCCAAAAAGATCTTGACAGACTAAAGCAATGGGCCTTATCCAACAAAATGAAATTTAATGTGGAGAAAAGCAAGATTTTACACAGGGAGAAAAAAACAAAGGTACAAGTACAGATTCAGCGAAACCTGCCTCAAAAACAATAAGTGTGAGAGGAACCTATAAGTTTTAAGCTGCCTTGAGTCACCGTGGCGAATAGGCGGCAATACAAATCTAATAAATAAAAAAATAAAATAAAATATAAACAAATAAACCTTGGAGTCCTAGTAGAATAATCACTTAAATATGAACCAGTAATGTGCAGCAGTAACCAAAAGTCTAATACAATCCTTACTTTTATAATCGGAGACATAGAATTAAAATCACATGAAATATTAGTACCGCTTTATAAAGCCTTAGTAAGACCACACCTGGAATAATGCATCCAGTTTTTGTCACCATGTTACAAAAGACATGTTGAGACTTTTGAAAAAGTGCAGAAAAGAACAACTAAGATGATTAAGGGTCTGGAGACAAAAACATATGAAGAACAATTGCAGGAATTGAGTATCGCTAGTCCAGAGAAAAGAAGGACTATAGGGGACATGATAACACTATTCCAGTATCTGAGAGGCTGCCACAAAGAGGAGGGGGTCAACTTATTTTCCAAAACATCAGAAAGCAAGACAAGAAACAATGAATGGAAGCTAGTGAAGGAGAGAAGCAACCTGGAATTAAAAGGAAACTTCCTAACAATGAGAACTATTAACTAGTAGAACACCTTACCTTCAGAAGTTATGGAACTGTAAGTTAACTGGAAGTTTTTAAAGAAGAGAATGGAGACAGTCACATGTCTGAAATGGTATAGGGTTTCCTGCTTCTGCAGGGGGTTGGACTAGAAGACCTCCAAGGTCCCTTCCAGCTCTATTCCAGCACTGACTTCCAGCACTCCTTCCAGCACTGATTATCATGGGAGAATTATTTACAGAATTAGAAGATAATATGCTACTATTCGAAGGCAAGAAAATACATCAGGATATTTGTTGCAGGTAGTCCCAAATTCTGTACAGGTAATCCTTGACTTACAACCATTTGTTTAATGACCATTCTAAGTTACAATAGCACTGAAAAAAGTGACTTATGACCAATTTTTACACTTATAACCACTGCAGCAGCATCCCCATGGTCGCATGATCAAAATTCAGATGCTTGGCAACTGGCATGTATTTATGACTGTTGCACTGTCCCAGGGGCAAGTGATCACCATTTGTAATCTTTCCAACTAACTTCCGACAAGTAAAGCCAATGGGAGAACCCAGAATTGCTTAATGACTAAATGGTTTACTTAACAACTGCAGAGATTCTCTGCATGAACTATGGCAAGAAAGGTTGCAAAGTAGGGCAAAACTCAAGTTGTCTTGTTTAGCAACATAAATTTTGAGCTCAACTGTAAGACAAGGATTGCCTGTACCTGGAATGTCTACACTGTTGAGAGAGGGAGGGAGAGAGGGAGAGGAGCGGGGGAGGGAGAGAAAGAGAGGGAGGGAGAGAGAGAGAGAGGGAGGGAGGGAGGGAGAGAAAGAAAGAGGGAGAGATTGTCTGACAATGTTGTTCAATGTGGTTAGAAGATAGATGGAAAACTGCTGATAAGACTATTCAGTGGAAAATTTGTCAGCACCATCTCAAGTCTTATAGCCTTACAATACTTCACATATTCGTAAAAGCAGTTTGACTCTTATGGAAGAAATAGCCATATCCAAATGTACAATGTTAAAATAGAGAGAAAATTAGTGCTTTCCTTCTCAATACTTCTTCATTGCAATTTTGGCTTTGTCCATCCTTTAAATACATGGCTGGTTCAATTATAGCAAACAACTCTGCTTAACTGACACAGTGACAGAGTTGAAACAACATGCTAGACCAGACTAAAATAGGGTTGAGTAATCTTGTTTTTAATAAGGTTCATGTGTCGGGGCACAGCAATGTTGTTTTATTAGTCTTGTATTAGCACATTGTATGAATCAAGCCATAAGATGTTTTAACAGGGCCTGCATTTTATCAATGAAATTAGGGGCAATCCCATTATACAGCTGTTTGTGTCCTATTTTGTGGGTTATATAATACATGCCTGCTGTCAATGTTACAGGTATTTTTCCTGAGGCTGTCACTGTGTAAGTTGTCTCTTTAGATGGGTGTAAACAATAGATCCCAGTACTGTTACCAGCTAATTATCTACTTTATATGAAAAGCAGTACCAAGCAGTGGCACTTGATTTAGTTATATAATTGAGTGCGGTACATATTTGAGATAAAATAAAAACTGATGCTAAAGTGTACTAAAAAGATTAATAGCGGAATATAAATTAAGGAGCCTCCAAGTAAAATATCCACAACTTGTAATAAGATGTACCTCCATACAGTCAAAAGAAAAGTGAGAATTATTCAATGGCTTCCACATAGTAATAGTGAATATCTATACAGTCACACAATAACTATATTTTAGGTTATGTAAAACAAAGGAATCATAGATGTGGTTTGCCAATGGGCGTTCCAGGTAGCAGGAATCACTTTTTCTCCCTATATTTAAACCAAGCTATGTGTAATTTCCTAAAGCAGCAGGAGTGCAGTAGTGTTAAGTGCTGCGTTTTATATTGGGCAGTCATGTAACACGTGAGAATATGCATTTAATCCCAGTATAATCAATAGGCTTAAAGGTACTTTATTTGTGGCTAAAACAAAAGTATATCTTATATTGTCTTGCTTTCATTATTATCCTTATTATTTATTTGATCTTATATTCCTATGGCTTTTCTGAAACCTGTAGCTATTCATCTGGTATTTGTTTCTTCTTTTCTTTGTTATGATATTAAGAAAAAACTTAGCTAGAATAGATGGCACAGTACTTAGTATATTCTTTTCCATCTTCTTTCCTTACTATATGTACAGTATGCACAACTAACACCCTTAGTCTGTAGGCCACACAATCATATTTGTTGACGTAAAGCTGTTAACACTTCAACTGTAATTTTAATCTGCATTTGTGCTATCCTATTTCATCCGTTGCTTGTTGTATTTCACTTTTCTGTTTACAACAATCCTCTCTCTATATAGGATTTTGGAAGAACCTTGCATTTTACTTTAAACTCATTTGCCTTTATAAGATTGCTTCCATATTTATTCTTGTATATTTACTGTAGATATTTATCTTCCTGCAATTTTTCCAAAGATTATCTTTCTTTTCTGTTGTTTTGCTTCTATCTGCTCAGTTTCGATTAAAATAACTTGCCTTGTCCTTTCTTGTGTGATATTTGAAATTTGTGTTCAGACCACCCATCCTCCTTGTTGTCCAAGACTTTCATTTGATTTGGGGGATATATATATATTCCATGTCAGTTTTCCCTTAGCTCCTCAAGTTCTCTTCCCCGAATGTATTCCTTACATTAATCTTTTCCAAGCCATACCTTGCGAATACAAATATTTTAATTATCTTTTTATTCATTTTAATTTTTTACATTGAAACAGTTACTCCAGTTATTCTTCTTTAATTCAAGAAGCTTGAAAGGAAAATAACTTAGATAAAGTGTGGTCTGAGATTTTCCCAGATATTCTCTATATCCTCTGGGCAATTGGAGGAATACTTTTAGAAGAAGTTGCGAAGAACAACTTAAAACAGCTCAACAGCATATCCTAAAACTATTCTGCACCACTGGTAATAGCAATAGCACTTAGACTTATATACTGCTTCACAGTGCTTAATAGCTCTCTCTAAGCAGTTTTACAGTCAGCATATTGCTCCCAACAATCTTGGTTCTCATTTTATTGACCTCCAAAGGCTAGAAGGTTGATTCAACCTGGAGACGGGGCGTTGGTACTTACCTGATACGCCCATTCTATTTGAGCTGCGAGGAGCATCCAGAGACGGGAGGTGCTTCAGTCTCTGCTTGCTTAGGCTGAGCTCGAATTGAGGAACGCTCCTCCTCTTCCACGTGACTCTTCCAGGGCGTTCCCCAGTTTTGCGAAGGCGAGAGGAAAAAAAGGTTGCTCCTATCCCTATCACCTAAATAATTTTTGGTCCTTGGCCGAGAGAGAGAGGCCCCACCAGACGGAAATTAGGGTGGGGCTGGATGCTCCTCGCAGCTCAAATAGAATGGGCGTATCAGGTAAGTACCAACGCCCCTTCTCCTATGAGCTGCTCAGAGCATCCAGAGATGGGACATACCAAAGCTTGGCCTGTCCTAAGGGAGGGACTCTGCCTGGTCCTGGATCTCCCTAGGGTCCCTAAAAACATGTTGCAGGACCTGCCTGCCAAATGAAGCCTCTGTAGAGGCAAACACGTCAATTTTGTAGTGCCGAATGAAGGGGGAAGGTGACGCCCAGGCCGCTGCCCGGCATATTTTGATTATTGGTGCCTGGGTAGCCCAGGCTGCAGAGGTGGCTGCACTCCTGATTGAATGGGCTGTGATGCCCTTAGGGACCTGAATGGCCTGGGACTGGTACGATTTTGCTATGGCCACCCTAATCCATCGCCCTATGGTAGATGATGACACTCTGTGTCCCAGGGGTTTGGGTTGGAAAGAAAGAAATAGGGCCTCTGACTTCCTGCGTTTGATGTAAATTCGCAGCACGTGTCTTACATTGAGTTTGTGCCATTGTTGTTCCCTTTCATGCGATGGATTGGGACAAAAATTTGGGAGGATGAGCTGGGCTCTGTGGAAAGCCGAACTGACCTTTGGTAGAAAGGTGGGGTCGGGTCGGAGAACCACCCTATCTGCATGAAAGACACAGAGGTCTTGCCTGACAGACAGGGCTACTATTTCCGAGATACATCGGGCTGATGTAATGGCTACCAGGAAAACCACTTTATATGTTAGGAACTGGAGACCCGTCTCCCTCAAAGACTCGAAAGGCTCTTTGGTAAGGGAGAGGAGGACTTTATTGAGGTCCCGGGTGGGATAACGGTGCACTGGGGGGGGGCATAGGTTGGTAGCCCCTCTGAGGAAAGCTCGGATGAGGGTGTGGTGAGAGGGAACTGAGACCCTCGTAAGAAAGGACTGATGACAGGGCAGCTACCTGACACCTTAGTGTGTTAGGAGACAGCCCCTTGTCAAGTCCCTCCTGAAGGAATTCTAAAATTTGAGCAATGGAGGGAGAAACTGGGTTAATTTGAAGTTTGTTGCACCAACAACAGAAAATGGTCCATGTGACATTATAAATTCAGGTGGTTGATGGTCGTCTGGCAGCTAGGATGGTATCAATGACCTTATTTGAGAGCTGGCCTTTCCTCAAAGTGCTCCGCTCAACCTCCAAATGGTCAGTTGGAGCCATTGCGGATCCGGGTGTAGGAGGGGCCCCTGGGACAAGGAAATCCTGTCTGGGGGGATCCTCCGGGGGGGCCCACCAAGAGTGCGGAGGTCCGCAAACCACGGCTGCCTGGGCCAGTAAGGAGCCACTAGGAGCAACTCCACCTTTTCGTGGAGGAGCTTCTGGATCACCCTGGGTACCAGAGCCAGAGGAGGGAATGCATAGAGGAGCCCCGAGGGCCATGTGCAGCGGAGCGCATTGTGATTCTCCGCTCCTTGGGACGGGTATCTTGAAAGGAATCTGGGGAGCTGGGTATTGAGGGGGGAGGCAAACAGGTCTATCACCGGTTTCCCGAATATCCTTGTTGCCTCTCTGAACAGGGATGGGTGGAGGCACGACTCCGGTTGGTCTATGGTGGCCCTGCTTAACCAGTCTGCCTGGATATTTGATAGCCCTGATATGTGCTCTGCCTTGATGGACAGAAGGTTGGTCTCTGCCCAGCGACAGAGGCGCTCGGCTTCCTTCAATAGCTGGATTGAATGTGTGCCCCCTTGTTTGTTGATGTGTGCTTTGGCTGTGACGTCTGTCAAAATGAGGACGTGTTACCTGCATACCTGGCGGAGGAAGCTGCGCAGGGCCAGGAGAACACCGTGAAGCTCCAGCCAATTTATACTGCACGATTGTTCTATTGCTGTCCATCTCCTCTGGGATGAGAGAGACTGGAAGTGGGCGCCTGAGGTTCCTTGAAGAAACAGCCCTTGTTGATGAGTGGTCTTGCCCACCAGAGAAGGGATGTGAGGACCTTGGGCGGAGCCCTGACCGGGAGTTTGGAATTGCTTCTGCCGGATCTCTGGTATGGGAGCAGGAACCACTGTAGGGATCTGGTATGAAGACGGGCCCAGGGAACAATAGAAATGCAGGAAATCATTTTCCCCAATAGTTTTGACAATTCCAATAAGGGCACCCTCTTGCGGTGCCTAATTTCTTTAACCAATTTCTGAATACTAAGGAGTCTTTCTGAGGACAGGTAGACCTTACCTTCCACTGTGTTGATAAAAGCTCCCAAGTGGGTTATCCGAGTAGAAGGGAATAACTGGCTCTTTTTCCAATTTATGAGGAACCCGTGTTCCTGAAGGGAATCTAAGGTTGCCTGGGTGTCCCTAACTGCCTGATCGATGAAGACTGAATCAAAATATCATCTAGATAACATTGGAGACGGATGGGGGTATTTCTGATATGAGCCGCCGGAGCTGCCAGGACTTTGGTGAAGGTCCTGGGGGCGGAAGCCAGTCCGAAGGGAAGGGCCACATACTCGAAGTGTTGGTTATTGTAACAGAACCTTAGGAATTTGGAGTGGGAAGGCCAAATGGCGATATGTAGGTAAGCTTCTGTTAAGTCTATGGATGTGAGAAAGTCCCCCTGTCTGATCCCCAGTAGTATGGATTGAAGTGTGTGCATTTTGAACTTGCGGTAAGTTAAGAAACGGTTAAGTCGCTTCAAATCTAAAATGGCCCGCCATCCCCCTGAGTGTTTTGGAACGATGAAGAGGTGGGAATAAAAGCCCCGACCTCGTTGGTCTGGTTGAACAGGTTGGATGGCCCTTATGTTAAGGAGGTGCTAGATGGCGGAAGTCATCAGATTGCGTTTAATCGGGTCTTTGGAGAGGGGGGATGACATAAAGAAATTTGGGGGGGGGTGGAATAGAACTCGAGAGCAAGGCCAAATCTAATAGTGTCCCTGACCCAGGAGTCACAAGTAGAGGAGTCCCATATACTGGCAAACGACTTTAGGCGCCCGCCAATGGGGATAGGGTCCTTATGTCTATCTGGGATGTCGGTAAGGCCTGTTTCTGGATCCCCGAAAAGGCCTTTTAGATTGGCTGTCCCTCCTACTCCTTTCTCCAGAGTCAGGTCTATCCTGGAATTGGCCTGGTCTGAAAGAGGGAGGCCTCTGATATCTGGGAGAGAAGGGGGCCTGATAGGAGGGCTGAAAGGAGCCCCTCCGAAAGGGCTGCAACTGTCTGGAATCTGACCTCCAGGTGAGGGAAGGGAGAAATTTCTTTTTGTTCCTGGTCTCCATAAGCAAAGGGTCCAGGGATGGGCCGAATAGTTTGTCCCCCACTATGGGAGAGGAGGCCAGCTTGGCTTTGTTTTTAAAATCCGCCTGCCAGTGTCTGAGCCATAGCAGGCGGTGGGCCTGGACATGCGATGTAATTGCCCTGGGAGAAAATTTGACCGTGTGATATGTGGTGTCCGCCGAGAACTCAGCTGCAGTGGTGATCTTAGCAATGTCCTGGTGTGCTCTGGTGTTAGAAGCGGGGACATGTTGTCTGAGCTGGTGCAACCGTCGAATTGAGGACCTAGTAAAGAAAGATGCGGCCGTAGCTGATCTTATGGCCCATGCGTCCGACTGATGGGCCCTGCGCAGGGCCAGCTCGGCCCGCTTTTCCTCCGGTTTTAGGGCTTCTAATGCCTCAGTCAGAGTCGAGGAGGATGCCAGACCCACAATGGGCTCGTTGACCTCAGGGGTGTTCAACAGATTAGAGAAATCTGGATCCAAGTTGAAGAATTTTTTGTCATGGTTAGAGGGGGCTGGGGGAACCACTAGAGATGCCAGTTGTTTTTGGACCAGATCTGCAAGAATAGGGGGAGCTAGAATAGTCTCAGCCTCTACCACGGGTTGGTTAAAAATGAGGTCTTCAGGTCCTTTCCCAGGAGGGGTAGGGTGGACTGAGGGGGATTGCTTAATCAGACCTGAAATATTTTTGGCCTTAAACAATAAGGATTTGAATAGTTGCGGCTTAAAGAGGCCCGCAAAGGCGGGTTGGTCGGGGTGAGCCCCTCGTTCTCAGACATTTCGTCCTCTAGAGGGTCTATGTCTGATAGGGGCTCGCTATAGTATATGGACCCCAAATCGAAGTCGTCTGGATCCATGAGTTGATCTCCTTCCTCCTCCTCCCCCTCTTCCAACTCCTCCTCCCGCCCTTGGGGGGGGTTCCCTATGCAAGGGCACCTGAGCCAGACGCTGTTCAGACGTAGGCAGGGACCTCACCGAGTGAGATTCCTGGTCAGAGCCTACCGGATACTGACTGGACCTGGTGGCTTGCTGAATGCCAGTTGCAATGCCTTGGCGAATAGCCAACTCCATCCAGGATCTTATCTTCTCAGGGATCTCCTCAGGGAGAGACTCCTCTTGTCGGAGACCGGCAGCAGTTGGAGTGAAGGTGGCCTCTGGAGCCCTTCTGGCCAAAGTTTCAGGAACCAGAGCCTGTTGTTCCTGAGATGGCAAGCTGCGCCTGGAGAAGGAAACATCTGGGGGGGGCAAGTTGAGCAGAGGTAGAGGGACTGGAGGATGGAGGAACCTGAGGCACCTTGAGTGCTTCCTTAGATCTCCTTTCTATTTCTTTTTGCAGGGCCTTGTGGCGCCTTAGGGTGTCCCTCTGGGCTGCTTGAAATAGGTATAAGAATCCAATAATTCTTGCTTCGGCCAAGGAGCAAAAAGCAGAAACAGCCTGTCTCGCACGAGGCTGAGCAAAAACTGGGGAACGCCCTGGAAGAGTCACGTGGAAGAGGAGGAGCGTTCCTCAATTCGAGCTCAGCCTAAGCAAGCAGAGACTGAAGCACCTCCCATCTCTGGATGCTCCGAGCAGCTCATAGGAGAAATTCAGAATTGAACTCCTGGAATGAGTAGTGAATTAGCCTGCAGTACTGTATTCTAACCACTGTGCCAACACGGCTCTGTATTCTAACAATGCCACACTACGTCACATTATGTTATATGCTATTGTGCAAGTTTATCCAAATGCTCCAGTAACCCAATTTGTTTGGTGGCCTCATCCATTTTGCAGAACCTTGCAAAAATTGACAGTTACATTGCAAAAGGCACAGTCTGTGCATACCAAGTTCTCCAAGAAGCTGAACTACAATTTCAAGAAATTCACAATTACATATTTTGCAAAGATACTTTTGTTGTGTACAACTTCTTTATACAAGGAACACATTCTTTCCTTTACCCCTGAGTCAGGCTCTGATTCAGTGTTTTTCAACCTTAGCAACTTTAAGATGTGTAGCCTTCAGCTTCCAGAAGCCAAACTGGCTGGGGAATTCTGGGAGTCCACACATCTTAAACTTGCTAAGGTTGAAAATCACTGCTCTAACTTGTTTAAAATTGCATTAAGCTACTTTCCAACTGGGATAATGTATTCTTTTGTCTAGGTTTTCAAGATTTCATCTTTCTTTTAACATACATAAATGGAATAAATGATAATTCCAATTTTTCCTAATGCCAACATTAATTGGTCCTGTATTATTTACTTATTTTTTTACAAACTGTATAAGCTGCTGCAATCACTACTTTTCTTAATTTAGTTATGCACAGACTAATTAAATAGATTCCATAATCCTCCAAATTTTTTCTTCAAACAGTGAAGTCACATCAATCCCTTTTTAACATGCATTCCACAGGTTTGGTGATCTGTTTTTAAAGAATTGGGGATAGCTGGAAAGAACTTCTTCCTGAAACCCCTGGTGAGTACAGCAAGGCTGCTATTCTGAATCTGCTGGGAAAATTCGGTGAATAGTCACATCTATAATCCAAGGTCTTCTCAAATTGGAGATCTTTTGTTAAATATAACAATTTTCTGGCCTGGTAAGAAATAGCTTCCTTTAT
This sequence comes from Pseudonaja textilis, assembly GCF_049901715.1. NCBI lineage: Eukaryota > Metazoa > Chordata > Lepidosauria > Squamata > Elapidae > Pseudonaja > Pseudonaja textilis. The sequence continues at coordinate 308,526,201 of NC_141990.1, forward strand.
TCCCAAAAATGTATGCCTCTTGAGGATGAAAATGCTGCACTTAAGAAAAAATTGAGCCCTGGTGACACAGCGGTTAATATGCAGTACTGCAAGCAACGTCTGCCCATAGCTTGGAGTTTGATCCTAATAGGACTCAAGGTTGACTTAGCCTTCCATTCTTCTGAAGTTGATAAAATGAGATTGTTGGGGCCAATATGCAAATAATACATTATAAACAGCCCGGGCCCTAGACAGTCCTGTAAAGTGCTATGGGGTGGTATATAAGCCTAAACCTGAATGCTAAAACTGCTTTAATCTGAACCAAGAGGCAGAGCGCTAAATAAATCTAATCGCTGTTTGTGAATCAATAATATCTGCACAGTCTGTGTGGATCAACAAAATTGAGCCTTAGAGCCTATGCCCTATTAAAAAAAGATTTCCAGGTTAAATCCTCAGCATCTCCAACGAAAAGGATCTTGCAGCTAATGACCTTCTCTGCATGGGGCATTGGATGGCAAAGTCCATAGTAGTATTTTCCTGAAAAGATCAGCCACAACCACCTTCATAGGCAAATGGTATGAACATCAACACTGGCATCAATGTCTAAGGGGTTTTTTTCTTTGTTTCAGAGGCTGTATAAGACAGCTAGGATCAAAATAATCCTGGTGGTAGTGTATGCATATGTGTTCAGTGTAAACCAAAATCATTAGAAATTCTAGTTTACGTAATGCATCAAGGATGCTAATACAGTAACATTAGCTGGAGGAGGATCCTCCTTCACTAAACAGATGGTTTGCTGAAGCCTGTGACTGAGTTCATACGTTTCACTAGGTCATAATGCAATTTCTTTGATTTACAGCTCAGTATCTTATGAGAAATCCACTGAACTATGATTCATTCATTTTTTTTAAAAAAATACAGCTTAGTCCAACATGTGAGTGAATCCAGCCCATGACTTCTATTTCATCAATGAGAGTGAATGTGTTTTTTTTCCTCTGGTATCTAATGATCTCCAGTTTTTGGAATGTGGTTAGAAGAAGAATCATCCCTTTCGCAGAAAGGAGGGGTCAGGGAAACAGTTTGCAGTTGCCAGCAGTTCGAACTGGGAGACACAGAAACAGCTGTTACACGGATGATGCATTCTTGGAATGCAGCTGTTGTCTTTGGGAAACCAATATAGTATCAGCTGTTTTCTGTCTATTTATTAGGATATATTTGCCTCCACTATGTTTTGCTTCCAGATTTGTAAATAATGCAAATATAAGACAGTTACCATAAATCACCAGCATGCTATCAGCTGAGGCAACTTGTAGATTTGCCCCTGGAACTGTTGGTAACAAATACAACAATGGGACAAAGTTTCGTATCGTTTGCAAGAACGGTGGAATTTGTGTTGTTTTACCCCATTATATCACATTTCTTGCCACAGTTGAATCACTACTCCTGTTAAGTTAATAACATAGTTAAGTGAATCTGGCTTCCCCGTTGACTGCTGATCAGAAAGTCACAAAAGGTGATCAAATAACCCTAGGACACTGTAACTGTCGTAAGTACATGTCAGTTGCCAAGCAGCCAAATTCTGATCACCTGACTATGAGGATGGTCATGTGAAAAAAAGTGTGAAAAATAGTCATGTCATTTTTAGTGCTGTTGTAACTTTGAACAATCACTAAATGAATGGCTGTAAATCAAGGACTGTAATCAATACTTTTAATGAAATGATGACTTGGATCATTAATATGACAGTTCTCCAACATCCTGAAATTGAGAAGGAGAGAAAGGCAATGAAATAGAAAATTCCACACGAGTGATAAAAATATATGGTGACTATAACTCAACACAGCAGAGACCCTGTTTTAACAGCTTATTTTGTGGCCATGATGATGTTGCTTTATCACCATGGGCGGGATGCTAGCAGTTCTGCCTGGCTCTATAGAACCAGTAGCTCTGAACAACAGCAGACACCGAACCAGTTCTGTGTTTGCTGCTGTTTGGCTCACCTGCCCGCCCGGGCTCTTACCTGTCCTTTATTTCCTGCTTTTTCAACCTCAGCTGCTTTGCATGGCACAGCTGAGGTTGAAAAAGCAGGAAAAAAAGAGGCTTTTCGAACGCTGTGCACCTGCGTGCAGCACTTTTTCAGCTGTCTGGACAGCATAGCTTAAGGTTTTTCTACACGCGTGTGCAGCAAAACATAGTCACTGAACCAGTAGTAACAGCGGTTGAATTCCACCCCTGTTTAACACTAACAATGTACTTACCCATCATGACACACACTTCTCCCATTTACTTTGTCATGGATTCAATCTGAAGAAGGAGCACAACACTGAAAAGAACTGTGCTACTGTTACCATGGGTGCCTGCTTTATAAGAAAGAGGGATTCTGAACAAATGCAAGGACTTTTAGAGGTTAAGGGCTAGAAGGCAGGAAACCCAAGGGATCTGGCTAGCCAGTTTGGGGAAGCTACACTTGTCAATGTATCTGGAGCTGTTGGTTAACTGACTAAAATTCAACCCCACCTCCCTTCCCCAAGTGCCCAACTCCCTTCTTTGCCATGTTGTGTTGATGATTTTTATCTGTTAATGTTTTTAATCTGCTGGGTTTTTTTTATCTTGCAATGGATGGTTTTAAAGTATTTCTATGTTGTAAACTGCCCAGAGTTGTTGGATATGAGATGGGCTGCAAAATAAATGAATGAATGTATGAATGAATAAATAAGTAAATAAATTTAGCTCTATTGTTAGGCAAAATGGGTCCCTGGGGAAGCTATTTGTGAAGGAGGTGAAATGTTAAGGTCGTCAGCTGATGAAGGATGGAGCTTTGGAGTTTCTCGGGGTTACAGGCCCCTTGTAAGGGTTGCCCTTGAGTTGTACAGGGAATGGATGAGGAGGTCTTTATTCTGTGGTCCAGATCAGTGGTCAACAACCAGTGGGCTGAGGGTCCACAGAGAAATGTCACCCCCAACCCCCCCCCCCAAGCAATTAATCCAGGCTGCATGAAAACACAAGGCTGTGCCATCCACATGGCCCGGGGGAACACAAGGCTTGCATCACTTGCATTGCGAACAACATGAGGTAGTGAGAGAAAGGGCGGTGGGGGGGGAACTTGCCCCAGTCACCCCACACACCTCACCTGGCCATCGGGCTGCTTCTTTCCACTTCTTTCTTTCTTCTGCTTTTGGCTGCATGCAAAAGCAGCAAAAATCTTTCTTTCTCTCCCCCAAACTCTGCCAGAAATGAGCCTTTGGGACCCTGCAAGGCATCCTGCTCCAAGAGGCTGCACCGGCATGACAAGTCTCACAAAGACTCATTTCTGGCGGAGTTTGGGGGAGAGAAAGGAAGAGTTTTGCTGCTTCTGCTGCTTTCCTTTCATGAAGCCAAAAGTCTCTCTCCCCCGCTCCCGAGAACGGAGCTGGAGACAGTATCCTGTGATCCCAAATAAAGAATGATCGGTTGGTAGGAAAACAGGGTGGGGAATTTTTCTGCAAATTTTTTGGGGGATTTTCCCAGGGTCCCTGGTCCGCAGGATTTAAAATTATGAGTTTGGTGGTCCCTGAGGTCCAAAAGGTTGGTGACCCCTGGTCTAGATGGAATGGTATGATTGCTTTAACTTGGGCAGGGAAGGTCAATTTGGGTATGATGGGATTAGGCAAACAGAGGAGCTGGGTTTCATGTCTAAAAGCAAGGTGGGTGCAGCCACCATTTTGTTTGTTAGATTTATATTCTCTCCTCTATACCTTCAAGGATGAGTTTATTTTTATTTATTTATTTGATTTTTATATCCCACCGTCATTATTTTTACAAATAACTCAAGGCAGCAAACATATCCAACACACCTTCCTCCTCCTATTTTCCCCACAACAACCCTGTGAAGTGAGGTGGACTTGGAGAGAATGATTGGCACAAAATCACCTGACTGGTTTTCATGGCTAAGGCAGGCTATGAATTCACGGTCTTCTGTTTTCTATCCTGATGCCTTAAGACTAGACCAAACTGGCTCTCTACTTACAGGCACATTGGTTATAAGAGCAGAGACTATTGAAGTCTAACCATATTTTATTTTCATAATATTATATAAATATATTCCCATATATCTATACTGACCTATCATCTTTTATTTATACCAGCACTTGGTTAATCATGGTTAAGTAAGAGACTACTGATCATTGGGCAATTTCACAAGATCAGAAGGAAATGTGCTTCCCAACATTTTAATAGTAGCAGCAGTGATTCAAAATGTCATGATTGTGGTGAACAAAGATAGGAGTGCATTGTTCTGTTGTGTGTATTTAACCCTGGGATAAACTAGGGTTTGTTTAACTTTGATTTATTGAATGAACCACAATTGACTGTACTTATACAACACATTATGCCAAAGCTAAATGAATTACATCATGGGTGTCAAACTCGCCTATTCACATTGCCGTCACGTGACACATCATGACGTTTTTTTCCTTTCATGGAACTGGGGTGGGCATGGGCTGCGCATGGTACATCTGATGGTGCTGCCAGTTTGACACCCCTGAACTACGTCATAACCTGGCACACTTAGGCTTTGGACTTTTGTACTAGATTCGAGTGGATTTATAGCAAAGACACTAAGAATACCCTAGAAAACTGACATCTACTCACCTTTATACTATACATCAGGGTGTAAAACTCGATTTCATTGAAGGCTGCATCAGAGTTGTGTTTGGCCTCAGGGGGCTGAAGGTGTGTGGCCAGGGTGGGCATGGACAGCTTGACATCACTTGTGTTGGGCCGCCTGTGGCGGCCTGAGCGCCCTGCCAGTGAAAACGGGCTCCCGAGCTCTGTTTTCAGCCATGATGGCCTCTTGCAATCATCTACCAGTGAAAACAGAGCTTGGGAGAATTGTGCACGCCCCCCGAGCTCTATTTTTGCTGGCAGAGAGCTGCAGGACATCATGGCCAAAAATGGAGCTCGTGAGGGCTGTGCATGCTCCCCCCACAGCTCAGTTTTTCCTGGCAGATGGCTGCAGGACATCGTGGCCAAAAATGAAGCTCGTGAGGGCTGTGAGCACCTCCCCCGAGCTCCGTTTTTGCTGGCAGAGGGCTGTAGGAAGACATCACAGCCGAACATGGAACCTGGGAGGGCTGCGTGGGGCTCCATTTTCACTGGCAGAGGCACTGCTGGCCAGTCCTTCGCTGTTTCCAGGGAGGCCCCATGGGCCAGATCTAGGCACCCCACGGGCTTTGAGTTTGACACCCCTACTATACACTAGATATACACTTTACATTCTAGCTTACATTCTATGATGATTTGAAATCAGCAACCTTTGTTTAAATAAATAAAGTTTATAAAAGAAAAACTATTACAGCAAGAGTTTTCCCATCTCCTCTATCCTGCAATGGATTTTGGATACAGCAGAGAAGGTGTTAACCCAGTTTCCAAGCCAGGCACACAAACAATAGCCTCTCTGATAAAATTCCTTAATCCCAAAGAGAACAGCAGGATTCTTCAGCTGCTGTGCACCATCCTCCTACCACATCACTGAGGATTACTGGCCCTTCCCTCCTCCTCTTCCCAAAAAAACCGAAGATAACCTGGGGGCAGGGAGGGATGAGAGCCACCTGTCCAAACACTCAGGCAAACCTTGGGGCTCTCAAGGACTAATCTGATATGTGCTTTAAAAAAAGCAGCAGCAGCAGCAGCAGCAGTGGCGGCAATGCCTGGTGGTTCCCTTCTCTTTCCCCCTCTTGGTTCCTGGCACACAGAGGGGACTTTGAGAAAACTAAGCACAGAGCAGCCCTTTAAGCTGATCCATCAGTCCTTTGTGCAGCCTATAACTGTTCACTAGGTTAGCTTGACCAGCCAGGGGACGACGGAGCTTTTACACGTGACTTGAAGAGAGAATTTTAAATAAAAACAAGTTTTCTAAAACCTGAAAATTAAGGTGGTGCTCCCCTTGATATTAAAAGTGTCTTTGTTGAGAAGTGAACAGCTCCAATTGGACATGTTTTACTATCACGTTCATTATTACTTGGGTACTTTTTGGTTTACATTAGCTCAAACAGGGCTTTCCTTAATCCACAGAAGTAGAGTAGATCCAGTTTAGTTTTTGAACTGAACTAGATTTGCCTCTTAAAACTATTCACAGAAGTAGAGTAGATCGTTTAGTTTTTGAACTGAACTAGATTTGCCTCTTAAAACTTTACACTCCGGTTGAAAGATCTTTAGACCCCTTCACTTAAAATGGCAAAACTTTCCTATCAAAGCAGAGATTCTGCTTCAGAGGATGCCTGCGTGTTATTCTTTCATTTATAAATATAAAATTAATAAGTAGAATAGAAAAGCAATCCCAAAGAGGAAGAATTGTTGCGTATCAAAGAATAGTTTCCATAGAAGATCCCCACTCGTATAATCTCTGTATTATACAGAGAAACTCTGTTCCCTTAATAGTATCTTCTCCATAACAACAGGTAAGCAAAACAACAAACACATTTCTTAATGCATATAGCCCACATGAGTTAGTGCACTGTTCCTTTAGTAGGCATACAGGGCCCTAAGCATGCACATTGGAAGAGCAAACGGAGCAGCATAATTGAGACATGTGGAAGTAATAGGGATTATGGTTTTACTGTAGATGTCCTTCTGATCCTTTCCACACCACAAAACTTGAGCAGAGTTCACAGGAACATTCTCATTAAAAAATGCCCCCTGAGTTTTTACCCCAAATCAGCCAACCAGTTTAGCTTTTTATCAACAGGCTACATAATCAAAGGCTAATGTAGAAGAACTACACCCATATGCTCTTCAAAGTACTCTGCAATTTTTGGGTGGAAGAGAGCAACTTACATTTGAAAACCCGTAAGAACTTTCTTAGAATCTTTGAACATTTTCAAGAACTTACATGGACTGAACACAGGACACTCAATGAATCATTTGAAGTCTCATTTGTCTGGATTTTGCAAGGCAGTTCACTTAAAAAAAAATACATATGCTGGGGAAAGGTTCACAGAAATTTGCGTACTTATGAAAATAATGCATAGACATATGTTATACTGTGACACAGATGTTATAACAGTGAATCCTTAAGTTTAACAAACTGAATTAGACAAGATTTGCAAAAATAAGCAGGAAGGCTGAAGTAATCAGAAGCAACAGTCAACCTTCCCTAGGCCTAATTCAGTGACTTACCGTTAAGCAACAACAATGTTAAAGCAGGTCTGCAGAACATGTGGTGTGTCAAACGGCCTTGTGCATTCGCCAATGTTATTTAAACACTCAATAAATTCATTGCCACCAAATACTATCACGGTTACTGTCAGGAAAGCATAAATAGTCAGAAATGGGAAATATTTTTGTTTAAAGACAAGCATCACGTGCTTCTAGTTGAAAGACAGAATCAGGCTTAATGGGCAAGTAATTTGGGGTGATTTTGTGGCTTATCATGTTTGATATAACTATACTTGGTACAACTAAGAAACTCAAATTTCAATTAAAGTTAAAAAAACCTAATTAATTTCCAGGTCTGTCTTCACTATACAGATCTGTATTTGAAATTACAAATTTAATAAAATAAATGAAATAAAATAACTGACACAGGTCTTTCCATTGGGGCTCCCAGGTGCCATAAAATAAGTATCTTTCATCATAATTGCTACTTTGTTTTCTCATCTGAATAGGCAACAATGGGGTGAGCATTCACATTGGTATAAACCATAGAAATAACAGAAATTGGATGCAATATCAGTTCACATCTACCCCACCCCCCGATTTCTGATTGTAATGCCAGTGTTCCAGCAAACCTCCATTCCAGCCAATAACTCTGAGACAGACATCTCTCAAAAGTTCCTTTTATTTGGACAGTAACTGGCACAACTGTGGAATCCCGAAATTGAAAGTTCCGGGCTTCCTTACAATAAGTAAAATCTACAAATCCATCCCCTGCACCCATCACCACATCACATGGCCCAATCACCATCCATCCCACAGTAAGACTTCCCTCCACTATGTGCAACATAACATGACCTGATCTTGAATCAGAAAAAGAATGTTATTATGTCTTAACTAGATCTACTCCAATGAATTCCTCCCTCTCACTTTCCCAGGCTCAATTGTGGCAGCGTGGGAGGATCGGTTCTCAATATGGCTTCCAAAGCTGACACTTTCACTGCCGACTCCTTTTAAAGCACTACTTTTTAACAAAAAATCCAACATCAAGAAGTCAACATTCAACCACCTCTACTGCAATTTGCTATCTTCTGTCTCAAACCTTATTAACATTCAACATTAGAATTACACTGACCTTGACAAAAACTAACCAAACTTCCTGATAATCGTATGATCCATACAATCAAAATTCAGCCATGCCCTTACAACAGTTGCAGCAATCCTGTGATTGCCATTTGCAATTTTCCCAGGTGGGCTTCACATAAGCAAAATAAATGGGGGGAAACTAAGATTTGCTTAAAGACACACCAAAAGTCAAAATTACACCGTTAAAATACACCAAAAGGTTGTAAAATTGGATATATCTCACTTAACGACCACATTGCTTAGCGAAAGAAATTCTGGTATCAATTGTGATTGCAAGTCAAGGACTACCTGTACTATTAGTGGAGCTGGATAGAGTTGACCCTGGCCTGTGCCCAATCTAGACTCACACCTCATGTTTGTGGCTAAGAGGGCCTTTGTAGAGTTTTGGATTTTGTGCTAGTTTCCCCCTTTCCTGGACTGGCATGCTGTACTCTCAGTCACTAATGCCCTGATCATCTCCCCTGTAGATGGTTCTAACACAGTCTACATAGGATGCCCTTAAAGAATATCCAGAAGCTTCAATTGGTGCAAAATGCAGTGACACAAACAGCTGTGTGTGCTCTTATTCATTGATTCTGCTCTGTGAGCTGTATAAGTGGCCAGTTTGTTTCTGGATCCAATTCAAGGTGCTATGAAGCCCTACAGACCACAGAGTTATTTCAGGGACCAGATCTCCCAGTTACATCTACTTATACATCAGGTCCAGCAGAACAAGCATGTTACAGTTCCCATCTATTAAGGAGGGTTATCTGATGGGGTCTAGGAGAAGGGTTTTTTCATGCTGCAGTGAACCAAAACGTCATCTCCTCCAAGGTTATATTGGGCCCAACCCTGCTTTTCCTCTAACAGGAAGTGTGCTGAAAACACGATTGCACCTATGTGCTTGGGATCTAACTATTGTTTGAAAGCTGCTAGATGGCTGTACTGATTAATCCATGATTTGCACTTGCCTGATTTTATGTTTTCTGGTTTTATTTTTGGTTTTTAGTGGGGGTTTAAATTGATTTTTAAAGGCTAGTTATTTTTTTAAATTGAGTTTTGTATTTTATTTATTGCTTGTATTATTTCATTATTTTAATCATCTGGACTACCCAGAATCACAAATATAAAGTGGATGACTATACAAATAAAATAAAATGGAATAAAATATATGAATAAGTAATAACACAGAGAATTAGAATTATCTGCACATGTGGAATATATTATGTCCTTTGTGGCAGATCAGAGGGAATTAAATCCATGTCCACAAAAGTTTTCATTATTGTATTCTCAAAAAAAGAAAGAAAAAAAAACAGCTAAACATGACTTGTGGGTAAGAGATATTTAAAAAATCTTAGGGCTATAGGTTAGAGTTTTGAAATTGAAAAATCATCCTGCAAAAGGATTTTAGGAAAATATATCTATCTTATTGGCAAGAAAACTACCAGTTCATAGGACCTTATAATTACCCAGAGCTGAGCTCAACTTAAAGGAATCTTTATTATTTTATCCACGGCATAGTTCTCAAAATTATTGTGAAAGAAATTTAAACAAATACCACAATGATCTAAAACAGCTGAGCATCAAAGGGTTTATGTAAGAATTCAGCAAATGCCTTTTTTCTTACAGTCTTCATGTCAGAGCTCTGGAATCTGGCATCAGTATATTAGTGATCTAATGAATTATTATATAAAGAGCAAGTTTGATACTAGTGCAAATTCTCCAATGACCACTTTAAAAAAAGAACTAGAAAAGAATTGAATTGAAATGCAAGAATTCCAACAGAAATGATTTAGTAGATAAGTAGGGAGAGCAAAAACTAAAAGTTATGAATAAATTATAGTTATGGCTGTAACTCTTCATTTGGTTAGATAAGTCGATTTTAAATCTACTGTATATTAGAAACATTAACTACTACTGTGGTAAACACTGCAAATGGCAGATACTGTCTTCTATTGCCCTAGGTCAGTGGTGGCACATGCGCGCCAGCACCCAGAAGGCAATACATGCTGTCCCCCCACACCCCCTGTACATGCAATCCCCCCACCACATGCCATGTGTCTGCGCATATGCGTGATCCCCCACATCATCCACCTGCGCATGCAATCCCCTGCACACGCTGCATGTTTCTGCGCACACGCACGCCAAATACCCAACATTCAGCTGTCGGGTGGCGCGTGCACATGCAGTGGGCTCTTCCAGGCGAGCTCTCACATGCTGGCAGAAGTGGCTCAGCGTTGCCACTTCCGGAATGCATACCATAGGTTCGCCAATACGGCCCTAGACAGGGGTGGGTTTCTACTGGTTCCATCCACCTCTGTAGAACTGGTTGCTCCGAAGAGCAGCAGACATAGAACCGGTTCTATGTCTGCTGCTGTTGTGGCCCACCTGCCTGCCTGGGCTCTTATCTGACCTTTATTTCCTACTTTTTCAACTGTAGCTGCTTTGCAAGGCACAGCTGCAGTTGAAAAAGCAGGAAAAAGGGGGTTTTCCAACCGCTGCGCACTTGCACGCAGCGCTGCTCAGCAGGTTGTAAATTGCACTCGCGCAAGACGCTAATAGACAGAACCAGTAGTTATACCAGTCAGATCCCATCCCTGGCCCTAGGTATTCTCCATTTAAAAACTGCAAGAAAAAAATATTGTATACCAGTGGTTGCAACTTGTATGCATATCTCCCTATCAAAACTTATTCTTATACTAGATTAAGAGACTGTTCATCAACTGCTCCAGTAAGAGTCTAAGGATACAATTCAGGACCAAAGAAAGGAGGAAATTTCTTCGTTTTGGGGAATTTGGGTTAAAGTAGTGGTCTCTAACCTTCCCGGTTTGGAAGACTGGCAGTGGTGGTGGCGGCAAGGTGGGATGAGAAAGGAGATCGTTTCCTGCCTGCCGCGTACCACTTTCACAAATGAAGCTTTGCACATAAGCGACCACTACTTCCACAGCCTGATTCTGAATGAGGCTGTGGCCCAGCACAACCCCTGCCCACAAGGAACTAAAGAAAACAGATTTAATGTGACTAGGCTTGGGAACTCAGGCAAAAGCCTCAGAAAACCCTTGGAGAACTAGAACTAGCGAAGTCAATAAATGGATGTTCATGTAGTTGTGTTTATTTATGTTCATTTATTTCTGTTTAGAGATGCTCACTCAAGTCTGAATAATTCTGTATAAGCTCCAATTTTCTTCATCTTCATGGGGAGTTATTTATGGGGATGTCTATTCCTAAGAAATTTCACCTGTCCCCTTCCCTTGCTACCTAGCAGGACCACAGAAGTGGCTGCTCTTACCTTGTGGAATATCCTCCCACCAATGATTGGGAAGACTATTAAGATTTTTTATTGGAGTGCTGGGACTGTAGGGATAGAAGGTATGAAGGGGGGATAGCCAAGCCTAGTATGAGACACCCCAAGGGCAATGGTTATGGTGCAGAGTTATAGTTTTTGTGAGCCACCCAGAGTTGCTTAAGATGGGCAGCCACATACATCTTTTAAATAAACAAATAGTACATCTCATTGTCCATTGGCTCAGAATGTTTGAAGATTACTGAATGCTAGCTTGGATCTGCAGATCCCATGTTTATGTAATGTAGGAGAATTAAAATTTTCTCAAATCCTAACTTTATTGCCACTATTAAATATCCTTTTTTGTCTTGTCTACTTCAATACCGAGTATGTAATCCATCACCATGTGCCCCCAAAAGAGAAATCCTGAAGTCATTTATTTGAAAGTTTATTCCTGGGAAAAGAGGATTTCCTTTTCTGGTCCATCCAAGTTCCAGATGGCACCTCTCCATTCAAGGGCTGATGGTGGCATCAGTAAAACTTTTTCATCAACTACATCCAAATAACCTAGACAGAACTTGATGGAAGGATTGTAGGTTACAGATGCAAGGAAGTGTCTCATAGGCTGGTATGAGAGACTGACAGCCACTCTTCCTCCTCCCTGCTATGAAAATGAATATTTCATATATATAGTTCATGGAATAAAACTAACCTGGTTAAATCAAATAATTTTAATAAGGTCACCACTTTGATCCTTATCAGTGCTAGAAAATTCATATTATTATTATCCCTGTATCACATGTAATCAAGTGAAATTGTTGCATTTTTAATTCATACCAGCTTTAACATAACACAACCAGGAAACTCTTCTACGGGATGTACATGATGGGTACCAAAGCAACCACCATGCTGCCCCTTATGCATTTCAGAGATCAAAGGAATATGGAACTTGATCTTAGTGAGGCAATGGAGTTCTCTATTACAGTAGGAAGCAGTTCTTGAGCTACTCTGGCTCCAAGCAATACTACAAGTAGTCCTCAACTTATGACTGGCTGTTTAATGATTGAAATAACAACAGACTTTTAAAAGGCTACTTACAGCCCATCCTCAAAGTTATAATTATTGCACTCCACTAGTCACATGAACACGTTTCTGGTGCTATTTCCAGGAACAGGCTCACATTCAGGACCAGTTGCAAGTGTTCTATAATCACATGACTGCAATTTTCAATGTGGGTTTTTGTTTGAGTGTTTTCCAGAAGAATGGAAACGGATATGTTGGAATCATTAAACAAAACCACCTGGTTTGCTTTATGATCACATGATTTGTTTTACAACCATGGTCCAATCGCATTATAACTGTTGTAAAAATGATCACAGAATCAAGTCCAGTCATGTGGTCTCTCTACTTAAATTGTAATGATTTATGACCAAAATTGTGATCTCCACTGTGGTCTTAAGCTGAAGATTCTTTGAAGAAAGAAGCCAATGCCTTTGAAAAACAGCAAAAATAACTTGATGAACAGTGTGGCCAGCAGAAGAGGCTAAGCAGAGCAGTCTGATCCAGAAAGACCGTAGAGCTACAATCTAGATCAACTGCAGTTTGCAAATTGGTTTAAGAGAACAGCAGCATCAAACAGAGTAATGCAATCTGGCTGAAGTATGAATTACACTAGGGCAATAGAATGGGTGTTGTTTACCTGAACGCCACTTTTCCTTGTTAGGCAAGATAGGTCAGGATGGGTGTTACTCTTCTTTAGCTGCTTAGGACTGAGTCTGTGTAAAAGGCTTATTAGCCTAGCTCCGCCCACTCTGGGTAACGCCTCCCCAGTTCTGCGAAGTCATTGCAACAGACCGAATTGCCTCCAAGAAAGGGGAAAAAACAACAAGAACGTTATTGGGAAACCCCCCTCCCATAGGTCTCTCGGCCAAACCACTTCCCAAAGGGTGGGGCTGACCTGTCTTGCCTCACAAGGAAAAGTGGCATTCAGGTAAACAATGCCCATTTTCCCTTGTAAGGCTGCGACAGGTCAGGATGGGATATACCAAAGCAGGGTTGTCCTCGGGAGGGTTAAAATCGGTCCTGGCCTCCACGGTCCGAAAAGGCCTGTTGCAGGACCCGCTGACCAAACGCCGCATCTGCCAAAGCGAAGGAGTCCAGCCGGTAGTGGCGGACTTCTCTTCGCCCTGGAGGGCCGTAATGGGCCCCCATGGCCCTTGCAGGCTGCTCCCAATCAACGGAGCAGCCCTCAGCTGTTAGGTGGCCCCAATAACCAGTTGAGAAATGGAGCTGCCAATTTTAAAAGGGAATGCTGCTGGAGGCTTTTTTTCCCTTTTGAATAACTTTTCCCTTGCAAAGCTGCCTTTGGCAAAAAAAATACCCCAAAGGCAAGAGAGGTAAAAATTTGTGTCCTACTTTAGCTAAGGATTGAGTAGAACTGGGGAGGAGTTACCCAGAATAGGCAGAGCTAGGCTAATAAGCCTTTTAAACAGACTCAGTCCTAAGCAGCTAAAGAGGAGTAACACCCACCCTGACCTGTCGTAGCCTTACAAGGGAAAAATGTAGTTGTAATATCAAATCAAGTCATCAAAAAGTGCCTCTTCCCACTATATCCTGTCACTATTTTTATCTGGTTATCTAAAACTACTCAGTCTGAGATTATTTATGTACTTAAACTATTTATAGAACTGTCCCTCTCACAGCAATGACTCTGGTGGACATATAAAGGTTTAAAACCATAACGAAAGTAACAGCTCATGATGCCCCCATTAAATAATAATCTTCCAAACGAAATGTCTGTGGAAATTTTCAGTCATCCAGATCATTGTTGTCCCAAGGTGGGAGTGTGCTTTAAGAGATTCAGGAATCAACAGGGATATATAGCGCCTGTCAATCTCCACTTCAAAATGGGCATTTGTTAAGTTTGGGAAAAGAGAGGCTGAACCAGAGCATGAGTGCAACAATACTTTATTATAACAATAAAGGGCTGACCGTGCTTGCCACGCCTGGAAACTGGCTCGCAGCAATCAGCAACTGGTGGGACCCCGCAGCCTGCTTTTATAGCTGGCTGCTGGGGAGAACCAGCCAATGAGTGAAGGGAAGAACGCCCACGCAAAGTGAGTGGACCTGAGTGAGAACTCCTAGAGTTCTCAGGACATAACACCCCTTCCCCCCAGATGCGAACACGCATAGTCTCTGAGGTAGGCAGGAGGTTTATGTTGGCGCCCGGAACGGCGCAGCTCTGGAACACTGTCTGTCCGTTCGGGGTCTGCCTGGGAAGGCAGAGCCGGCAAAGTGTCATCAGTATGCCCCTCAGTTCGGGCATGCCCGGGGCTCGTAGGGTTGGTCCCTGGGGATGTGCTCCCGTAGACTGGATCGGGTTGGTCAACCGTCTGGGTGCCGCTGTCCGTGTTCGGGCCTTCGGGATCGGCTGTTGGTGTGAACTGGTCGCCGGGCATGATGTGGATGTGGGGCTGCAGATGAGGTCTCCCTTCATCGTGTGACTCTGGATCCCTGCTGGCGAGGGTGCTGAGGCGCCTCCGCAGTTGGTCTATGTGCCTTCTCCAGACGCGGCCATCCTCTAGTCTGACCCGATACGACTGCGGTCCGGTGATGGCTACGATCTCGCCCGGGATCCACAGGGGGTCTCCAGCGAAGTTCCTCGCGAATACTGGCTCCTGTAAGATAAAATGTCTAACCCCGATGTGGAAGCGAGGGGAGAGTCAGGGCAATATTGTGGGTGGAGTCTGTCCAATACAGTCCTCAGGCGCCTGCCCATCAGGAGCTCAGCTGGGGACTTATTGGTGGCTGAGCAAGGAGTTGAGTGCTGGCTCATCAGGAACCGCGAGAGTTTGTGGTGCCAGTCATCCCTGCTGAACCTAGCCAGGGCTTCTTTAGTGGTCCTGACGGCCCTTTCAGCCAATCCGTTACTGGCAGGATGAAATGGGGCTGTGAAAATGTGGCGGATGCCCAGGTTGGCCACGAAACGGCTGAACTCGGTCGATGCGAACTGTGGGCCATTGTCGGAGACAATGGAGTCGGGTAGCCCGTGCGTTATGAACAGGCGTGTTAACACGTTGGTGATTGCTAGTGTGGTGGTCGTGGATAGCTGTGCTACGTCAATCCATTTAGAATAGGCGTCCACGACCACTAGGAACATCTTCCCATGCAAGGGGCCGGCCAGGTTGATGTGAATTCTGGACCACGGAGCGCTGGCGCTTTCCCATCTAGTAGGGGTGGCAATGGGGGGAGCAGGACGGGATTCCTGGCAAATGCTGCAGGAACTTACCCAATTGACAACATCCTCGTCGAGACCTGGCCACCACACGTAGCTGCGTGCTAATGCCTTCATTCTCACGATGCCAGGGTGTCCCTCGTGCAACGCTTCCAGAACTCGGGTACGCAGTGAGGTCGGGATGACCACTCGAGTGCCCCATAGTAGACAGCCCTGCAAACTGGACAACTCCTGCATGCGAGTCTTGAAAGGTGTGAATTTGTTTTCAACATTGCCCCCTGGCCACCCCCTCCTCACCCAGTCGAGCACCTGGGCGAGCGTTTGATCTGCCTTGGTTTTAGCAGCAATGTCAAGGGCAGTGATGGGTAGGTCCAACTGGGTGATCTCGAAAATCGCGTGGACAGGAGCAGGGTCTTCAGCTGGAGCCGGCAAGGGGCAGCGACTGAGAGCGTCAGCGTGGGACAGCGTTTTACCCGGGCGGTGTATAAGTCTGTAGGAGTAGGCTGCTAGGAAGAGGGTCCACCTTGTCATCCTAGGGGAAAGGACTTGAGGGGTCTGTTTGTCCCGGCTAGTAGGCCCAGGAGGGGCTTGTGGTCCGTGACCAGCTCGAAAAAATGGCCAAAAAGAAATTCGTGAAATTTTTCACGGCTGCAACAGCTGCTAGGGCTTCCTTATCGATCTGGCTGTAATTGCGCTCCGTTGCAGAGAGCGTCCTTGAGAAAAAGGCGATGGGAGCCTCGGCGCCATTGGGGAGCCTGTGACTTAGTACCGCCCCAATTCCAAAAGGGGATGCGTCTGCTGCCAGCACTAAAGGAAGGTTAGGGTCGAATTGAATAAGTACCGCCTCTGACGTGAGTAGTGATTTGACAGCGTGAAAAGCCTGGTCTTCTTTGTGCCCCCAGTGCCACAGTGACTTTTTATCCAGTAATCTGTGTAGGGGTTCAGCTACTGATGCTTTATGGGGCAAGAAGGATGCGTAAAAGTTCAATAGCCCCAAGAAAGCCTGTAGTTCAGTTTTGGAGGTTGGAGTGGGTGCCTCGTGGATTGCCTTAACCTTGGACTCCAGGGGGTGAATGCCAGAGGCGTCAATTTTATAACCCAGAAAGTCCACCTGTCTAGTGGCAATGGCACATTTTTCTTTTTCAACTTGAGGCCATGCTGTCTGAACCTCTCTAACACTGCTCGAACTCTCTGGAAGAGTTGGGGTCTGTCCCTGGCCGAGACTAAGATGTCGTCGAAGTAGGGTACTACACCAGGGAGGCCCTGCAAAATCCGCTCCATGAGGGATTGAAAAATACCTGGGGCAACACTTACGCCAAACTGGAGACGCTTGCATCGGAAGGCACCCCTGTGAGTGACAATGGTCTGGAGTTCCGCTGTTTGGTTATCAACAGGGAACTGCTGATATGCTTGAGACATGTCCAATTTAGCAAAAATGCTGCCTGGTTCAAATGTGTGTAATAAATGCTGAATGACGGGCACAGGATAAGCGCTAACTTGTAGAAATTTATTGATTGTCGCCTTGTAGTCCGAGCAAATTCTCAGGCTACCGTCTTTTTGAGGGTGTGACAATGGGCGTCTCCCATTTGGTGAAATCTGTTGGCTCAATGACCCCTTGTTTTAATAGTTTATCCAATTCCGCATCTAGTTTTGGCCGAATAGCGAATGGGACCCTACGCGGTTTTAGCCTGATTGGGACTGCCTGGGGTCAACTGAGAATGAGATGGGGTACCGTTATAACACCCCAGCTCCTCGCTGAATACATCTGAGTAATCAGCGAATAAGGAGTCAGTGTCTGAGGTTGAGACAGCATGGACTCCTGTTAGCCCTAGGCCGAGATGGGGAACCAATCGAGCCCCAATAAGGTGGGGAGATTGCCGTTAACTACCACTAGAGGTAGGTGACCTTTAAAAGCTTTAAAACTGACAAAGAACTTGCCTCTGCCGATTACAGGAATGGTCTTCCCTGGTAGTCCTTCAGGCTAAACTGGCATCTCTGGAGCCGGCTAGTGGATAGGCTTGGTTGGAGCCTCTTGAGGGTGTTCCACGAGATAATTGAGAGCGCTGACCCTGTGTCAACCTCCATACGGCACGGTTTACCTTCTAGGGAAACGGAGAGAGAAATTTTACTAACAGTGTGGCAAGTGTGTTTGGCATGGTGGTGCGTGCGACAGTTCAATACTTGCCTCTGTGGGCCCGATTGCGAGGGGGTGCCTTTGTGCTGAGCTTTGAGGGCTTGGCAGACTCTCGCGATGTGTCCCCTTTTATGACAGTTATTGCAGGTGGCTCCTTTAAACTTGCAGGTGGCCCTCTGATGAGATCCCCACAGGCTAGGCACAGGATGATGTGCTTGGGTGGACCGATGTTTTCTTGTTTGGTTCCTACCTGCGGCCATCGGTCGTTGGAGAGGCGGTGGACGTCGTTGTCATCATTGATGGTTTCCTCTGCTACCACCTCTTCGGAGTGGACAGGAAGCGATGTCAGCTTGGCACTTGGGCCATGGATTTCGGTGGCTGAGTGCGCTGCCAGCTCAGCTGCCAAGGCCTCCTCGACTGCTTGTGCGAGGTTGAGGTCCTTTTTTGCGAGAAGGCGCCTTTGCAGGTGGAGATCCTTGACTCCGCAGACTAATTGATCGAGGAGCATGTCCTCCAGGTAGGTTCCAAACCCACAATGCAGTGCTGCTGTTCTGAGGGCGGCCATATACTGATTTATGGTCTCCTTGTCCGATTGTTTCCTCATATGGAAGGTGAATCTCCTGGCAATCTGTGAGGGCCTGGGAGAATAGTGGTTAGTGAGGATTTCAAGTAACTCGGACCATGGAACGTTTTTCAACTCACGAGGAGCCACGAGGGCCATGGAAGTATCGAAAACGGTGGCTCCACAGTAGATCAGGAAATACGATTTTTTCCGATGCTCTCCCGCATCCGCCAGGCCGATTGCATCGATGTAATGATTAAAGCGGTTCTTATATGATTCCCACTTCTCCTCGTCTGGTTTGAACGCTGGGAAGACTGGATTGGAATTCATGGTGCTGGGACCGGTAGAACTACCTGTGGGAAAAAATCTCTCTGGGGCAGCAGACAATGTTTTAGTGCCTGTGGCAGGCAAGTGATTTCAGCTCCGGAGAGGCTTTTCGCAATCCTCTCTTTCTCTCTGGGTTAACCACGTTTGGCTGTTAGCCGTTGGCGGCGTTTGGCTTTGCGCCTGTGTGGGCGTCAGTGACTTGACTACAGCGCTGTGCTGTACCTTTTAGGTTTGAAATTCAAATGACAGCCGTTTGAATTTCGCGCCTAATACTGAGCGGCTGCGGCTCGCAGCGCTTCACTTTCCCTGTAGCTGGGCTAACAAGTGGCTACAGACGCTTCTAACTTTCGATTCTGACAGCTCTCTCTGGCTGCGGATCAGCGTTCGCTGCTTGCTGGCCGCTTTCTCTGTCAGCGGGTCAGCGTTTGCTCTTTTTGTTTGCTCTTTTTGTTTGCTGACCGCTCTCTCTGGCTGCGGATCAGCGTTGTTCCCTATCGCCGGCCGATCGCTCTCTCTGGTTGTGGATCGGCGGCTAGTGACTCAGCGGTTGCATGGTGCTTCTGGTAGCCATCCCACCTTCGTCGCCAGTGTTAAGTTTGGAAAAAGAGAGGCTGAACCAGAGCATGAGTGCAACAATACTTTATTATAACAATAAAGGGCTGACCGTGCTTGCCACGCCTGGAAACTGGCTCGCAGCAATCAGCAACTGGTGGGACCCCGCAGCCTGCTTTTATAGCTGGCTGCTGGGGAGAACCAGCCAATGAGTGAAGGGAAGAACGCCCACGCAAAGTGAGTGGACCTGAGTGAGAACTCCTAGAGTTCTCAGGACATAACAGCATTGGTAGAAGTTACCCTGAACGCCCCTTCTATCTATGCTGCGAGCGAGCCCAGGATGGGTTGACTCCTTCCTATGATGTCATAACTAAGATATAAAAGCCAGCCCCCAGAAGAGACCCCAGCTTTGGCGAAGATACTTGACAGACTGAAAGGTGTCTCTGAAAGCACAAATGAATACAGAAATATGACTTATCCTCTACAGATGAATCAAGGGAGGGGCTGGGCCACCTCTAGCCGCTGCCGGTCAAGTGCCACATGGTCAGCTTGCGCCACTGGGGCTCCGGGTGGAGCAGAATCCCCTGAAGGTAGATTAGATGGGCTGGGACCCTCCAAGGAGAAGCCACCGACAGGTTGACCAGGTCCACAAACAGGGCGTCCTTGGCCAATAGGGTGCCAGGAGGAGGGGCTCTGCTCATTCCTGCAACATCTTCCAAATTACTTCCAGAATGATGGGAGCGGGGGAAAGGCATAGAGGAGACTTTTGGGCCATCTGCACCGAAGGGCATTGGTCCCTTCCGCTTCCTGGCAAGGTGAAGAATCTGGTGACCTGGGCAATTTGAGGAGTGGAGAAGATCCACCTCCGGCATTCTGAATCTGAGGGAAAGGTCCCTGAATAGAAAAGGAGGAATAGACCATTCTGCCTGGTTGACTAGGCTCCTGCTGAGCCAGTCGGCCCGGGAGTTGTTGATCCCGGAGAAGTGGTCCGCCGAGATCGATAACAGGTGTTGCTCTGCCCATAACCCCAACCGTAGAGCCTCTCCCATGAGGGCTCTGGACCTCGTTCCCCCCCCCCCCACACCGGTTAACATGAGCCATGGTGGCCATGTTGTCCATGGGACTAGAACATGAGAGCCAGTCACTGAGTGCCTGAAATGCTTGAGAGCTAGAAAATGGCTCTGAGCTCTAGCCAATTTATGGGAACTGCCTGCTCTGACCTGGACCAAGATCCTGAGCTATCTGGCCCTGCCCAACCCAGGAGGCTGGCATCAGTGGTTATCACTAGCCTGTCTGGGACCCTGAAAAGGAGTCCCTTCCAGATTAACAGGGAACACCACCAATTGAGAGATCTCTGTGGCGGGAGCAGGATCTTGATGGATGAGTGGCTGGTTCCTGCTCGTTGGTAGGGAAGCAGGAACCATTAGAGTGGACAGGAGTGGAAAAATCCGTGGCTCTGGAGATATGACAGGGTAATCTGCAGATCCCAATGGGCTACATGGATGAAGGAGGACAGAATCAAAATGTTGTCCAAGGAGCATTGGATCCTCACTGGAACAGAAAGCAGAGATGCCATCAATGCTGCCAGAACCTTCATGAAGACCCTTGAAGCCGATGAGAGGCCGAAGGGAAGTGCTCGATACTGGTAATGGGTATTCTGATAACAGAAACGGAAAAACTGGTGATGATGAGGCCAAATGGGGATGTGGAGGTAAGCCTCCATGAGAACAGTGGAAGAGATCGCCCTCCCGAACACTCTCTAAAATAGAATGCAGAGTCTGCATTTAAAATAGCCTGTATTTTACAAATTCGTTGAGAAATTTTAGATCCAGGATGGTTCGCTACCCTGCCCCCAGCTTTGGGAATGATGAAAGGTGAGAATAAAGCCCACGTCCCCATTGAGAGGGGGGAACAGGTTTGAATAGCTCGGATTTCAAGAAGGAGTTGAATGGCCTGATTCATGAGGTCTTGCCTTGAAATGTCCTGAGAGACAGGACAGAACAAAAAAATATTTGGTGGGGGTGGCGCATTAGGAAGTCCAATTGTAATCCTGTCCTAATAGTGCTGAGCACACAGGCATCCGCCGTTGACTCCTCCCATTTGGAGGCAAAGAAGGCTAGGTGACCTCTGATGGGTGGGGAGAACGAGGGATTACTTAGAGCGATGGCAGGAATGACCCCCACCCTCCCGAAAGGGCTGATTACCAGTATAAGGAGCTGGGCAATAGTCGGCTCTCTTCCCAGAGGAAGAGAGAATTTTACGTTTATTTCTGGTTTCGATGAGATAAAGTTCCAGAGCATTGCCAAAAAGCTTATCACCCGCAATTGAAACTGAAACCAGCTTCCATTTACGGTGTGACTCCGCCTGCCAATTTCTGAGCCATAACAGTCTTCTTGCTGCTACTGAAGATGCCATGGCCCTAGATGCAAATTTGGCAGAATTGAGAGTGGCATCTGCAGTGAATTCCGCTGCTGCAATGATCTTATTAAGGCCTTGGTGAGACTGAAGGTCAGATGTAGGCAATCTAATCTGGAGTTGGTGCAGCCACCGTATGGATGCCCACGTGAGAGTGCCAGAAAATGGGAACGAGGCCAGAACCGGAATGTCAACAGAAGGCACTGCCAGGGAATTGTCCAGGGCTGCGCTGACGTTGTAGAAACGCTTATCCAGAGAAGATGGGTGAGGACCTGCCGAAGGGGAAGCGCACTGTTCCTTGACCATGTCCAGGAACAAAGTGGGAGAAGGCAAAACCCCTGCTTGCACTACAGGCTTGGAGAAGAATGAGTCTCCCTGGCTAGAGGGAATTCCTTGTGGCTTGGGAGCCACTTCCTCTGGCGACAGCTTGGCAGTGACCAAGGCCATGCTGAGTAATGGCCTGAAGAGAGAAGAACTGAAGACCAATGCAGAGGATGTCTGCTCTGGGCAGATCTCACCGTCTTCACATTCTGAATGAGAGGAGTAACTGTGTTCAGATGGTGAAGCCCTTCCCTCCTCATCAACCTCCTCCCATTCTGGTAGAGAAGAATGGACCCTGAGGTCCTGGGGTCTGTGTAAATCAGGGTGATGAGGCAACTTATAGATTTGCTTGAAACCTTCAGCCAATCCCTGCCTAATGGCCAAAGAGACAACATCTTGGATATCCCTTGGTCTATGCTCAAAGGTAGGGGCAGAAGGCCCGCTGCTGAGGGAGTGAAGGTGGCTTCAGGCCTAGATTGAGAAGAGGCTCGAGGCCTGGAGGGAGGGGGAGGAGCACAGGGCCCAGAAGCCTGTTGGAAATAAGGCCCAGATCTGCTTAGATCCTGAAGATCATTGTACTGCAAAAGCCTCAGGAGACAGGCTCATAGATAACTTCTCTTCCCCTGGGAGGGCTTGGCTGGGGCCCACAGGTATGACCTGAAACATGCTGTAGTTGCACTCCCTTCTGTTGAACAGTTCTGTTGAACTGCCTCTCTAGGGCTGCATGTCTGCGTTTTTCTGCCCTCAACTCAGCCTGAGTTGCCTTCTTAGGGGCTAGAGCCTTAGCTCTCATTTTATCAGCCATCTCCCTCTGGACTGATTGGGTGCGTTGCCTACAACTTTTTCTCTTATTGGCTTAAGAGACTGTTCCACTGGGGGTGGGTGGGGTGCAACTCTGCCTGACCCTTATCTTTTGAAGAATAAAGGCTCTTACGCTGGAAAGAAACTGTTTGCAAATTTTTTGTATTAAGCCCCTTAGGGTATAAATTGGCCCCCGGGCTTACAAAATGGCCGCTCACCTCGTGGTGGAAGGGTTCAATCCAAGATGGCCACTGACTATGAGAAACAGGCTCCGAGATCGAAGAATTTCTCTTTAGGCTATAAAGAGCCCCGAGTGAAGTCAGCAAAGGTCACACGATCAGCTGGCTGACGCTGGTATTGGTTTGCCGATCGCTTATGACTGCTCAAACCGCAGGCGTGGGGGAGGTCTACAGACGCTGCCCAACTTGTCTGAACAGCACTCTGGCAACGCTGCTCCCAACGCTGCAGGAGAGAGAGAGCCCTGCTCTCCTGGAAGAGCAGCTGCCTAGATCCTGGGAGCTGCTGAACCGAGGAAAAAAGGTACTGAAGATCACTGGTGAGTGCTGTCTACAGAACCTCAGCTGGCTGAAGCTGTTATCGGTTTGCCGATCGCTTTTTATGACCGCTCAAACCGCAGGCGTGGGGGAGGTCTACAGATGCTTCCCAACTTGCCTGAACAGCGCTCTGGCAATGCTGCTCTCAACCTTGCTTGAAACGAGGAAAAACGGCACTGAAGATCGCTGGTGAGTGTTATCTAACAGAAGCTTTCAGAGACACAGCTACTGACTGAAAGGACCTGACTCAAAAGCTGGGGTCTCTTCCGGGGGCTGGCTTTTATATCTTAGTACAGACTCAGCTATGACATCATAGGAAGGAGTCAACCCATCCTGGGCTCTCAATGCAGCATAGAGGAGAATGTGTGACAGGACAGTTTGGAAAACTTTATTTTCTGCTGATTTTCATCCCAAAGAGAATCTTATTGCAGCCTCATTATGGGCTATATCATTGTCTCTTAATGTTTATACATTTCAAATGCCTATCCCTATCTCCAGAGATAGGCTCCTTCTCTTTTTTAATAAATCAAATGTGTGAAGATATAAACAGTGGATCTCTCCCTTACAAAGATATACATCTTCAAATTGTATAAATCTGTAACAGTCACAAAATTGACTAAACAGAATCTTAAAACACTAGTTCTGAATAAACCCCAGCAGACTTTATAAAGCTGAAAGAGCAAAGAAGAGTGAAAGCAAAGTTTGTAGCTAGCAAATTCAACCAGTTATAGGGGTGTTCAGTGGGAAGAAAGGATTAATAATGTTGTGACATCATGACAGATTCCATGACTTGCATACATAACTTGCAGACTCGCCTGATGTCAGGACATAAATATGAAAAACTGGGTTTGTGCTGAGACCTTGCAACATACTATTCATCCTTGTGGTTTCTAGTGGAAATCTATGAGTAAATACTGAATAAATCAAAAACAAATGAATGAGCAGCTACCTCAAACACAAATCAAGGAACTATGTGGAGTACAGGTACAGAAAGATACCCTCATGTATTTTCCCTGAATTTGGGGAAGGCAATGGAGGGATGGAAAACATAATTTGGGTTCATACACATGCTAAATTGTAATATGTTTATGTTGGCACATCAAATAACAATAGCAATAGCATTTAGACAAAATTTCATAGTGCTTTAAAGCCCTCTCTAAGCGGTTTACAGAGTCAGCATATTGCCCCCAACAATCTGGGTCTCCATTTTATTGACCTTGGAAGAATGGAAGGCTGAGTCAAGCTTGAGCCAGTGAGATTTGAACTATCAAACTGCTGGAATCTGGCAGGCAGCAGAAATAGCCTGCAGTATTGCATTCTAACCACTGGGCCACCATGCCTCACATGAGAAATAGGCAGCAGAAATAGCCTGCAGTACTGCATTCTACCCACTGGGCCATCATGGCTCACATGAGACCGGCTATTCACTATTCATTGAATAAATCTAGCTAATCTAATAACGTCAGAGTGATGTGTGAAAGATTTCTGAAAATATGGGAATAGCTTAGTGGAAATGCTGACCCTCTGGAAGCAGCTGAGCAGAAGTAGGTTCTTTGCTAGGGATTATTAGGTAAAACAATGAATGTGTAATTGCAAATATAAAGTAAAATCCATGCTTTTACAGATAGTCAATGCTTACCAACTGCCATGTTCAGCAATCATTCAAAATTACAATGGTTCTGAAAAAATAACTTTACAACCAATGCCCACATTTACAACCTTTGCAGCATCCTTCAGTATTTGATCATCATTACGGTCAGTACACATAATCTAGTGCCTGATATGTTGCTTTTCTCCCGCCCCCTCCTTTGCAGAGCATAAAAGTTGGAAAGGAAGGTATTACAAGAGAATAAGCAGGCACAATGGGGAATACACTAGGCTGTTTCTGTAGCTTAGTGTACTCACTGCTGCTAGTGCCAATGCATTGTTTTTGATGTGCATTCCCTACTATGTGCCTGCTTGCTCTCTTGTAATCCTCCAATGAATGTAAATACAAACATTTAATTTCCTTATTAATTATCCCAGCACTGAGGTGAGCATTCTAAAGAGCAAGGGAGTATTTAGAAGGAAAACAAAACCAAAGGTGCGAAACTAATTAATTTTGTCTGTTTTGTCTGGAGCATTCCAAAGGGAAGGAGAGGAAGGAAAGGAAAACATAGCTGTGGTCAGGTACTTCCCACTTAGTGTCTGCTTCGCTTACTGACAGTTGCCAATCCCAATTGCAGGTACTAAAGAGGTATCACCTATATAATTACAGTGCAACACCCTCCTGAAAGTATATTATAGAGCTAGAAAAGAAGATGAAAATTGCAATCATGGAGGACAGGAGCAATTTCCTAACATAAAAATATTGCAATGTTGCAGGATTTTAGATTAGTAAAGTATGAGGAAAGGCGCCTAGAAGTATAATGATATATAATAATGGAAAAAAGAGGGTTTTTTTTCTTGCTTTATTTTACTAGGAAGCAAAGCAATGTTTTTCAAACTTTATGCAATCACAGACCACTAAATAAACATTTTGAAAATGAAGGGATTACCCAATTCAACAAATGTTCCTCTCCTGTTTTTGTCTTGTCTAAGGCAGGGGTGTCAAACTCAAGGCTTGCGGGCTGGATTGGCCTGCAGGGTGCTTAGATCTGATGCACGGGGCTGCCCTGGAGACAGTGAAGAACCGGCCTGTGGTACCTCTAACAGTGAAAATGGAGCTCGGGATGGCTGCACACGGGCCTCCTGAGCTCTGTTTTTAGTGGCAGTGGGTTGCAGGAGGCTGTCACAGCCAAAAATGGAGCTCAGGAGTCCGTTTTCGCTGGCAGAGCGCTCTGCCCACCACAGGTGCCCGATATGAGTGATATCAAGCTGGTCACACCCAACCTGCCCCCCCCCCCCAAGGTCAAACACAACCCTGATGTGGCCCTCAATGAAATTGAGTTTGATACCCCTGGTCTAACAATATCGGAATTCACTTTTTGCCAAATGAAATAAAGACCATGATTGCCTTTCCATACATTCTATGTTTAAAACCTTTTAAAACTGAATTTTGTACCAAAACATTCATCTAAAATTATTTATCACTTAGGCAAAAACAAACTTTATAAAATAATTATGTATCTCATTCCATAACAACAATAAATCTGGTGAAGAATCTTCAACAGAAACTTCTGGCTATTAAAATGCATGGGAATGAAATCCCAAAGGGAACCATGCAGACATGAAATAAATCCAGCTTCCCCCATTGACTTTTGGTTGTTAGAAGCTGGATGCAGGCCTAAAAACCAGGCGACTGGTCAGTTCTACTCCTGCTTGAGGCATGGAAAGCCAGCTGGGTGATTTGGGGCCAATCATCAGGAGGCTCTGAATTCTAGTCCCGTTTTAGGAATGAAAGTTAGCTAGGTGACTTTGGGCCAGTCACACTCTGTCAGCCCAACATACCTCATAGGGGTTTTGTAAGGAAAATGAGTGTTTGGTATGTTTGAGTTACTCATAAATAAAGATGGGATAAAAATCTAATAAATAAATCAAGAAAATTAATAATCATTCCCCTTTAAAACTCACTTTCCCCCCAGACTTTCACTTTAACTCTCCATCTGCACACTCAGTTAAAATGAAAGCTAAAACCACAGAATTGCACTTGCCTATATTTATCTCTCAGCATACCTCCTGTTCCTTCCTTTCATTCTGCTACAGCTGGAAGTTTCCCTATAAGCTCTTTGGGGCAGAGGCCTTTTGTGGTTCATGTTTCACCAGCCACTGAGGCATCACACATTCACTTATACAGTACATTTAACATTGAAGCTTTGAGGGTTCTCACAAATCTAAGACAAGGTTGCCTTCTTCAAACTGTATATTAGGTTCATTTCGCTATTTAAAAGACTGAATTCAACTTTCAACAAGATAAAGCTAAGACAAGAAGCAACAGGTGGGTGCAAAGCTGACAGGAAAGGGGAGGAAGGCCTAGAAACAGCTGAGTATTATTTTTACTAGGTTGAGAAATCCACAGTGTCACTCAATTCAATCCTGGTAAGATTTCATCCTCTGTAGAGTTTCTCTTCTCCTACACTAACTGTACAACCAGAAGAAATGCCTAAAGATTCTGCAACTGGAAGCAAATCACAAGGAACAAATAACAGATAGAAAAACTTTGCTCTCTTTTGCAAAACCCCAAATCTTTGTAGGAAAGAGATGTGGCAGGTTGTAATAAGCATTTGGATGTGGGAGAAATATATGAATAAACCAAACTTGCTTCTAACAATCTTTACTGCATTAAAACATGGGAAGTTCGCTCATTCTACTATTTCTCCAAGTATAGTATATTATAAATGGCAATAACATTAAAGGCTGGCTACAGGAAGAGAAACATAGCCTTCTCTCACCCCCCCCAAAAAAAAAATTGGGTGGGGAAGGGTGGCAGTAAGTCACAGGATCACATATGGCCCTAACTCACTCTCCAGCTGTCAAGTATCCCTCTCCAATCACAAAACAGCTAAAAATTGATTATGGCATTTTGCTATTGTCAGGTGAGAAGTGAACCAAATTTATAAATAAATTCTTAAATACAATTGACATTTTTAAAAAGCAAATACCTCCCAGCTCCACCCCAAATAGAAGAAAATGCAGAAAAAGCTGGCCATCATTAGATTACTATTATTGTTGTCTGCCCATTGCACTTTTCGGCCCCTTGAAAATTCTTATATAACCCAATCTTTCCTAATGAGAGCTGCCAAGGAGAAAACCTAAAGATTTTTGGTATGAAAAACAGATGACTGCGGCTTCTTCAGAACTGGGAACACATCCCTTGTTTGTTCAGTGTTAATATATATTTAACCTTTATGCCTTCACAGAACTATGATCAACACAATCCCGGGCAATCATACTTAGCCTGCTTTTTTTCCCAAACAGTCTTTCTCAAAGGACTGTAGAGGAACCCATATACAGGTAATCCTAGACTTATAATTTAGTGACAGTTCAAAGTTACACTGGCACCGAAAAAAGTGACTTATGATTGTTGTTCACACTTACGACCGTTGCAGCATCCCCATGGTCACGTGATCAAAATTTAGACTCATGCAACTGACTCATATTTATGATGGTTGTGATGTCCTAGGTTTTGCAATCTTCTGACAAGAAAATTCAATGGGGATGCCAGATTCACTTAACAATCATGTTACTAACTTAACACCTATGGCAAGTAAGGCCACAAAATGGAGCAAAACTCTCTTAATAACTGTCAATGGAAATTTTGGGCTCAATTGTGGACATAAGTTGAGGACAACCTATACCATTCACTGAATCTATTCATATGACCTCCATTAAAAAAGTGGTAGAGAAAACATTAAAAAAAAGGGCCCCCACATTGGATCATCCACTCCTTATGATCATATTCATTCTTGTTTCTCTGGAAAACATATAATTTTAAGGCTTTAATGACATTCATTTGATAGATCAGATGATAATAACCCAAAGCAACAAATATACCTAATAATTCTCTTCCTATTTTCTCCACAACCTGTTAGGTGAGTTGGGCTGAGAGACAATAACTGTCCCAAAGTCCCCCAGGCAGTTTTTATGCCTAAGGCAAGACAGTCTCTTGTTTTCTAGCCTGATGCCTTAAAAGTTGCCAAAGTTGGAAAATGCTGCTCTAATCTCTACTTTGGTTGTCTATTATAACGAATATAAGGGACTGAAAAATTGCTTCCACAAACCTCAGTGCCGCCATGCCAGTCACAATGATCAACTTATTTCCAAATGGTAACGATCATTCATTAACGCATTAACGTCTAGATGCATTCTTATATTCAATCTGTAAATTATGCAACCATTTATAATCTGACATAGAAAAAAATGCTGTATTAATCTTTAGAATTCCAAAGTATGCTCTTGGCTTGTATAAGAGATGCAGTTCTTCAAGCAGCATCTAAGGAAAAAGGATGTGGAAGCTGCCCAGAGCAAAATGAAAATAGTATGTTTGAGAATGCTACAGAAGTGTGTAGAGATATTCTAATGCAGGGGTATCAAACTGGATTTCTTTGTAGGCCGTATCAGCATTGTAGTTCTCCTCTGCAGGCCAGGTGTGTGAGCGGGGGGAGCAAGAGAGGGGGAAAGACAAGATGGACACCTCCTGCAGCACCCTGCTGGCCAAAACAGGGGCCCATTTTCAGCCTCCAACAACACTCTGTCGGCCAAAAACAGGCTGGCAGAGTGCTGCAGAAGGCCAGGGGAGGCGAAAATGGGCCACGGGAGGCTACCCATGGCCCATTTTGGCTGGCAGAGGCACCGCAGGCTGGTCCTTTGATATTTCCAGGACAATCCCATGGGCCGGATTTAAACATTCCGCGGGCCTTGAGTTTGACACCCTAACGGGAAGAATGAAAAGGGATGGAACACAAAATGAAAGAAGCTGTTGGTGAAGAAAAAAGCTATATAATGGAATGGCTATTACAAGAAACAAAGATGAAGGAAAGCTATTGCTTAATAGAAATATTGCAAAGTCAAAATGAGTAAGGAACAATTAAAACAGGCAGAGAAAATGCAAAGAAATGTTGACAAAAATAAGACATTGTTTTGGAAGTAGGTGAAAGGGATTAAACAAAGACCCTCTGGCATCATAAATGAAATTAAAAATAAAAATGATTTGGGATGAAACTGAAGTGAAGTGCAAGGACCAGTTGTAAGTCACTTTTTTCAGCTCCATTGCAAATTTGAACAGTCACTAAATAAATGGTCATAAATCAAGGTCTATCTATAAGTACATATGAGATGCTTGTTTTGTCATAGACTGAAATTGTCGGGAATGTGAATTGTTGTGTAGAAATGATGGTGTGTTACCCAAGAACCCAAATGATTTCCCATAAATCTTAACCTAAATGATGTAATAGGAGTATGGATTTGAAAATTTATTTATCAAAGATCAAGGCAGTTTTGTTTGATGTAGAAAGTAGAAGTAAACCACTGTATAAATGGTGAAAAGCAGATGCATTTGTATACTTTAGATAGGAAACAGGATAGAGAAACGTTAAGATGTGAAAATGCTGGTAGATATGGGCAATATACTGTGAATAATGAATGTTTGTTGAAAGAAACCAAACAGCTGTGTGTTTCTGCCTTCATTATTATTTGAAATGGGGAAAGTTATCAGTTTTTCAGGGTAGACTAGACCAAACAAGAG
The DNA here is from genome assembly GCF_049901715.1 of Pseudonaja textilis. NCBI lineage: Eukaryota > Metazoa > Chordata > Lepidosauria > Squamata > Elapidae > Pseudonaja > Pseudonaja textilis. The sequence goes on from NC_141990.1 coordinate 308,556,781, forward strand.
ATACAAGAATTCTACAAATGCTACTTTATTGTTGTAGGATATAGTAACTGAAAGTGTATCCAGGATTTTTGCTGTCCCATTTTATACTAAACAGGCTTATTTTGAAATATTTTTCCCACACTTTCTTCTATCTCCGGATTGTATAATTTCTTATCCATGTTCCCCTAACTGCTTGTTCTTTCCTTCTCCTCTTCATGGTTTTCACATACCTTTCCCAAGATCACTCTAAATACCTTTAGAGATGGCTGTCTCAGGAGAAAGACAAAACTAAAATAAATGCAGTGGAAATGATTTGCTTAAGAAGCATACAGTATGTGATAAAACAGAAAAGACGGGATCAACAAATGAACGCTGATTAAATGTAAAAGGAATACAAAAACAAAAGGCTAACAATGAAACAAGTATGCTGAGGTGGTTTGGTCAAACAGAGGGGATGAAGATCAAACTGCAGTACAAGCATAGGAAGGAAGAAGAAATGGGATAGAAGAAAGAAATGAAGGAAAAGTTTAAATTGCCATGTACAGTATAAAGGGGAAGTTGGATCTGCTGAAATTAAGGGTGATTTGCAAGGTTGTAAATGGCATGGAAAACTAATCTGAATGGCAATAGAATAAACCACTTTTGCTATCATTAGTCACTCTTATTGTTTCTTATTTATTTCCAGTGCAAACACTTACTCCAAAAGGACATTGTATGAAAGTTGCATACATATTTATGCATTCTTTTTTTTAAACTTCAATCTACCACTCTGTGATCCTATGCATGTTGACATAAAAGTATCTCTTATAAAGACTTGTTTCAAATAAATGAGCATTAAAGCATAACTTTTCCAACAGGCTATCTTAAAATACATTCAAGCCATGCTCATATCACATTTAACCAAAGTTAAGGTGAATAGGAATGCTATCACATGAGAAGTAAGGAGGCCATCCCATATGCTAAGTCTCTGTACAGCAGCTGAAGAACTGCGAACTCCACCTATGAAGCAGCTAAGAGAGAGAGAACAACCCATTCATCCACCTTTCAACCCTTCAGGCCCCAGTGCTCTTACACCCAATAATTTATTTTTAATCCTACTTTGCTTTCTTACCTAACTTCATAGATTAGATCACTTTAAAACTCTTTTATGCAGTGTGGTGGCATTCATGAAAGACACAACACTGTTCCTCACAGACTATATAAGGAAATAGCCTAATTCCCAGCAGGGTTTACCACCACAAATTCAAACAGAGAAACCTCTCAGTCTTGGAATGGAGCCCTGGAGTGATTTCCTAAAAACAAATTTCAGAGTAGCTTTCTATGCTTTGCAAAATTCAGCAGGAAGCTACCATCAAATGGCCCCAGCAACAGCTGCCCTCAAACCCTGCAAGCCTTATGTTCTCATGTGAACTGGAAGAACACTCACCATTCACAATGAACACTGGGGGTTCTGTTCAGAATTACACTGAGACTGGACAAAAAGGGGAGGGGGGAGGGAAATGACACATTTTTAGCACCATCATTCCCCCTCCCTTAACAAAACATGTGCTAGCAGTGGGGTATAAACATTTCATTCACAGGCAGCAACAACTGTTTTAGTTTCTTTAAAAATTGGTAATAAATAATAAAGTGGATGTTTATTTTGCAAATGACAATGGAGTCAAATGGTACAGCTGTGCAAAAGACCCAGATTTGAAGGGTGGAATGTGATTAACAGACACACATAGCCCTGTTTATGCACACCCTGAACCAAACTCATCTCTGGATTGTGCATCATCTGCCCAGGACAGCTGCATGAATAACAACAACAACAACAACAACAACAACTAAGAATGTTGCAAACCTAGATCTCCGCGCACAAAATATACCAAATAATCTATTAGCAGACTACAGCTCTTCATTCTCAAGGAACAGTTAAAGGAATCATTTTTAAAAGTCTGAGGATAAACAAACACATAATACAGAAGTAGAGATTCTATATTTATATCTTCAAATATTCCAGGAATAGCAATGTATGCCCAGCATTTCATGGATGGCAACACCACATATCCATACATTAGACTAGATACATATATACAGTACATAGCATTACTTGCAAGCAAGGGCAGCAGCAAGATCTCTTTTAAGCCCTTGAGAACAAATGTAGCCACACAGTCCGACTTCTTAATCTCTTAACATGCTACCTGATCTAGCTCAAGCCCATCTGTAGAAAGCCAAACCAAATTCAAGTGCCTAATGTAGCTTCCCTCAAACTCCCTTATTCAGGCAATGGAAATTTCCTCCCTCTCTACCCAATTCTCAAGCAGAATTAGGAAAGACAATTACCCCCCATCTATTAATGGATGCCTTCTGTTGGCAATGGGTCACCTGTTCAGTTTTCACTCAGGGTATTTTATTTGGTTGAAAGAGGAGGAGGAGGAACATTCAAAATATTTTTAAAACTTTTATGATTTTTACCCAAGGAAGCTACATTTAATAGGGCTTTTCTTATACTATTACAAAAATATACCTAATTTATGGTATGTTTATAAGACAATTGAAATGTATTGATTTAAAAACAGAGTCTATCCCCAATATTTTAGAAGGACACAGACCCGGAGTGCACCAATGAACAAAAATACATATGTAGGTGAACTTTGCCTCAAACAGATACACACCATTGATAGCAGAAGGAAACCAGGAAATGACATCTACCAGTGGTGGCGAACCTATGGCACACGTGTCAGAGGTGGCATGCAGAGCACTCTCTGGGGGAAAGTGTGCCGTCGCCCCAGCTCAGCTTCACTGTGTGGCATTTCTTTCGTCATTTTGTCAAACAACAAAACAAGTTCATGAAAGAAAAAGATCTCACCTCTTGCCAGTGTTGGGATGCCCCACCTCCTGCCTGCCAGCTGGTCTTAGGGTCTCTGCTACGCATGTACAGGCACCTGTATGTGTGCCCACACGCCTTGCAGTTTGGGCATGCATGCACGCAGTTTGGGCACTTGGTGCCTAAAAGGTTCACTATCATTGACATATACCAACACTTCCCAGGTTCATGTCTCTCCAAAAGAGCATTTTATTGCTCATCTTCACAATTTTTTTTAGTTCTTGACAATCCTGACTCAGTCTTGCAAAGGATAAAGAAACTAAATCAAGAATTTTATTCCAAAAAAAGACCAATGTGAGGATCCACTGAAAAAGTTTGAGTCTCTATTGTCAAAACCTTTACTTGAAATCACCATCACCCACCATAGGCTTTCTGAGGCTTTCGGCTCTCAGCTGCACTTTGTACACTTGAACTCTAAGTGTTCATAAGAAGCTACACTGAGCATGCTCAGTTGTTATGGTTGCTAAAAATAAATAAATAAATAAACTAACATACTTCTGAAATCAGCAATGCATTTTTCCTGACTAACTTGTCTTAGAACTTTTATACTGAACTGAGATGGGGAAACTTGGACCTGTGGTTTGAACCCAAAGGCCATTCTCTCCCTCCTACCTCTCCCTCACCAAAGAAACATTTGCAGTATTAGGAACACATGCAAAGCATTCCTGCTCCAGGTGTCCTGCACCTTTCCCCCTGAAAATTCCCCAATTGCCATTGTTAAGGGTCTTTTAGGGAAAGCTTTTTATCCCAAGGCTTTATCCTTGAAGCTACTGTTCCCTAGGAGCTGGATGATATCTCCAAAGGTGAAGATGGAAGTTCAATCCAAACCATTCAATTGATGGGAGGAGATTGAAAGGAACCAGGCTTTCAGCCAAGTCAGAATCCATTCCCATGTAATGTCCTAGAGCACAGGTGTCAAACTCGCAGCATCATGTTGCCATCATGTGACATTTCACAATGTTTTTTCCCTTTCACGGAGCTGGGATGGGCATGGCCCACACAAGACTCATCTGGCCTATGGGCCGCCAGTTTGACACCCCATAGAGTGCTCAAAGCATTAGCATACAAGATCCCCATACTTTTAAAAAAGGAAATCACTGGTCTTTATTTCAAATAGGAAATCTAATACAGTTAAGAGTGCGGTTTGTCTAATAAATCCAAGGTAGACATGAAGCTTGAATGAGCAGCCTCTCAATGTGCTACTCACAATGCAATCTTACGCAGATCTACTCAAAAGTTAGCTGAAATTTGTTTATATAAGAAAAATGTGTTGCCTTTCAGCATTGCTTCTCACACACTTTACACAAACTAGACAAAGTATAAAACATCTTAAAACATCACTCTAGAAATTCTTGAAAAATGGTTTTATCATGTAACAATGACTCCACACATTGGGTATTATCTCAGAAAACATACCTCCCCTTTTTCAGGTTGCTTTCTGCCCAACCTCAAACAGATACTTGATCTCAAAAATACAGCAGCCCTTCCAATCTGGCACTCTTTTAGAACAAAATGTCCAAAATTCCTTAGTTGCAAACCCAAAACATTTGAAAGGAGCCAGATTGGGAAAAGCTAGTATACAAGATTGCAGACTTTAGTACTCTGAATATATTAGTATTTTATAGTAATACAAGATATAATATAGCATTACATGGCAAGCTATGTGTATATTGTGTATATATTGAGATCAGTGTAAGGTTTTCATTGGCAGCTTTTGCAGATATTTTATTATTCTTGAACCCGTTGTTTAGCCCAGTGGTTTTCAATTTTGGTAATTTTAAGATGTGTGGACTTTTTAAAAATTATCCTCTCTCCCTTAGACAAGTATAAACAATCTGGATAGGTTACCACCTCCTCTCATATTTTATTTTTTTTTTAAAAAAAATCTCTTCCATATCTCATACACTATCAAGAATCAAATTATAAAAACACTATCCTTTAGTTTGCATTATTATAGCTTTTAATTTTTGTTCTGTATTTGTAAACTTTAATAAAATTATTGTTAGACAAAAAGGAAGAATTCTCCAGGCAGCTTGCTAGGAATTGAAGTCCACACATTTTAAAGTTGCCATGGGTTGAAAAATTCTGGTTTAGCCTATCACACTGCATATATAAAAGGAGGTTTAAGTGGATGTGTACAAACCTTCTCTTGGTCATAAATCACAAGTTTTAAGTAGTCGTGCTTTGCTCAGCCATGGTCTAATCAAAGCAATAGAACTAGTTAGTAGTACACCACACAATTCACTATAAACTATCATTTTCAAATCACAATAGCTCGATCAGCATAACATAAATAAATGTGTATGCTTATGTGAATAATTACCATTCTCTCTTAAGCTAACTCTTCACTGTTGACAATAAGTAGATAATAACACGGTAATACATAACAGGGCTGATAAAAATTATTGGGGTAATATATGTGAAGAAAAATCTAAAATACATTACATAAATGTCATGCCTTGTAAATCTTTGTCAGTATCTGTACAAGGATTTTGTGATGGTGGCTCTAGAGAACTTAAAAAAAACTTTATGTGCTGATGTTAAAACTTTTTTTCACCGTTGAGAAAAATGATTTTTTTTCCCTTGCTCTTTAGAGGACAAACAATTTGTAGTCTTCTAGTGCTGTTGGACTTCCAGGCTCTTTAGTCAAAGGCAGTGTGGAAAGCAATGAGAATGAGGGTAGATCCAGTATAATTGTTTCTAAAAATCAATTTCCTCCATCTCTTCTTTAACACATGCAAGATGAACATTAATCCTTGTTTGCTACATATCATGAGTTTGCTACCTGAATACTTCAATAATTTAATCCTTTCTCATAGAGGAATTAGCAATTAAACAAATTCTAAAGTATCAATTTAAATATGTACATATTTTCTACAGTAAAATAATATTTCAACCTATTGGCAAAGTCACAAAGAATTACCTGAAGTTTTTGCTGAAAAACACATCAGTCACAAGTTCTTATGAAAGAATGAGCTTCGCAAAATTGCTAAAACTGATGTAAGTCATATAAATACACACACACACAAGCACATACGCACACCCTCAGAGGAGCAAAGGCAAGAATTATTCAACATCCTTCACAAGGTAGCATTAGGCTTCTTCTGCACACTGCTGAAAGACAGAGGAAATCCTATTGCCCCCCAAAAGCCTAGGAAATCCAGACTCTACGTGACCTGACTTAGTTATTTGACAGCAGGTTTTATGGGAGGGAGGAAAAAGACATTTACAATCATTCATGCTACCCGGAGTTACAGCAAAGCTTATGCTGAATGAGGCTGCAGGGGGGAAAAGTATCACCAGGAAGTTACTACCAGTTGTTGCCGTTAAGAATGTTGTTTTGGAAGAGCGATTTCTATACACCATCCAAAATGAAAAAAAAACAAAACCAACCCACCCAACCTTTCAAATATGACTATGCATCCCCATATACATCAGAGAACAATGTGGCATTCAAAATGGACTGAATGCACCAAAAGGGAGGAGAGGAGAAAGAGGAGACAAGGCAGGGGGAACTCACCAGGGCTGTTGGCTTCGTTTTCCAGAACGTGCAGTTCTGTGCAGTCGGCCAGGGAATGCTCAAGGCAGAGCTGAAGGAAACGGGCCTGGCTACGAGTCACTCGCTTCAGTAAGGAAAGCAAAGCAACCGTCTGTTCACACTCATTCCAGCCTTTGAACCAACCTGCCAATACTCCAACCTGGTCTCGAAACATCATGGTTGGTGCAAGTGAACGTCCGCGTGCAATATCGAGAACAGGGTGGAAAAAATCTGTGCAGGGCACTCCCTGATAGATATATTTTGCAAGGGGAAAAAAGTAGGAGAAATCCCCTAGGAGTTCCTTTTTTTTCTTCCCACCCACGCCCTTTTTTAAACCTCTATTTTACAATGTTAACTGCGGAACTAGGACAGGTGTTTGCTTGCTCTTCTTCTTCCTCTTCCTCGCGTGTCCGAAATGCCAGTGGCCGCTTCTTAATTCTGCCAAAGATGATGATGACACATGGTGGCAAGGGAAAACAGACACGCTGCGTGGTTTCTGTATATGGACTTCTATAGCTGTATTTCTCAACAAGGCACAGCAATGTGTGAAGATTGTTGTGAGGGGATATGGGTTATGTAGCGGTTTTCTTCTGGGTGGTTTGCTTTCTCCCTCCTTTTTTGCTCTTTTCCAGTCCAGTCTCTTTTCCAGTTTTTAGCCTAGAGCTGGCGCTGACTCTCCTTCCTCAGGCAGCTTTCTGGACCATCCACAGTCACAGCATTCCTTGCTAGGGGAAGTGGAGAAAATAGAAGCCTTCACAACTGTTGGAGAGGAGGAGGGGATGGAGAAAGAGGGAGAGAGAGAGATAAAGAGAGAGAGAAAAGAATTTTGCAGTGAGATGAGACTCTGTGAAAGGCAACGCTATGATTCAGCATGACAAACAACACGGCTCACTTCCTAATATGACAGAAGGGAAATTTGGGATCAGCAATCACTGAGAGCAAGAGGGTGGGTTAGGGAAAGAGACAAGGGCTTGGGGCTTGCTGTGTGGGGCAGCCAGGGTTGGGTCTTCTTTCTGTAAAAGACCACCCTCCCAAGAAATAGCAGGTTCTGTGAAAAAGGAAGAGATGAGCACAGAGATACGGAGAAAATGCTAAAAATGCAGCCCACACACAGGCAGCAGAGGGAGTGATGGAGAAGTGCGGGCATCACATCAGAGAGATTTAAAAGGAACCTCCCTGCTACACAGCCGTGAGGACAGAGCTCCCTGTTGCTTATTGTACATTCTAAGCAGTCTCCCCGCCCGCCCAGCGCCCCCCCTCCCCAAGACAGGAATGTACCTGGCTGGGAGAGACAGGACTGCAACTGATCCTTCATGCACAAGAGAAAAGGGGGTGGGGGGGGGAGAACTTAACACTGCGGCTATAGATAGCTAATGCAAACCAGCCCAGGTTCTGGTGCTCTCCCCTCCTCCTCATGCCTTTCCACTCCCCAACCAGAAAGTAAGGCGGCTTAGGAGAAGGGCTGCAGCTCCAACTACAGAATTCAAGCATCTCCCAACCAGTCACCACCAGCCCCCTCTGGATGTAGGCTCCAAGCAAGCAGCAGGCAGGAGACAAAAATAAACTCTCAGACAACCTCCCTCCTTCTTTCCCCAAGACCACAGCACACACAGTTGAGCAGAAACCCAGAAGGGTGTGTGTGTGTGTGTGTGTGTGCAGACCCAAAGAAACTCACTGTAGATTCTGGTTTTCCTACTACTTTAAAGGATAGAGGGGCTGAACACCAGCTCTCCCCCTTTCTCCAATCAGTGCTCACCACATTCACAGACTGTCCTGCATGCACTTCACACACTTATAGTCACCCCTATTTCACAAGGTGGCCTCCATCTCTCCTTCTCTCTGCGGTTGAAATCGTTCCCAAGGGCAGGTTTCTTCCAGGGATTTTGCAAACGTAGGGAAAAGGCTTCCCCAGCCTAGCAGTTGCTCAAGACTACAACTCCCATCGCCCCAGCCAAGATGGCAATGGCTACGAAGGCAGCTATTGAAATCCTTACACTTCTGGAGAGTTCCAAGGTGAGAGCGTTGCTTGAGAGTTTAACCAGGAAGGGCAAAGGGGTGGGTGGGAAAGCCGGTACCTCCCCAAGCACAGATGTACCCAGAAAAAGTACCTGTCCCAGAAAAGCATTTTACTTTATTGGGCTTTGATACTGTTGAAGTAGAGGAGTCCTCAAAAGAACCAGAAGGGGTAGTAGCCCCATCATCCCCCACATGACCTGCCCGGAAACTTTCAGGGTATCAGAAGGAGAAGCAACAACCTTTGCTTCACAGCCGCCCCCGCTTGGACGGGAAGACAAGCAGCGGTCCCAAATAAACTTCGAGCCCGGGACTGCACGACCTTTCCCAGCCAAATGCAAACAGAGGGAACCGAGCACCTCACCCGGCACTGCCCGCGCCCTGGGGCGGCTCTTTACTCCACGCCACAGACATCCGCCAAGCTCCTCTCCGCCTCCCAGCCGCGCCGCTCACCACCCCACCCCCGGCTCTGCGTCCTTCGAGCCCCGCGACAGCCTGGCGTCCCCGGCTCCATGCCGGGAATCCCCTGGCGCTCGGGTGGCTCCTTTGAGGGACGAGAGTCAGGACGCCGCAGAGCAAGGGCGCTCGCCCGCCTCCCCGCCCGCCCCCCTCGCGCTATGCGGAGCGCCCACCTGGCTGCCCCGCGCCCTTCTCGCCGGCCGTCCTTCTTTTGCCGGCTTCGGCTGAGCCTTTACTGAAGAAGAGGAGGAAGAGGAGCCGGCGACGGAGGTGGCGGAGGAGGAGGCGGCGGCGGCGGCGCCTGGCGGTGCCCGGGCAGGGCCATGGCGAGCCCGCGCACCAGCGAAGGCGACCCCGGCGGCGCGGCAGCAAAAGAGCGGCGCTGCGTCCGGGCGCGCCGTCGGACCCGCGTCTCTCTCTCTCTCTCTCCCCGCCTGCTTCTCCTGCACAAGTGAGCCGCGCGCCCAGCGGAGCCCCCGCTCCTCACATGCTAGTCATTAGCATAGCCCATGACGTCATGGCCTCGGCAGCGGAGGTGCAACGCCCCCTCCCCGAGGAGCAGGGGGCGCCTCGCATTCCTCCGCCGCTGACTCAGCCCCAGGCGAGGCGAGGCCGTGGTGGCTTTGCGCGGGGCGCGATTGGCTGCAGGGGCGGAGCGCAACTCCAGCCGGGAGCGCGGCAGAGGAAGAGGAGGAGGAGGAGGGCCTCCAGCTGCTCGCTGCTGCTGCTGTCATTCCCCCAAGCCAGGCGACTTTGCATTGGCGAAAAAAAGGCGGCTTGTTGCGCTTCGTCTCGCGCGCCCGCACTTTTGCAGCCTTGCGAAGGACACGCCCGTCCGCAAAAGCCCCCTGCTAGCCGTAGATGGTCGACATGGATCGCTGGCCGCTTCTGGCCCAATGCCTCTGCCTACAGGTTGGTTCTCCTGGGTTGCACATGGCTCCGAGAGGTCCTACCTCCCTCTCCCACCGCCCCCCTCGACATGGTGTTTTGCAAAAGCAGGCCGCTAAACAACAACAACCACCCCACTGCCTCCCGCCCTTAACACAAACCTGGTCTTGAACGAGTGAGCGGTAATGAGGTACGAGGGAGAGTTTTCGTGCGTGCCGAGAAAGAAATCCCACCAAAACCTCCCAGCAACATCGGAGTGCCCCCCTCTAAACGTTGCTGCATTGCAGATTGTGCTTCTCTGGTTTAAGATCAGGAGATATGTGCGGGGGTTGCAAAGAAGTCCACACACGTCCTAACGCACCCAACGAACGGCTGGCGCAGACCTGCACGACTATCCCAGGCTCCTCACGCTGCAATGGGTTAGCCCGGGAAAGAGAACACCTGCATCAGGTGTGTGTGCAAGCGGGCGGGCGCTTGCATGCCTGCGTAGGGAGCGAGGTGAGAGCTTCGTGCCTGCTGATAGTCATTCATAACTTCCATAAAGGGGATGTTTTGTTACCAGCTTCCTAAGATGATGGGCAAGAGAGGACTGCAGATTTGTACCACCATAGGAACATCTAGAGTGGTTAAGAATTACATCAGCGAAACCTATGAGAAGCTGTATAGACTTTTGTCTGCAAAGCCAGACTGTTACTCAAGGTTCCAAGAGAGTCTTATATTGTAATAATACTCCCAAGATACTTTATCTACAGCCATCTAGCTTTATTATCTTTTGTCCTCGGAGACTCCGCCAACTTTCTTTGCTTGATCTATGGCTATGCCATGTTCCAGTGACGAGGGAGAAGGGTTTCTAGATTTTTCAGGGCAATGTTTCTCAGTCATCAAGATGCATTAATGTTCTTACAAGCGATGTGTCTGCTGATTAATCCAGTGCTGCTCAACCTTATTCTCTAAACACCTTGGTTGTGGCTTTTAGGCTCTTTTGATATGTGCCACTAAATGCTTCTAGCGAATGTAAAAAAGACAAAGTTGAAATCTGTAAAGAGAGGGGAACGGTGATCATATTAACTGCACATAATTGGTTACATTCTGTTTAATCCACTGTATTTTTTGTATCAACTTTCTGGGATGCAGCTAATGTGTCTCTTCGCCCCACAAGATTGTGCACCATTGCGCAGGTTCGATGATAGCTCTCTTCCTGTTAATTGAAATAGGAAAACACAACACAACTAATTGTGGTTTTGTTTGTAGCCTTTTTCCAATAATACTACTAAAAACACTTGAGCATACAAAACAATTCCTTAAATCATTTAAATAAGTCACTGAGTAGCACAATAATCTCTTCGTTCAATTGACAATAGACCTGCTTTCACTGTGTTTGGCTCTAGGGCTCTGCAGCATTTTGGATCTGAAGACAAAATGGTGTTTTACCTATTTGGTTTAAAGAGTTGTTGACAAGGGCTACCTTGGCACTTTTTTATACTTTAAATATCTTTCTCCTTCAGATACTGTACACAGCTCTGCAACAGCCCTTTTGGATTTCTGATGAGGGAGATCAGATCTTCATTCATCTTTTAAGCTACCCATATCTTCAAATAAGACTATTCCAGGGTGAGAAAAGGCAGGCTAGAGGCAAGATGTTACAGGGACATACGTTCAGTTCACTAATAGGTACATGTTTCCTTCCCATCTCACATAGCAACATGGAGAGAAAGAAAGAGAGATGGATGAATGCACGGATGGATGTAAGCTTTAAAAATCACCTTTTGGGGAAATGGATAACTGTTCTTTCTTGAGTTATAAGACATGTGGATGAACAGCTTTAAGGAGTGGCTCTGACTGACTGCTTTGCTAGTCCAAAACCAGAACAACCTGCAAGAGAAGGGTTTTGCCACATCTCTTCCTGGAGAATAGAGATAAAGCCTGAATTGCAATAAACCTATGGAGGGCAAAACCTGAAAAGATAATTCTTAGGCATATTTGTGGGGGGAAATTATTTTTTAGAATCTACTCCTAGTAAGATTTTGTGAGTCTTACAGAAACAGAGTTATTCTGCAAAGCAGAAGTCTGTCATTACTGTTTGTTTATTATTCAATTTCTATAGCCCCCAACTCACCCAAGTGACTCTAAGGGGGTTTATAATTCTAAAATTATAAAACAAAACAATAAAAAACAGTAAAACACCCAGAAAATTAATATTTATTGCTGGTCAGCCTCTGGTCTTCATTCACATCAAAGATTGTACAGCAGGCTAAGAGCTGGTTTTTAATCAGAAAATAATGCATGTAGTATTCTATTTATTTGTTAGTAATGGTCTTAAAGACCATTTCCTAGGTCATGATTGGTTTTACTGGGTGCACTCCAGTTTTTCAAAGCCGCCTTGATCTGAGCTGCAAAATAAAAAATGAGTTTTTACATTTATTTCCATCTGCTGATTGTCTGAATTTCTGCAGTTCAGATTTGGTGCTCCCGCTTCTTTCTCATACACATTCAGACAATCAAAAGGAAAGACAGGGATTTACAAAAGGTTGCATGGTTCTCCCCAAATCCATGCTTCGTATGTCATGTTTTAGAAATTAAAAAGAAACAATTCTTTTTTTAAAAAAAAAACCGAGGTGGCCTGATTAGGGTAAGAATAGGAAAGGGTAGCTTGGCATTCCACTTCTGTTTTATTCCCTCATTACATCTCCATGCCATTTGACTCATTTAAGTCCCCCCAGAATTAAACTGATGTTCTTTGTTATTTTGGGGGTGAACCTGACCCACATTTCTTAACTCACAATGAGTTTTCAAGGGCCCATATGAGTATTCAATGTAAACCTGGGAAACGTTGTGCTATTAATTCCCTTGTGAAATATACAGGAAACACTTTTTAAAACAAATTTTACTGAAAGTTTTTGTGAGCTGCAGCTCACTTCATCAGATGTGTACAGCAAGCAGCAGCTTATGAAGACCTATACTTTTCCATTAAAATCATGAGTTGGAAATGGTGCTTCTAGTCTTCTCATTTTTGCCAGCATAGGCTCTAACGATAATTCCCTTACGTTTCATCTCTATCATCTGATAGTCAGAAGCATATTTGAAAATGGAAACTTTTGATTTCATAACTGGCTAACTTTCAGTTTCCCCAATTTCTTTTCTAAATATCAAATTAAAAACTATATTTTGGGGACTGTCTGAAAAAGATTATTAAAAAAAACTGTAGTGTATGTTTAACCAACCTAAAAACCAAAGTTCTAAAAAAAAATACCAGAAGAAAAACCACCAGCAGATGGAAAGGTTATCCACATTTCCCCACTGGTCCTGAGATTTCCTGCTTCAGTTTTGTGTTATGGATTAATACAGATGGAAAAATGGGTGCTAGTGTGTGAGCCTCCTCCACATTCCACTGCAGTGATTTCTGCAGGATTTTTAGGAATGCGTTTTGTAAGGAGTTCTCAGATTGACCTTGTTTCCTTGAGTCAGACTAGCCTAGGAAGAGAATGGAAAACTAAACCACACCTATGCATTCCTAGGAAACAAGAGTTCACTGCTAGAATACATGCTTTGCATACGAATGTATTTAATCCCTGGAACTTCTCTTGAAAGAGTTCTAAGATTCCAGAATATTGTGTGATCAATCAGTACTGATTGTTTTGGTCTTGGCAATTCCATATGGTGGGGACTATGGACAAGACTTCTTGCTTGGCTTCTAATGAAAATTGTTTTGCAGCTTTGGGTAGAGTTGCTGGTTAGTTTTCCTTCCTTGAATTAATTGTAGTGGGAACAGGATAAACAGTTCAATGATAAAGCCATGCTTTGGGCTTAGATTCAGTTCTGGACTCTGCTCCAGATAGCAATGGATAAGCAATAAGCAATGTGAGGCTGCCACAAAGAAGAGGGGATCAACTTCTTTTCCAAAGCAACAAAAGGCAGGACAAGAAACAATGGATGGAAACTAATCGAGGAAACAACCTGAAATGAAGGATAAACTTCTTAATAGTGAGAACCACAAACAAGTGAAGCAGCTTGCCTTCAGAAGTTGCATGTGCTTCATCACTGAAGGTTTTCAAGAAGTGACTGACAGCCACTTATCTGAAATGGTACACGGTTTCCTGCATGAATGGGGTTAGACTTCTTGGATAGGGGATATATGAACCAAGGTTCTTTGATCGAGGTTGTAAGGAATAGGGAAGGGAATTACCAGGCCCACTAGTGGTATTAATCCTCTTTTCTTTGCGTGTAACAATTTTATCCTGATCCTGGTTATCTAGTGCTTGGAAAATAAATGTGTTTAACTGGATTCATACATCATACTAAGCCAGCTTCTGCTTTGCTAGAGCTTCTGAAATAATTCGCAATTGTCTGGGATTCAACTATCAAGCTAAGCCATAAGCATTGGTTACAAACTGCAACTAAGTTTGCAATGCATGTGACATCACTCCCTCCCCCTTGCTCCCATGGCAATCTTTGCAGCCAAGAAAGTATTGCAGATAGTTTGGCCTTCAGCAGAAAAAAAAAATTGCGTTCCAGATAAGTTAAGACAAAAAAAACCTCCTGGTGTTTCCATTTACCACTGGGATTCAGAGCTACCCATTTGGGGAAGGCTGCTACAGATTGGCAAAGGGCCAAGAATACAGCATTCTTCTTAGTAGGAGAAGAATTTGCTTATGAAGTATAGCATGAAACATCCTTGACCTATCTTTCTGCCAAATGAATGCATTCTTATGTCTTTCTCTCATCCCCATTTTCTAAGCCAGGGGTCTCCAAATTTGGCAACGTTAAAACTTGTGGACTTCAACTCTCAGAATTCCTCAGCCAGCTGAGTTGAAGTCCACAAGTCTTAAAGTTGCCAAGTTTGGAGACCTTTTAAGCCCTATAGCAGGGGTGTCCAACCTTGGCAACTTTAAGGCTTGTGGACTTCAACTCCCAGAGTTCCTTAGCCAGCTGGCTGAGGAACTCTGGGAGTTGAAGTCCACAACTCTTAAAGTTGCCAAGGTTGGACACCCCTGCCCTATAGTGACAGTACATCCAAAACAGAAGTTCCTGAGTAAAAGCTGTACCAGGTAGAAACCATTTACGTTCTCCCTTTCCTGTGAGCAGTGCTAGCCAAGATGCTGACTTCTGGCGTATGTGCTTGACCCTGCCATCTCTAAAGCTGTAGTCACCTGGCTCAGAAGGTTGAGATCTTGTGCAAAGGGGCTTGGCTCGGTTCATGGCATGTGATTCCATGCTGGCATTTGACCTTTGGTTACTGCTGGACACAGATTTGCACAGCGGCAGCAATAGTTGGCTGCTAGATTATTTTTGGACTGTTTTTTTCTGGGTACTTGGAAGGATCAGTAGGGAGGGGTAGTTTTAAGAGTCAAGTCCTTATGGTCAATTTTAACAGCTAACTTTTTGGTGATGTTTTCCTTTCAACCATTGTAGTTATAAGCCTATCTGTCCCTCAACGTCTTGCACAAATGGGCATTTAAAAAAAAATGGTTACATTCCCATTTTCCAAGATAGCCACTAGTACGTGCAAAACATGACATTTGGCCTGTATGTGTCTTATTTTAATGTTATGCCTAGAAATGTTAGTACCAATGGTCAGGAGGAACGACCACTTTGTTAAGAGATTAGATTGTCTTGTAGATTTTTTTCTTCTTCTAGAATTTTCTGCAGGAGGAGGGTCCAATTTTTTTTAATCAACTAAGTGTTGATCCATTGGTTGTGATAGGATTGACTAACCAGCTTTTGCCCAAGCCTGATGTTGTAGACTGAGAGAGAGTGACTGGCTCAAAGTTACCCAGCTGGCTTTCATCCCTAAGGTGGGACTAGAACTCACTATCTCCTGGTTTCTAACTTATTGCCTTCACTACTAGACCAAATTGTCTCTCTTCCCTTAAAATATTTATATGAAAGAGTAAAAAGTTTTGCTACGAGCTTCATGGACTAAAGCTGCCTTCCTTACCTAGATGGCTTTTAAATATCCAGAATTCAAAGCTGAAAAAGCTGGGATTTTCCTGACTGGATAATTTCCTCCGCCAATATCAAGAACTGACATTTCTGGCATCCAACTTTCAATTTAGAAATCTTTCAGAAATCTCCATGACAAATGATCTGATTCACTAATGCTATTATTAGCAGATATCATTTTGTTCTTAATGTCTCAAAGCAAAATCCAGAATATGTGAAGTTAGGTGGCTGCTTTAGCATTTCCATAAGCCCAAAGGTTTTAATTTCAAAAATAACTCTTGTGTAGGAGTGGATTAAAAATCTCAGCAGGGGGCAGCACCTGGTTGACCTTGTGAGTTAAGCAGGTCTGGACCTTACTAGAACTTGGATAAGTTCCTCCAGGGGACATCAGGAATTAGATGAGGCTGCAAAGTAAAAAATAAAATCCTGAAAGAAGGTTACAGTGATCTATTTTCATACTGCTGCTGAGAAAACTATATGAATGTGCATCCATGGTCAAGGTTGACATGAAGGAAACTTACCTTTTACATCTATTCAAAGGATGGGTATGTTGGAGAATTCTACTATAATCTAAATATAAGGCAGTCAGCTGCTTCATACCTTAAACTGAGCCATAACAGAGCTTGGTTTATATACTTTTCTGATTTATGGTTGAGCTTGTTTATTATGGTTTATAAACCATAGCTTAACATTTAGCCAATTCAGCAAACTAGATACTTAAGATATTTTTCGAACCAATATGCAAATCTATACGTTGACTTGTAACCCAGATGCTTTGATTTTGAAATTGCCAAATAGGTTTCTGGGCTACAGAAACCTGGATAGACATTCATTCAGAATAGAGCTGGTAGAGACCTTGGAGTCTTCTAGCCCAACTCCCTGCTCAAACAGGAGATCCTAGTATTTCAGATAGGTTGCTGTCCAGTCTTTTCTTTAAAAACTTCAGTGGTGAAGCCCCTACAACTTCTGAAGGCAAGCTCTTTGACTGGTAAGTTGTCCTCACTGTTAGAAAGTTTCTCCTTTATTCCAGGTTGCTTCTCTCCTTGATTAGTTTCCCATCCATTACATTAAAGGCAGCAAATAGCATGTTCTCCCATTTCTGGATCATCTGGAAGTTCTGACTAAGTATGCATTAAAATAAGCCTCCCAGAACAAAGAGGCGCTTTCTGACGTGGGGGCCACTTTCTGAGTAAATCAGCATGGAGAAAACACACAATTTGTTTAACAAAAGATCTTCTCCAGGTAGAGGCAGTGCAATTTGTAGCTGTTAAGGAGATATACAAACCAATGTTTTACCATTTAGCTAATTTGTCTGAAGTACGAAATCCATGGAAGGAAAATGGTGTGAGTGTGTTCTTCATTCTTAATGTTTTTTTTCCTACAGCTGCTGCAGCAGTGCTTCTTGTTCAAAACAGTTGAAACTAATAAGAGTTGTAAGCCAAAAGACAAAATGTAAAGCTTACCCTCCTCTTCTCTGACCTTGTCCTTAATCGGGACTATTCTTTGCTCTGATTGATCAGCACTCCCAATGGATAACAGAAAAAGAATTCTACATACCTTTGGATTTTGGCTGATAATCATAAACAAAAGAACCTTAAATGTTTTTATCACCTCATTTACTCATCAGAATACAGATATCTTTCCTGCAGCTTCTTGGGCCAGTATACTTCCAGGGTTCCCCATCCTCGTGGACAGAAATTCTTGGGCTTTAGTGGCAGAGGTGATCTTATCCTTGAAGGAGACACATTCCAGAGGTAATGTCATTGTCTGCTTTTTCCCTTTTCTTGAGCTGAAGAATAGTATCTGCTAAAGTTAGGTGAGAATACATTGGCAATCTTTCAGGCTTCCTTAAGATCTTATTTGATTGCTACAAAACACTTCCCTTTCTGAAACTGAGAAGTGCTGTCATTTAAAATGTTTGCATTCACATGCAAATCTAGGACTTAATACCTGGACACATCTTGGAGGCAGAAGCCTGATAGATAGCTAGATGAGATATATCTTGGGGAACTCCATGCACTTTTCTGATGTTGTCTCATATCTGTCCTGATCCACTTTTATTTCCAACAAACCTTTTTGTCTTTCTAAACGAACCTTAGAAAAGTTACAACTTCAACTTTTAAAGAATTTGATGTATGTTATAGAGCAGGGGTGTCAAACTTGCGGCCCATGGGCTAGATGTGTCACGTGCTAGCTACACCCATCCCCAGTTTAGCAAAGGGGAAAAAAAGTTGCAATACATCACGTGACGACGAGTTTGACACCCATAGAGGAAAGACACAGTTACCCCATAATTTTAATTCTTTCCAGAAAAGATGATGGTAGCAGTGGAGAGGACAAGATAGACTTTTGTTGGGAGTTCCGGTTTGCAGGGCTTCGGCGTCAGGCAGGAATCTGCGATCGTGCGCGGTTTCTGCCTGCTCTCGTCGCTGGAGTGCCCCGAGCCAGCCGGCTTCGGGGCTAAGCCATCCCGTAGAGGTGGTGAAGACAGGGGAGACCTGGCAGGGATGAGGGGAGCCGCACCTCTCCCCCTCAGCTGGCTAAACTCCCTTTTCCGAAGGCGGTAAGAGCGGCGGTCAGAAATGGCTGCCTCAAAGAAGCACTCAGCCGGAAAAGAAAGTGCAGGAGGAGGTTAAGAAGTGAAAGTTTTTGGCTGACCAGGACAAAAAGCAACAACTAAGGTACCCTGGAATTTAAATTTTGCAAAAGATACATCGCTCCCAAAGAAGAGCCAGAAGCAGCGAACGAAAGTGAAAAGGGATTTTTTTTCCCACTCTCCTTCCTCACGCTGATAACGAGAAGATCTGAATAAAGAAATCGGAAAAATCCACTTTGACACTAACAGGTAATTAAACTGGAAATTTAACTAAATGCCAAAGGGACAATAAAGATTTCTGAATATTAAAAAATCCTTTTTTTGTTATAAGTGGGAAGGGAGAGGAAAAGAATAAGAGCAGGACTTGGAAGGAGGAGACTGCTTGGAATTTAAAAGAACTTAAAGTTAAATCTTAACAAGACTTCTAAAGGATACATTTTAACTGGAATTTTGCAACTAAATAGTAATCCCAAGAAGTGAAAGTGAAACAAGAAGAAAGTGTTAAAAGAAACAGCTTGTGTGTATTTGGATTGTTTGGTGACTTTGGGATTTTTGGAAATCATATTTGAATGACTAAAAATAATTGGCTGGTTGCTTTAAAAACAATTCTACAATGGCATCACTTCTGGATGGACTGATTGAACTGGATGAATTGAAAATCGAATTTAAAAAGTATAAAGAAGAAGAACAAGAAGGGAAGGGCTCTTTTGGCTCTACTTTTCAATTCTTAGAAATGGCAATCGATGTTTACAAGAAACAGCAAGAAAGGACTGCGCAACAAGAAGATTGGGATAAAGAAGAAGCCATTTTTAATGAACAAGTAATTCTATCTGGGGAAGAAAGGTGAAAGGGGGAAAAGAGAATGGAGAATTTAAGACCTAAAAAACCAGCCAAAAAAGGGAAAAATAATGTGAAAAGGGGATATAATGTTGGAAAACAACAGAATACAGGGGAATACAGAAGAGGGAAATGGAGGTGGAGAGACAGGGTGGTAAAAAGGGGAGAGAGAAGAAGAAGAAAGGAAAGAGAAGTTACAAAGGTCTGGAGCAAGATGTAAAGAAACAGGATTTATTCAGAGATAATGAGTGAAAATTTAACTGAAAAAAGGGATTCTGTAAAGATACATAAGATTGTATTGTTATATTTGTAATAGAAATAATGTTAGAAAATTGGAAACAACAAAAAGTGGAATAAAATAGTCTGTAATTTAGTAAAACTTTTGTGAACAAAATAAATAAAATGAAATAAATGAGATAATTGAATTAGGAAGGAATGGGAACATTTTAACTACTCAATGTTTTATAAAATATAAGTGAAGTGGGAGGGAAGTAATTATGGAAAGTTTATAAGTGTTCCCATAGAAGTATGATACTTGTTTGAAAAGTAATGTGTAAAATGTTCAAGATTTAAATAAATATTAATATTAATGATAGAATTGAATTGGTATGGATTGTTGTTTTAATTATGTTATATATTTACAACTTTTTCTTTTAAAAAAAAATACATCGTGTAGTTTTAGAATGTACCAAGCAGAATCCGAACGGAAATTATGTATTACATTAAGTGTTATAATTTTAGGGGAAAGATATAAAGGCGTCATACTCCAATTAGTGATCACAGGAGAAATTTTGCTTAATGAGAAAAGATAATAGACAGCTGAAACAGGATAAACAAAGAATATAAGCATGATGATTTGAATTGAGATGAAATAAATAAAATAAAACTAAGAAAGTTGAAAGAGGGGAGAAGTTATATAGAAAATGTAGAATGATAATAAGATATGGAATGGAATATAAAAATGAGCATGAACTTGAATTTGTGTCTGCACAAAGAGATGTAACCTGGGATCAGGCTGCTTTCAAAAAAGATGTTTTATATTTTTACGTTCTATGTTTTGTTTGTTTATGTTTGTTTTTAAAACTCAATAAAATTTTCAAAAAAAAAAGATAGACTTTTGTTAACTTAGGTTTTTTTTTTAATGTACATCACTGAATTTGGGGACCCTTTGGGCTGAAGAGATGAGTGTTCTATTCCAGTAGCCCCCAACTTTTGGGGCACCAGGGACCGGTGCTGGTCGATGGACCGAGGGTTGGGGACCCCTGTTTTAATCCTATCTGTACACATTGGTGATAGGCTGGAGGACATAATTTTATCTTGTTAAGAGCAAGCTCCTAAATATGGGAGTGGGATTGTCATTTAGAGGGAGAGTGAGGAGAAATGCTCCTTGTTCTTCATAAGATACAGCTGCTGCTTTGGATATTCCAGAGTGCCCCCCCTCCCTTGTGGATTTCCCCAAATTTGCTAACTGCTGCAAATTTTTGGTGAACCATGATTTATGATTATTCATGGAGTGCACAACAATTAGAAATCTCAGCAAGCATGTGCCTGCTAATGTTTTAAATGTTTTATTGGATCTTCTGAACTTGAAAATTCTACCATTTTGTATCCCTGGAAACTTTGTGTTTCTTATCTAAGAAACTTTATGGCTTAGCATGCTATCTATGATCTATCTCTGGTTGAATGTCTCCTGCATTCATTTTTTTAAAAAAATATATAAGCTGCCAGGAGTCCATTTTTGACTTGGGCAATGTAGAAATACCAGAAATGAATTAAGTCACTATTGCATCAACCTAACTATTACAACTTATCTAATAAAACATGGCTAAGCAAATCATAACTTATCAAAACAATTTCCCAACAATCTAGGAAGTTAGGTAGGTGTGGAAAAAAGTCCAGTATGGGATAAGAAGATGATTTCACTTTGGTCTGGCCCTACAGTTGTTATGCTACTCAGGAATGCAGTAAGTTGCACCTGGTTGAAGAGCCACTTTAGAGCAATCATGTTGAAATTTTTGCGGGATAAATACTGACAGCTGTACAGGCTATTGTCATCTAGGCACAGTACTGTAATAAGGAAGTGCCATCTAGTGGAGCTGTTTAGATCAATGTATCAGAGAATTTGTAGCTGAAGTAATTGAATGTGGGGAAACCCAAGTTAATTATGATATGGTATCCACATTAGATTAATCCATGGTGTCTTGAACATATCACAGATTGCTGAGTACATATTTCATATTAAAATGTGGTTTACCACCTTTAATGGTTGACTTTAAACAAAGCAGCAATGAAAGCCAAACAGTTACATTACAGGTAAATATAATGGGTTGAGAAAAGGTTGAATTTATATTTCCCTGGTTCTAACCTGACAGTGGAATAAGACACCAATCTATATTAGCTGTGTAAATGGCCTTGCTCTCTGAAACCAAGGTTAGGTGTACATATCTTTACTACCATTGTCTGGATGACCAATAGAGAGGAGCAAAGTTATCTTTTTGGTAGCCCTGTAGTTTTCTGCAGAGATATGGGACAAAATATCCAAACTAAAAATGTTTTTGGAAAATTTTCCAGTGTCAAATTTCCCATACATTTTTTTTTTTTTTTTACTTTAGGCAGATTTGACAATTTCAAAGTTAGATAATATTTACTTTTCAGGTGATTGTTTTTAAAATCTGAGAAGTTAATGGTGCATGGAATTGCATCTTATTTTATTGCCTATTGTATCGCCCAATGTTTTTTCAATTTTATTTCCAACATTTAAATAAAAAGTTTTTTCCATACCTGAAAGTTTTTTGTTTTTTAAATATGTTGCTCAACCTTTAAAAATTGGGTAGTTTTTTTTTTTACATCAAATAATGTGCATAACATACTAGTGAAGACTCTGGATATTGATACAACTATGGCAGGCAGATGTTGAGATCTAATACAGAGTCTGCAAGCTTATCTTAGGAATACTGCCTTAATATCAATGGAAGATTTATGATGATGTGACCTAGATTGGTAATGAAATATTTGCAACAAATAATCAAGCTCAAAGAGCACCACGGACTCCACATTTCAACCCTGAGCTACAGCTATTCTCTTCTACTTTAGATTTACGAGAATTAGATTAGTGAGAAACAAATGAATTGGGCATACTGACCTAGAATTGGATAATAAGAAACTCAACTTCAGGAATAGATATTAGTGATGGAGACGAAACTAGAGCTGGAAAGTAGGTGAGATAGCTGGAAATTAAAGGAAGAGACAGTAACGATGGAAGGAAGGATTGATTGATCAAATTTATATGGCCGCCCACCTCACACGAAATGATTCTGGGTGGCATACAACAATTAAGCAACAAATAGATAAAAGTAATTAGAAAACTATAAAAATCATGGGTGCCATCTTTATGTGAATGATCCAGGTTTCATTTTAGGTGTATTGGCATCTATGGTTACCTCCTGCTAGACTGGAATGCAGCCTGGATGAGGGATTAAAGCTGAAGCTAAAGTCTTGAGGCTTGGTGATAACTTTATTCTTTAGAAGGGATGTTACCAACCTTGGAATTACATTCCCCCTGAAGGAGAGGGCTTATGCTCTGGAGGTGATCAAAGTAATGAGATGTGTGATTGATCCCACTTAGGTGTGTTTCACTTACTAATGTATGCCCTTTTAAGGGCAATGTTGGCTTGGCCTTTGTGATCCATACGCTAGCCACCTCTCAAATAGATTACCAGAATGTATTTTTATGTACAGGAATCTTTGAAGGAAACTGAGACTGTGGTGGGTCCAAAATGCAGCAATCAATCTTTTGTTGTGTATTTCCCTTTAGGTAGGAACTTGTGGTGCTTGCACTAGCTTCTTATATATGGTTTTTGACAAGCAAGTCCTCTCATGTCTTGAGTCCTGCTTATCTAAAGAAACAAGTTACTTTACCACCTTACTAGGTGAAAGTGGTGTTTGTCATCTATGGGCTTAATTAAGGGCATTGCTAACAGGACCAGTTAGAAACAAATAGGCCAGGACCTCGCTGCAACTGAGAAGTGGCCTTTGCCTTTACATGCTGATCTTAAGAGAAATCAAAGATCTTTTTTTATAAACGAGCATTCCCATCCAGTTTTTTTTTTTTTTTGCATTTTACCTCTACAGCTTGAGGACTTTGGGGGAGGGGGGTGTATGCATTACTGATTTGCTTTATTCAATGCTGCTATTCAATATTCAGTTATTGTAAAATGTTACAGACTGGCATGCCATGGGTATAAATTCCACAATCAGCCAAATGCATTTTTAAAATTGCAACGCTAGAAATAACTTTATGCCTACAAAATATGTGCTCTAACATTGGATGAGGCACTCTTTGGCTGCAGAATTAAGGAATTTTGAGAGCTCTAGTTCACTAAGTGGGAAGAACTGATGGGGTTTTTGTCTAAAGAAGTTTGGCCTCCCCCCCCCCCCGCCCTTTTCTGGTCCAATCAAAATAAATACTGTAAAGCGTATGGAGCAATAAGATTGCCTCTTGCTTGGCGCATCATAGTTATATGGTTGGGGTTGATAGATTACCCTAAGTCTGAAATTGCTGTACTTTGTTTTGGCTTGGTGTGATAATGCTTGAACTCGGCCATTATAACTGTAAACCATGATTTACGGCTGAGAATTATGCATGAACCATTTTTTTTAAAAGTCACAGTTAAAAGTCATAGCTTAATATGGTTTCTGAACCCAGACATCGTCAATTAAGCATCTTCCAAAAGTTTTGGGATTTTAATATATGTTCCATATACAATTTGTCAGCCAGTGAGTGGAAAAACTTGTTATATGTGATAGATTCTTCTTCACAGGAGATCTGTACAATACAAGGAGATCTTCCTAGGGTGGATGGTCATCTGTTGAGGATTTTCTAGTGGATCCTGCACTGAATAGGACATTGGAGGAGATAACCTCTAAAGTTCATTCCGCTGCTTTGATTCTACAAAATATATCTGGAGGCCATCCAGCTGAAGGCGGCTATACATAAAGGCTGAGGCCAGTCTTTCTCTTCTGTGCTTGTGCCTGGCATGAAAACACGTTTCAGCTTTCAATATGACATGCGACTAATTAAGCAAACATGAAATACATCGTGCCAACAGAACAGAAGCCATCTGTTAGGAGTTACAACTCTGCCTCTGGTATCACATTTCAAGGAGTCTCAGATTTTCTTAATCAAGACTCTGACAGCCCTGAGAGGCTGACAAAACAACAGATGATGGAGGTGAGGGATGACAAATCAGCTGATGGCATCACTGACAGGGGAAAATGGTTTGTATGGATTGATCAGCTATAGACCCTGGAGATGGAATGAACAATGGAACTTCTGCCCATAAACAAGGCCAGTAGATACAATTAACAATCTGCAAATAATCTGTCCTTTACCATCAGTTAATTTTGTTTTTCAAACTTATTTGCCCTTTGCTACTTCTGGAGCATATCAGAGTGAACATTGATATCTTGGCTCAAGGAAGTATTGCAGGATCCAATCTGGGTTGATCACTGGGACCAGAGGTTTTGTCTTCCAAGCTTTCGGACTCATGCTGGAGCCCATCCTCATCCTCACACAGAGGAGTTCCCCGAGGATGGGCTCCAGTAGGAGTCCCAAATCTCAGAAGACAAAATCTCTGGTCCCAGTAACCGATCCAGATTGGATTCTGCAACATTATCCTAGGACATGTGTGTTCATCTTTATTTGTCAAGGAATCATGTATATGCATATGGTATTTTATATTTTGCCATGGACAATAACAAGAATCCTGGTGTAATGGGCTAAGGAGACCCAGGTGCCATTCCAGCCTCAGCCATGGAAACTTACTGGGTGAATAGGGACCAACTGCTCTTAGTCCAACTTACTTAATAGCTTTGTTGTTGCAGTGATGGTGGGGGAGTGGAAATTCCTGGGGAAAATCAGAGGTGAACAAGTTTTTCTAACTCACAAGCAGCTTAGTTTTCCAACTTGCTAGCCTGTCAAAGAGGTGGCAATGTTTCTAATTTTCATTTTTTTTTAATGAGGCCTTTTTAAAGTGAGAGATGGCAACATTTACCTTAGAAGTCTGAGTCCCTTCCTCAGAAACCCCTGCAACAGAGTATAAGGAAATTTAGTTTGGTCACTGAAAATGATAGGTATGGTCTTGGAGTGTTTCTGAAATCACAAATGGAATCCTGGGCCACCTGTGGCCTATAACGATAAAAGAGAGCTAAGATCATACTTATTTTAGAATTAAAGTGACACAACAGTTATGTTTTGTAGATTGGAAAATATTAACCTGGTGTAGTTTCTTTGGCTTAGCATGTTGTGTAAATCCAGATATTGAATTTTAAATTTATATTTATATAGCCATACAGCAATATTTTAAAGATCATATGATTTATGACTCAGATCAGAAGACATTTCATTAAATAACTTGTATGAATTCAGAATGTCTGACGTTAGGTAAAACATTGGCAAGAGGCAATGAATTTTTGCTATCCTAAGTGTTTCTCCCTCAGCTTATCATATTAATTAAATGAAGAATAGGACTATGAAGATTAAAGGGCTACTTCCACCATGATAGGACTGATATTGTATGCAATAGGTCCTCTCTTTGCATTCTTCCATTAACATCTCTCTCAGATCTACCTATCTGGAATATTATCTGGGGCTAATCCCTTCCCTCAAAAGTGTCGACACTGATAAGCAACTTAATTAAGATTACTAAGATTAGAAGCTGCTTTCTACCACTTCCAATTATTGGTCTATCCAACTCAATATTGTCTGTGTGGCTGGCAGGCACAAGGAATATTGGCATCTGTTGATAAATTTCTCTGACAGGGCTGTCAAATTCGTGGCCTAGGGGCCAGATGTGTCACGCGCTGGCTATGCCCACGCCCAGTTTAGCAAAGGGGGAAAAAGTCATGATACGTTATGTGACGATACCATGACGATACGGGTTTGACACCCCTGCTATTTACAGATCAGAACATTCTAATGGTTCTGAAATAATCATGAAAGGTTTTCTTTTTTTACAAATAAGATAAGGAAATAAATTTGACTGAGCATATACTTCAAGGTTCTCTATTCCAGAAATGGGAGTCTCTTCCTGTGTGAGATTACACTGAGTTCCAGGATTTCTAGTTGAAAAGCAAAACGGGTTCCTTATGCTTGATAGCAAACTACTGTACGCCACTCAATAGTTGCGCAGTAGCTATACTATTATCCATGTCCAGATACGTCTGGTCAGTTATTGGCTTTGTGATTGAAGTTATCCTTTTAATTCTGTATGTACAAGGCCTATCATTATACATACTAAAGAGAACAATGTACTCTGCATATGAAAAGAACTAGGTTATACTTGTAGAAAGTCTGGTTTACTTGTGTTTATTTCAGATTTGGTGCACATGCTAAAGAACTGGCATCTTCATCTTTTCTTTCCTCCCTCATCCCCTTTCTTTACCTTTCTTCATTCTACTTTATGTTTCTTAGAGATATGTTAAAAAATTCGTAACAAATATGTATTTGCTCACTGAGACTTTGGAATGAATTGAAAGAGAGGTAATCCCATTGCGCTCAGCTACAGATCAGCAGAGGTATCCCAACATTTTTTAAAAAATCGATATATTTTGAAATGTTAGGTGAGAATGCAATAAACTCACAAATTCTTCTGAATGAGATAACAAGAATCTTCTAAGATTCCATGTCTATATTCAACCATATAATGTATGGGGTGGGGGTGGGTGGGCTGTGCCATAATTTAAGATGGTGATAACATCTGGCCCCTGAAGTGATGGCTACCACTGATTACTAACCATTACATTAAGCTACTGCTGCTTGAATAAGCAACAACTTGATAGTTTGGCACATCACACCAAGCTGTGTGAATCCACAATGGCTGGATTATGTAGGTTTTATAGATGAAAAAGAAAACAGGTGGAAAGTAAACTTTTTTCCATATTCACTCTTGATACTCTGAACATAGAGAAGCTAGTGGTTGTATGTTTATTTATTTGTAAAAAGTATTGGCTGCCTAGCTTATCTCATTCAACAGGGCTTAGTGTTCCATGTTACTAACATGAGCCTAAAGGGTGAGGTAGGAATCGTAAGTCATTGTTTAGATTCACACATTAAAGCGAAATATTGTAACCCATGTTTTGTTTTAATAAACCAGAATTGGCTAGATTCTCAACCAAAAACAAACAATTATGGCTATGCATGATGTATGCATGAATGCAGACATCATCTTATTTCAACTAAACCATACAATTGCTACAGGGGCTAAAATTGTATTTGGAATTTGGATAAGTCAAAGAGTGAGATGTCCAAATGCTGACAAAAAGTGACATCTTGGACAGGAGGCAAGGTCTACACAAAATACTTCCACTTGAAGGCATAAGAGTCTTCAAATGAACTCTCCCTTGTCTACAGAATCATTTACTTCATACTGAGTTTGGACCATATCAGCTTTTCATGACATCACCAATGTCATGTCATGTCTAAAATTGCCTGAGGCAAATGAATTTTTAGCGTCCAAGAACAAGACAAGTGGAAACTGATTTGCGGTTCAATGAATATTTGCTTGAATATGTATCTTGTAGACATCCTTTTGCTGGGAGTGACAATTCACACCCAATGCCATACGTGCATCTGCAGATGAAGGTAAACACTTAGATCCAGCAAGCCCAAGAAAACTGAATATACCAGCCACTCCCAACTTGGCAATTTCAGATATGTCAGGACTCTTGAACTTCCAGCCTGTGTCATTTCAAGATCATGAAACTGACAAAGGCTGGCATAACCAAAAGACATTTAAACCTATGTAGTGAATTGTTAGGCATTTCCTTTCCCTGCTCTCTACTATAACTTAAAAAGTGCAACATTGCTAATGGCTGAAAGCCAAGCTATGTGATATTTACTCTAATACCTTTATAAATAAATAAAGATTGCCAATGCTTCTTACATATGAGGATATTTGTTCTCCATATGCTCCGTGTTTGTTGGAATATAGCTAGAAATAATATGTTCTGGAAATACTTAAAAAGTTGTCCGTCCGTCCCCCCGCTTCCCCCCTAATTATGTCCTTCATTGTTCAGTGCATTGCTTCTGTTGCCTAAAGTTCTTCCCCCTTTGTCCTATTCCTGAAGATTAAATTGAGGTTCCTATGTCATTGGCCTTCACAGTGATGCTTCCAAGTGCCTGGTTAAGGAAAATAACAATGCTGCTTCAGAGGTTTTCCAGGCACCAAACATCATTCAAGTAGAAGGAAATGTGAGATCAAAGATGCTGTTGCAAAACCAACAGCTGAAAGGTTTATCAATTCTTTGCCACAGAGCTCCTGAATAAGTATAATACACAGGATCCTCTTTTGCAAGGGTCACTTTCTCTAGCTGCATAATGGAAATGATTCTCTCACAAACTGCCGGCACATAGGGCATTGTTGGAAATACTTCACGCACTCATCGCATAGGCAGGTGTGTCGGCAAGGAAGAAGCACCCAATTGACAGCTCGGTTTTGGCAGACGATGCAGTCCTTGCTGCTCTCTTCCAGCACTTCTGACTCAGTCTCCACCAGGCCAGCCTTTTCAAGCAGGACGTGGTCTTCAGTCCTTTCATTGGAGAAAGAGTCACTTAGAGAGGATGCATTGTTGCTGGCAGACATGAACAATTGCTGATGGAGGGAAGATGGGAAGAATTAGAAGAAAGAAACCAACATTTAAAAATATCAACTCCCTCTAAACCCTTAGGTTAGGACATGTTAATAATCCTCAACTTTATGGACTGTCAGATACATGCTGAATTTTAGAACGCTTTTGTGGTCACTCCCGCAAAATGGCTCCTAGGGGAAGCCTTGCCAATTGTTAAATGCATTGGCAAGTAAACAAGGGCAGTTTAACAGAATATTCCCTGATACTCAGTTATCTTTGTCCTCTTTCTGGGAAAAGGATACATTTCTGTACAAAACGCAAGACTTCTTTTTTTTCTAATAAACCAAATGGGGTCTATTTCAGACATAGAGTCATTTCTTACAAATAACATTATTTTGACATTTGTTTCTTCTCAAAATCTAAACATTCGGGTTATGCTGAAAACTTGGCAAGCACCAAGGAAGGTGTCTGTGGATTCACTGGGTATCCATATGTCACTTTAGGATAGGTTTAAGCAAGTTTTAGATGCGTGGAAGTTCCAGAATTGAAACTTGCTGATGTTGAGGAATACTACTAATTTAGGAACAAAATATGTATGATTT
This sequence comes from Pseudonaja textilis, assembly GCF_049901715.1. Classification (NCBI taxonomy): domain Eukaryota; kingdom Metazoa; phylum Chordata; class Lepidosauria; order Squamata; family Elapidae; genus Pseudonaja; species Pseudonaja textilis. The sequence continues at coordinate 308,586,129 of NC_141990.1, forward strand.
TAATTTTGAGCCAAAGTCTGGATACCTGAGGTTCCCTATGGCCCAGCCAAGATCTCTTATGTAAACAGAATTTAGGGAGAAAATACTACAATGGCAGTTTCATGATCAGCAATCAGGGAGCCTCAGAGAAGGGAGAGGAAAATGAAAAGTAATACAATGAAAAAGACATTTCACATATTGTATTGGCATGTTGTGTAACTGGAAAACTAGGAATTGGAAAGTAGTGAAAGTTAGTGGAAAAGAAAGAATGGTATCCTTTTTCACTATGTTTTCAAGAAACATGAGAAAAAGTGCATTGATTCCTGGTATTCAGATAAATGCGTAAAGAAAATCAAAAGAGACACTTCCCTAACCATGGCTTAACTTTACTTTCTAATTCCATTGAAAGAGGAGCCTAGAGGGGAAAAAACAGATAAAATTTTACTATCAAGTGCACTGACTGAGATCTACAAGATTGTGATAATATAAAAATGATTAGTTTTTAGAGCGCAGGAATAGGCGTAAGAGCAAAACTGTAATACAGCATATTTGGTTTTGGCTTATTTTGATCGGGGATTTCAACAATAACGATGTAAGCCGTAGTTTAATGTAACCTAATGTATGAAATGAGCCAGAATGTTTGTCAACAAACCTAATGAAGAATGCACAGGGGAAATTTAGAGAGGCAGACTGGAAAAACTTACTCCAGGGAATCTAGACAATTATAGCTTTCAATTACGAAAGATTATAGATTTGCTGATGTATAAAAAAGCTTTGCTCTTACTTAACGCATCACTACACAAGACTTCTGCATCAATTAAAAATCAGCTCTCGATGTGTGTAATCAAACAAGACGACTGGCTGGTTTAAAGAACACAGTCCTTTTTCAAGTTTTATGACCATTTGTTCAAAATCCCTGGAAAGCTCTTTTTTTTTGCTTTGCAATACTGTGATTCCAATGGGGCTTATGAAGGGTCTATTTATCTGTAAGAACCCTTGTCTAATTTTGCTTCTTAATTCCGAGATTTCAACTTTTTTTGTCTTTTTGAAGAGAGCAACCTTTGGCAAAACAACAACAAACCCTGATCTAGAAAATGAATCTGAAAACTTACCTTTAGATCATGAAATTGACCTTGGGCCAAAAGGAGATATTGATACAGTATCCGGCAGGAAAGCCTGTAACTGGCATCTGGAATATGTATTATTGATACCATTGAAATCTTTAACAAAGACAGAAACATTTATTTCAGCACATTGAACTTTTCAGTTCAAGCAAATCCCAACCAGATCACAGCATAACTAAAAATATTAACAGATGATATCAATTGTTAACTCATTTTAAATTGAGTCTCTGTTTGCTTAGTATAATAGACTTTACATATTAAAAATGCACCTGTTAAGCTTGAGTCACCTTCAAACCCACACATACATTTTGAAGCCTGTGCTATACACACAAAATTATTACTATGTTTATTCTCTTCCAATCATTTCAGAGCTGTGAATCAAACACCTACTTTGCTATGATACTTGCCTATTAATGGTCTGTAATTTAACTGATTTACGTGGTCATGATAATTACTGTTTTTATATAAATGCTTCCATAGCTGTGAAATAGTTTGAAGTTATTTTGAATTCAGATTGACTATACCTTAACAAAAAGGCAATCACTGTGTAACCTTTATTTCAATTATTTATTATGAAAATACATTTAGTTTCCAAACAATATTCTAGTGAACTTCTGCTCCCACTGATAGTGATTTCTGTTACATGATAGTTTAATATCACCTAAGAAAATTAGTCTGGCTTCATTAGTTGACGATGCAAGTTAAAAGCTTGCCAAAATATTAACATTTGCAATTAAGCAGTAAAAATAGTGAGGTTTTATTTTTGTAATTTTCATATCTAAAACAGGTTATATCTATGGATATAATGAGCTCAAGAACTATGTTTGGAATTACTTCTAAAGTTTTATTTTAGCCATACTAGTTGGGGAATTATGGGAATTGAAATTCCAATACATTTGGGAAGTAGCAAGTTGCAGAAATGTAGCCAGTAGCTCCCAAATTCCTCTTTTATATAGAGCACTACATTACTATTAAAACTGATGCGCACATAGACCATAAAGTCATTTTTAAAAAATAAAATGACAATTTCATTCAATTCACTCAAATTCTTACGACTGTCTACATATATAATCATCTATAACATTTTCAAGGACCATCAGTAGTTCCTGGATCACAGGCTGAGAACTGAATAATTTTCAATAACTGCACTTCTTTCAATTTCAGGGGTTACCAGCAGTTACAGTTTTAAACATGAAGAAATTCATATTAAAACTGAAAGTTCTCTAAGAGAAATGAAAAAAGCTCAAACACCGTAGTCAATTCTATTCAATGGTAATTTTTTTAAACATGTATAGGACAATACAAATTCCTCCCTGTTTAAAAAAGTGGAGATTACATACAATGTCATAGATTTCTCTGTTGTCTTCGTCAGCAAGGGTTAACAGTACCACTAATGGGTACTGAGATCTAGGCACTAGACCAAAATCATTGGTGTCTGCCTCTTCTGGTAACCGGCTATGCTTTTCCTGTTCTTCTGTCTTCTTTATACTTTGTTGTGTCAAGGAACAGTCTTTATAGTCACAAAAAACTATTACGCTAATTATGCTATCAAATTTACAAAGGAAATTCAAACTACATAACAACCACTATTCTAAAATCTCAATAGCTTTCACCTGAGACAAAAGAATAAATTACCTGTTAATTATTCAGGACACAGAAATTAGGATTGAACCTTTAAATTGTTGTCTTCAGCTTTAAAAGCATCACTAGCTCCTACAAACAACATCCAGCACTACATAATTAACTTTCAGTTCAAATAAAAGGATTTCCCTTTCATAATTAATCTTTCAAATTATTCTGAAATATTTACCTGCCCAGGAAGTACATATAGTTCATTCTACCAACTTGTCTGTCTAGTGGTAGATATATTGGAGTTAAACAAGCTTTGAAAATGATTTGGAAGAAGAATGGCCGAAGCCAGTAAGCACAATACTGCGGTTATTTGTAAAAGCAGACACTTCCATGTCAGCCCTAAAAAAGACATGGTCCTTGCTTACCAACTGTCCTGTTTTGTGAACTTTTAAAGTTGCAGTGGCACTATAAAAATAATTGTCTTCACACTTACGATTGTCACAGCATTCCTGCTATCATATGATCATTATTTACACACTTCAAAGCTGGCTTCCTACAGACAGAATCAGTTGAGAAGCTGGCAGTAAAATTGCAAGTTGCAGTCACATGAAATCCTACTTAACAACTGCAGATAATTTGTTTAATGACTGCAGGGAAATGAGGCAATAATCACATGACTCACTTAGCAATGGAGTTGCCTGTCCCAATTGTGGTAATTGAGGATATATACCTGTATTTTAATGAGCTGAAGTAATTTAATGGGGTTATCACGATAATTGTGTCATTTTTTTTAAGCTTGCATACAAGTCAGAAAACAAAGCAAAGCAAAACAAAACTATGATCATCTGAATTCCATCGTAATTTTTCAAAACATGCCCAGTCTTACAAGAACTACTGGATTTCACTCTGTGAGGGCAGAAATAAGCTAATAACTACAGTAAGAAGGCAGTACGACCTACAAAACTTCTCTGGATTAGTATAAACGGTTTTTAAAATGCAGAAATTTTGCCACAAAATAAATGAAATTACTGTAACTTTTAAAATGCATGCAATGTTTGAAGCTTAAGCATAATTAAAACAGGTAGAAAGATATTAATGACTGGTCAAAAGGCATGAGATATTGCTGTTCCCCTTATTTTTCTTTCTTCTTCTTCTTTGCAACCATAATGAACCCTTGCTTACTAGTACATATTATATTTACAAGAGAAAAATTGCCCCTGTATACTGGGCAAAATTGAAAATACACAAGCTTCACTAAAGGATACCAATACTGTTGACAATACAGATACTCATGACACATTGCATCCTCAAAAGACTGGGGAGTTTTTATTCGAATGCTGTAGGCATGCTTCTGCAGAGCATCATGGACCTTTTGCACGCTGCAGCCCCAATAGCATGAAAGGAGAGAGTCTTCCAGGCAATTAGACACCAGGGTAATGCCATCTTGAGGAAAATGAAAACAATGGTACAAATGTATAACAAAGAATTGTGCTACTCAAAACTCAATAATGGAAACAAAAGATTACCTTTCTACCATGCTACTATTATCATAAATCTAATATTCTCCTAGTCTGTCCTTCAAATTTCCACGCTCAATAGATTTTCTTCAAGCAGTGAAAATCTAAAACATTCCAAAACTGACCCATTATGTTTTTAAGGCCATATAAGGTTATAAATATACTCAGATTAAAACTGTCACTTCCAAATTGTGCTATTAATATGATGACCTAATTCTTGTCATGTAAAGTTAACCAATAAACCAGCTGCATGCTTTCTGGTGATTCTCTGTAATGAGCTTACAGTGCTTCAGCTCCCACGTCCACAAGGACAAAACCATTATCCACAGATAAAAAGTGTTTTCTTTCCCCCACAAACAGTAGTTCTTATTTCAATTAGGTTTATAGTGCAAATTGAAACCTATAAGGGGCAGAATTCTCCTTAAAAATACTTTTTCTATTTCCTTTTGCATGCTTATTGCTTGAGGGATAATAACAGAAGTGATCCACTTCATCTGGTAAATACAAATAAAAATGGAGATAACAGAAAACAGAAAATGTCAACAAATATAATATACAATATACTGACTTAAAGCTGAAGCAGTTTCTGGGTTTTTGATTTCTAAACTGAATGGATTTTTCACTTGCCGCATCTTTTTCTGAGACACTTTCACAATTGATTCAGTTTCTTCTGAATTCCTCAGAATTACAGGAACATCCCATCCAAACCTAAGAAGTACAAAATGTTTGTAATCATAGAATTAGAGACCTGAAAGGGCTGAATGTAACCCAGTCTTCAGTGCAACTTAAAAGCATGAGGGAAACAAAGATTTGTATTAATGCTCAAGTCTGACTATTAAAGGAATAATAACTTCTTCAAAGAAAATACCCTCCAAATTTTGTTGCATTTGCTTTAAACCATCTTGTCAATCAATTCAGTTTTCCTTACAACTTTTTTTTACAGGGAAACCACTGTTATTTTCCCCCTCCTATTAAAAATATACAAGCAGAGCCATTTTTTAACTCGGCCTAAGCACCACTCCTGATCATTTCCCATCCCTACATGGTTTCTACAAAGCTCCATGCTTTATTCCACGGTATCCAGATAACAGATAATCAGGGTTGGAAGGGACCTTATAGGTCATCTAGTCCAACCCTCTGCCCAAGTGGGAGACCCTACACCATTTCTGACAAATGGCAGTCCAATCTCTTCTTGAAAGTCTCAAGTGATGAAGCTCCCACAACTTCCGAGGGCAAGCTGTTTCATTGGTTGATTGTTCTGTCAGAAAGTTTCTCCTTATTTCCAGGTTAAATCTCTCCTTGTCCAGTTTCCATCCATTATTCCTTCACTGGCCTACTGGTGCTTTAGAAAATAGCTTGACTCCTTCCTCTCTGTGGCAGCCTCTCAGATATTGGAACACTGCTATCATGTCTCCACTGGTCCTTCTTTTCACTAGACTAGCCATGCCAGTTCCTACAACCGTTCTTCATATGTTTTAGTCTCCAGTCCCCTAATCATCCTGGTTGCTCTTCTCTGTACTTTTTTTGTAATGTGGTGACCAAAACTTTAAACCTCTCAGATTTCCCCGATTATCTTGGTCAATTCCTCCCCATTTAAATGGACTCTCACCCAACCCATAAGGTTCCTAACACTGCTTTTCTTTACAAGCATTTAAGAGTGATGATGCTTTCAACAGCTTTAGTGAAGGCTACGTTAAATCCCACAGGAATCATTCCCAGCCCAGACACACTGGACTTATTATAGATAAGTATATACTTTTGTATTGAAATTATTAAAAATACACTTCATCCTACCAACGCACATCCTATGGAAAATCTGACAGTGGGAATTCCTTGTCCATCGCAAGCGGAGGGTACCCGGTTCGAGGACTATCGCTTTTCTGCATACTTTTGCACGAGGATCCAGATTGTTGGGGGCAACATGCTGACTCTGTAAACCGCTTAGAGGGCTGTAAAAGCCCTGTAAAGCGGTACATAAGTGCTATTGCTATACCCCACACTCCTCCCCCCACCTCATCAAGACTCTCATCCAATCTTCGCGGTTGGATTCCAGAAACCGCCGGCGCAAACTACTGCCTCCGCGCGACTTACCAGCCCATTATGAGACCGCTGGTTACCAAGAAGCAAACGAACACCAAGGCGATGTAGAACAGCGGGGAATACTCGTACAGGGTCACCAACAACGCAGCAGCCATCAGGTAACAAAGAAGAGAAAGAAGCGACCCTCCCGCTCCCAACCACCACCGTCCTTTTGTTGTCATCTAAGGGCGCATGCGCACATGAAGCGCATGCCTGCCAAGAAATCGGGAAGCGCCACCTCCCGACCCGCCACTTCCTCCTCCTTTTGTTGTTATAGCAGATCAGGTTGGTGAGAGCCTTTTGCAATCGCATCTTACCGGTTCACTTCGTGGTACTGTAATTAATGCAGATGGCCTCCCGTGTATTATACCACTCTTTCAACTCAGCGGTACTGTATTCTATTATTAAAACACCATTACAATATGCTGTTTGTCTGTTTGAAACGTTTAAACGTTGTTTTGGTAGTATGCAGCCGTACCCACACAATTTAAAAAAAAAAAATCAGTGCAAACAGGATATTTAGATTGAAGCACACCAACCTATAAAAACCACAAACTCAAAAGTATGGGCAACCTCTAGTTGCTGAATTCCAACTAAGGAAGGCTAATGGTGAGAGATGGTGGAAATTGCAGCTTCTGGAGGTCCAAACTGTGTGGTGAGCTTGAAAAGAAATAGACAAACATATTACTACTTCACTAGTAAAGTGCTACATGCATATTTAATTATCTTAAATGGATCCTTAGATGGATTAATACAAATAAGAATTAAAACAAGCATACATAAATTATTCCAGTTGTTTTAATCTGCTAATGCTATTGCTATTTGTATTTTTGAACATTTGTGTACATTTTGCAAATATTTGTCATAACTTGTAAACTTATATATTAAAATTATTAACAAAAACACTTAATTTGCATCCAATTCAATGATTCAGTTTTGTGTTTTTTGCCAACAAAAAAAAAATCAGTACACATTTGCTGGACTTGGGCTCAGTTCCACAACTTACATCCAAGTAGACATCTAAAACCAGGACCCTTATTCTTGAGGTTTGAACCACCTTTTCAAGAGAGGTTGATCTAGATTTCTATGGAGCCTATATAATCCCTGGCAACATGATTAATCGTTAGCAGACAGATGCTCTTGTGTCCAGTTTTTCTTGCATCCCAAAGCTTGAGTTTCAGTGAAAAGTGCCCAGAGATTGTTGAGACGATTGGGATAGTAGCTTTCAGAGTAGTAGTTTTCAGCTGTGACCACTTTAAGAGTTATGGACTTCAACTCCCAGAATTCCCCAGCCATTACTGGAGGAATTAAGGAGCCTCGGTGAGCAGTGGTTAGAGTGCACAACTGCAAGCTACTCCTACTGCAATTTGGCAGATCGAATATCATCAGGCTCAAGGTTGACTCAGCCTTCCATCCTTCCAAGATGGGTAAAATGAGGACCCAGATTGTTGGGGGCAATATGCTGACTCCATAAGCAGCTTTGAGAGAGCTGTAAAGCACTATAAAGTGGTATATAAGTCTAAGTACTATTGTGTTGGCTGGGGGATTCTGGGAATTTAAGTTCTTATCAGCTGGGGAATTCTTCAGTTGAAATCCACACATCTTAAACGTGATCAAAGTTGAGAAGCGCTGTTTGAGAGTAACAAGTTGATAATATAAAACCCAATTGGGTATCCACCAGGATTATAATGCAAATCAGGGTGAGCTAACAGAGGTACAATGCTGGCTGGAAATGATAGAGGATGTGGTCTAGTTCAGGGGTCTTCAACCTTAGCAACTTTAAGAATTCTAGGAATTGAAGTTCACAAGTCTTAAAGTTACCAAGGTTGGAGACTCTGGTCTAGTTCGTGCCTTCCGTCCCTGTCCTATTGTTCCCATTTATTCGTACCTATTTCTTGTATTCTTATTCATGTTTATACTTATACCTATTATCTTGTAAGCTATTGACAAATCAAATAAATAAATAACACCAGATTGGAAAAGGCTGGAACAAGTCTCAATTCTCACGAAGTGGTTAAGTCTTCAACAGCATATGCCAAAGATGATTTCCTTGTTGTCACATGACTACTTCTATAGTAGAGATATTAAATTTTTTACTAGCATTGATGATATTACGTCGTTTGGGCAATGAAACATCTGCAAGAAAACAAAATTTAAAGAGCGCCAAGGATCCCTCATTAACAAATGTTAAATTTGAACTTTTAAAATAAGACTTACACGGCCAAAATGTAAGTAATTGTTCTTTTTCGTTTTGGATTAATCATATCATTTAATTTTGTTTAGATTGGCTTTGTTTCGGTTTTGAAGGGGGCGGTAGCACAGCTTCATTTTTTGGTGGGGGGAAGAAGAAAAGCTCATTGGTTACCATAGCAACATTGCTTCCTGGTTAACTGAGAGGAGGGAGAGCGAGACGCATTCCCTCGCCCCGCCCGGAATGATAGACTATCGACTGTGGGACGCTCTTTATCCTCCAGCCTCTCTAGGCGTGGGCGGGTGGATGGAGGCCCGGGTGGGAGGGAAGTAGGGAGGCAATCGCTATAATGATCCCCACTTGAGAGGGCGTTCTAGTCCAACTCGCCTTCTCGCTCACCGTAGCTAGTGGGAGGCCGCCACCGGAGCTGAGCTATGCGATTGATTGGTTCAGGAAGTGCTCAGGCCATGCGCACTAAGTTGGGCCTGGAACTGGATTGGGGCTTGAGGCGGGGACGACCCTCCCGGGTTCTTAAAGGGCCAGCGCTCGGGAAGGAGGCTGCAGCAGCTACAAGATGGTAAGTTCCCAAGACCTCTTGCCGTGGAATCGCGATTCGTTTTTTTTTTTTAATTTAGGGTTTGGGTCTTCATCTTTCCTTTATTCCCGCGCTTCTTGCGATTATTTAAATCTAAAGAAATAGCCCTCTCCTATTGAATGGAGAACGAGATCCCCCCCCCTCCCCTCTAACAACAAATTCAGCTAAATTGAATGCAGTGAGCTTGTTTGTTACAAGTAGAAAGGTATATTGTGGCTTGTAAGCAACGTACGGGTTCCCCAAAGCTTTGCCTAAATATTTGAAAAGGGTTAAGGCGATGAATTCCAGTTACGGGGAAGAGCCACCAATTTTCGGATTGATGCTTCTTTTTAATGAAATTATCTCCCAATTTTCCTTCGCGCCAGAAGGAAGGGGGGCAGTTTAGTTTTGCTACTCTGTGCCGCCGCCTCACAGGAAAAAAAAAATCAATGGTTCTTGCAAAAGTAGGACTAAATTGCAATTTTCTTGCCCCATTTTGCAGTTCTCTTTCTAGCACAAGCGATCATTTCTTTCCGTCTATAGAGTTTTATTTCCCTCCTCCTCTCCCACCATCAAAATAAATGGCTAGGATTTGTGGTCCAGCACATCTGGGAGGTCCAACCTTGGGGAAAACGGATACTTTCCCTCTAGTCCAGTTTATCCCAACCTCAACCTGGCTGGGGAAATTCTGGGAGTTGAAGTCTACCCCTCTCTTTTTCCGAGATTGAGAAATAGTCTAGACTCTAGCCTCTTAACAGCCCATACTCTTCATCTCATCAACCCTTTCATGAAGTTTCAGATTGTTCTTTGACCCTCGAGTATTTAATAAATACTAGTATAACTAATAGTAAATAGTAATAGAATAATAGTAAAATGAATAGAAATAATAATGGATTGCCTTATTGAACCATGAGGGTTGGTACCATATTGACCGCTTTGGCATAACTTGCTCTAGGAAAAGCCCCTTCAAATATTTTAAATTTATGCTCACAGAGAAATAATTGCATTAAATTTGCACTTGACATTTTTTTCAAGATTTGATGAAGAAGTGGAGACATGAGTGGCTTAAATTTCAGGAATGATTGTGGCACATTTATAGGCCTGTTTGTGTACTTCGACACTCACTGGGGAAAATGTCCATGAGGTTCAACTTGAACTTTATCCTCTAATAAGATGTGTTTCCTAAAAATTCCTGAAAGGAGAACTGTAATCCATGAGAATTGCTCTAGAGATCTTGCAACTGACTGACTTGTGTAGGGGGAAAATGCCAATTGGTTTTAGTATATGTAACTCTCGAAGGAGTTGGCAAAATCTGATGTTATAGTACCTAAATGTTCCTTGTTAAGCAGGTGGCGGCAGCATCTAGCCAACCTTGACTGATTAGTTCTTGGGTGAGAAATCATCTAAAAATCTCAGGATGTTAGACTGGAAAATAATTTTAAAAAAAACTATAGAAGAAGGCTGTACCAAAAACCCCAAATAAACTGATCTGAATTGATGTCCATGGATTTACTAGGAGTTAATTTGAAGGTTTTATTATTTTATTATTGCTCTTTAGAATATATAATTTGAAGAGCTAATGTTTTTTCCTTACTTGTGTTAAACCATATGTCTGAATATTCTTATTTTCTTTTGTAAAAGTAATTGTATTACTGCTTATTGTTCTGGTCCAAAAAGTATGGTAATTTTCTATCTATAGCCAATGTTGATAGAAATAGCTTGTGTACATTGCAAGGAGAGATTGGTCTGAATGGCCTTGGGGCTCTTCATTGCCTTTCTCTTCAAATCCACTCCCTTGTGTTGCTGCAACTTCTAATTCCTAACTACAAATATTGCTTAATATTGAAGAATTTGACTTATCTCTTTGTGTGCTCAGAAGCTGTTGGTGAAACTTTAGCCTAACTGAAAAAACAAGACTTTTGTAATCCCAAGCTGTCTATTTGTGAGAGATTTTAAGACGTTGTTATGAAGAAATACAGCACATGCCTGTGTTTCTAAACCCATCAGATATAGTCAGCATCTTCTTCCTGCCCCTACCTAGGAATTATGCGCTTTGAAGCAACTTTTCTTAGATGTTATATTTCCTCAAAAATGCATTTTAATGCATTATATGCTTTGGAGGAATAGATGTAAGGTAAACAAAAAAACAGTTCTTATCCAAAACATTTTGCTATCTTTTGCAAAGGGAGAGGAGGAAAGGTCAATAAATTAATCTTCCTCCAATCCTGTGGTTTTTATACTGGCTCCTGCTATAGCACAGGACTGATACCAAATCTCTAAACAGAAAGATACAGAAGATGAAGACCTCTGAATCCATTTTATTCTTTTTCCTTGGCAACAGGATTGCGATATTCTGTTCTTATGCTCAAGGACTCCTTGCAGGCTCAGAACCTTATGTTATAAGCAAATGTTTTTTTAAATAGTTGGTTTGCATATCATAACAAATGCCTGAAAGTCAATCTGTTTGGGGAATTCATTTGTGGCTTTTCTGACTTAATGTATGGTAATTGTGTGCAATTGTAACTGCCAGGATATATTTTCATTCAGCATTCATACGGTGAGTATTGTAAGCATCCAGTAAAATGGATTGCAGGTTGGGTTTATGAGCAAGAGGTTGTTTTTAAAAGAAATGTCATATCTATTCTGATTTATTTGTGTAATATAGAATGACGAATATCTGTGTTACATATTCTGGAGAGAGAGAGAAGTTCGCTGATAATGGGCTTTAGCATGAGCCCCAAAGTTTGAAAGAATAAAGCTTTGGTCCCCTTGACCAATTCAATTGGATCCTGCAATATTATCCTGGGACGCATATATTTGCCTTCATTTGCAATATCTGTTTTGAATCATTTTGCCAGCTAGTTCCTGAATAAAAACATCTGAATCACTTTAGCACCCTAGTCTAGCATCTATCCAGCATATCAATGTTGGACAACCAGGTGCAGGAGTTTTCTTCTTTTAGAACCAGGTGCATATGAGAAATTCAAAGCTCAACATAAACACATGGACTAATGTTTTCTTAATGTTGAAAATCATGCTGCCTTGGTAACTGGAAGTAATATATAGCAGTTATGACTAATAACTACTATTTTTCATAAATTGTCTAGTTTCCTTTTATAATTGGTCCTTATTGCTGCATTTTTAGAAATTTTGTAGCTTAATTGCCCATTTTGTGAAAACGCATAGCTTTTTTATATTGGACATGGGAACCTCCAATTTATTTATTGCAGAGTGAAAAAAGACCTGGGTTTGCTTAGCTGTCTGAATTAGTAACACATGCATTAGTTATATTGGATCAAAGAGACTTGAGTGTTGGCTTCCTTCCTGGGATGGATCACCTTGCCTACTGCAATGCTAGATCTGTGAAGTCCACAATTTGCTCTTGGCTGGCTTCAATCTGTATTAAGTCATGGTTTTTTTAACCATACATTTCCGACTAAACAGTCACTACAGAGACATTCTAGCCAAAACCAAAGTAACATTATGGCTATGTAAAATATGTGAACATACCCAAGAATTACTACTAGGTCCTTGCAGAAGTAAATCGCATTGAACTCAATAGGATGTATTTTCTCAGAAGTGTATTTAGCACTGCTGCCCATATTGAACTCTGATAATAAGCTGTGCGTTGGGAGATGCTGCCATGGAGTACTAGGAATAGTCAATTGTAAGTATTGTCTATATATATGTGGACCCCCCCCAAAATCAAAATAATAAAAAGGCAAGTTCCAGAAGGCATAATGGTCAGGAAAGCAACCTGAGAGAGACAGAATGGGAAAGTTAGGGAATTGGAATCATGTACAATCAATTGAGAATAGTTTTTATAAGTATAGTAAGATTAGTTTCAGCTGGATGTGAGGATAGTGCATTCTGTTACATACTTTACAAAACAAGCAAATGAAGGATTTGAAGAAGGAAAGAAAGAATGAAAGAAAGAAAAGTAGCATGGTAGAGATTTTTGGATGGCAGAGAGCAGAGGAAATGCCAGGTGGAATTATTTGAACAAGTTAGAAACCTTTCAACAGCAAGGATGATCGAAGAGGTGGCCACAGGCAGGAAAAGTATTGGATACCTGAACGAGTCAATTTGTTAAGGCACCAGGCTAGGAAGCAGGAGGCCGAGTTTACACTATAAACAAACAAAATGTTGCCCAGCAAGCTTGCAAGCATAGTCAGAGGCAAGGGATGCTGGAATTCTTAATTCAACAACACCTGAACGACCTTGTGTTCTCCACCCTGGAATGTAGGAATAGAGATACAACGAGCAAGTCCATCAAAGATTTTGAGGGAAGAAAAGGATAAGTATTCTTTCTCTAGTTATAGCACTGAGTATGTATCCTCTGATTGCCTGAAGCTTGATTTCTTTGATAGTTGTGCAGGAAAACAAAGAAAGTGAAAATGTGAATAGCCAGACATCCTCAACTCAGGTCCTTCCAAATAGGCTGGACTACAGCAACCCCCAGCAAGCCTCCATCGTATATGCTGAAAGGATTTGGTAATGGGGTCTTGAAATCTTCTCCCTACATTCCAAATAAAAGGGAACTAAACTTATCTGGAGAGCAGCAGACTAGGAAACCGCAACATTTGCCCTCATGGATACTGTACTACATTCTCATTATGTGTTTTTTTCTCCTTCAAAATACTTGCTATTCTCCAGATATTGCCTGATTTTTTTTTATATGCATTGCATCTCCAGCAGTTGAGAGGATTGGAATGATATCTATGGCTGGAATAAAGAGTCCTTTTGTTCATCTGTGCCTTTTCTCTTTCACTCCCTGCCCCTCTTCTTTTTAGAGTGAATCCCTAGTGGTTTGTGATGTTGCTGAAGACCTTATAGAGAAGCTGAGAAAATTTCGTTTTCGTAAAGACACGAACAATGCAGCCATTATCAGTAAGCTGAAAGGGAGGGCTCACAACACTCATAAAGGAATAATACAGTCTCATGTTCTCTTCTCTGGCGGACATTAACTTGGATTTTTGTTTCTGAACATGTGTGTGTGTGTGTGTGCGCTTTTAGATTTGCTTCCAATACTTAATAGCTTTTTTAAAATGTGTGTATACACACACACACACACAAGTTTTAAAAAGCCATTAAGTCTTTGAAGCAAATCTAGGACCATTTGGTTGTACAGGTTTGTCCTATTTTGAGTTAGTTTGAGTACATTGTTGAGTACAGTGTACTTTTCTGCAAACAAAATCACATAAAATCCACATTTCTTGTGTTGCATTTCCATTGTTTGAGTTGCATTTGAATTACATGTACAGTCTGCATTGCAAAATTCCAAAGAATGCAGGCTTTGGCATTCAAGTAGGTTAATTGTGTTTGGCATCCAGTGGGGAATGTGAAACTTCTGTTGGCTTCAGGACCACATCAGCTTTATGCTATCAAAGGCCATATTCCAAAGTTGGCCAGATTCAAAGCCTGTTTTCAGAAGGGATTTCAGAAGTTTATTAAGATGGTGATGCAGATGTTTTTAGCATTTGTGAATGGCAATGGTTCGATTAACAAAATGCACAAAACCTAAGCCAAATTACATAAACAGGAGTTAATGCAGAAACAATAACATATTGCCTTTGTTTGCTTGAGGGCTGTACTACATTAGATGTGACACACAAAGACCATTTAGATACTAGATTTTTAAAAAATCCCATCATTATTTTTATAAATAAGGCAATGTACACATCTCCTTTTTATTTCAATGTAGATAGGACCAGGATCCTTTGGGGAGCAGTGGAGAAATTTAAGCCTTGAATCTTTATGGGTTTTAACTAATGAATGGTTCAATAAATCTGGGTCTCAACTTCCCTGGAAACATGCTGAGAGCCACAAATTAGGTGAACATGGACCAGACACAGTGCTCCTTTGGCTAAATTTGATGTGTGAACTAGCCTGCTTGTGATAAAAGTACAGCCTGATGACTACAGGTAGTCCTCAACTTATGACCACAAATGAGCCCAAAATGTATGTTGCTAAGTGAGAAATTTGTTGTGAGTTTTGCCCCACTTCATGATTTTCCTTGCCACACTTGTTAAGTGAATCACTGTGGTTGTTGAGTTAGTAACACTGTTGTTGAGTTAATCTGGTTTTCCCATTGACTTTGCTTATCAGAAGGTAGCAAAAGGTGATCACTTGATCCCGGGACACTGCAAACGTCATAACTGTGAGTCAGTTGTCAAGGATCCAAATGTAAATCCCATGACCATGGGGATCTGCAACGGTCATAAATGTGAAAAATGGTCATACGTCACTTTTCAGTGCTGTTGTAACTTTGAATGGTCCCTAAGTGAACTATTGTAAGTTAAGGGCTACCTGTATTTGGAAATACTTTGTCTAATGGTCTTGTTGCATTCAGTTCAGGTGAAAGAAAAAAGCAACCAGTTAAAAAAAGGCATCTAAGTGAATGACAATAGTTTTTTCTTCCCAGATAGCATAATTTAAATTAACTTTTTTTGTCTCCTTCTTTTTATTTGTATAGTGAAGATTGACAAAGAGAAACAGCTGGTGGTTCTGGATGAAGAACACGAGGTATGTCTGAGTAAGAGGCAGAAGTAGCTTTTTGCTTTGCCAAGCTTAAATATACAAACATTTTGGTTTTTTGCTAAACATGGTCTCAATAGGTACATTATCTATTTATATATGTATCCAGCCAAAGAAAAATACAGGATATTCTTGTGCTAAACTAAGAGGTCATCATAATCTGTTTTTTAAAGTGCTGGCATTGACTATACAGTTTTAAAATGAATGAAGGCTATAATAAATGAAGTTGTTGTTGTGACTCCTACAGGGCATATCTCCAGATGAACTAAAAGATGAACTTCCAGAAAGACAACCTCGATATCCTTTATCAGTGCTCAAAGTAATGTTTTGGTACATAGAAACAAGACCCTGCTGTTATTTGTTGGTGCCTGAGCCAATAAGCTTATGTTGTGCTTCTTGGCATAGAGGTTAAAGAAGGTATGCAGAGCTTTCTTAGAAACTCATTTCTGGCATAAGTGTCTAGGAACGGAAGGGATTTATAGTAGGTGAAAGAGCTTTATTTCCATACTGGGTTCATGCATTGCTCCAAACAAGAGGCTTTAGCTTAGTGTGTATGTCAACCGAGCCAGCTGTGGAATATTCTACAAACCACACTTAAGTTCCCTAGTTTCCTTACCTTTAGAACACATTCATTGTCTATAGCTACAAGTACCAGCATGATGATGGGCGAGTCTCTTACCCGCTCTGCTTTATCTTCTCAAGTCCGGTTGGTAAGTTAAACTCTAGTGAACTAATTGTGCAAACTGTCTTCAGTGAAAATGCAACTTCAAGTTGTTATGCAGATAGTCCCTAGCATTCCCAATTCGTCTAAATACCATCCAGGGATCATATTAGATTCTTTTTTTATTCTTGTAAAATTTTGGAATCCTTGCAAGAGGTCTTATGAGATCTTGTAGAAGAATATCAGCATCTCAAACTCTAAGTAAGAAGTTGAAAACTGTACAAGTTGGAGAGGACTGCAACGTTGTATTGTGGCAGATGGCCCTTCACTAATCCATAATGGCTTTTGTTTAGTTTGGTTTAATATATTTTATAAAGCAAGTAGTTGTTGTTGTCATGGGTTTAGTATGTGAGAACCTTTATAAATAAAACAATAGCTTAACACCATGTGGCATTTGCAGTAGCCAAATAATACACATATATTATGATGTCATAGCGGAAATATAATTTTGCATCATTTATATTATGACATCATGATGCACATTCTGATTTACAAGACAATATGTGAACGCTGAGTGTGTATTATCTTAAGGGCTTGTATGCCAAATAAACACCGTGGGTGAACACTGAATCTCTGTGTATGAATGTTAAGTGTTAATATACCAAATTGTCTCACTTGTTTAAGATATATTTCCTCAAATCTTAAATTACCATCTCTTCAGCACAGGGCTAATAATGGCCTGCTGTAATGAAAATAATAAAAATCACTCAGTAATGTGTGTAAACTTTTAAAGTGCTTTTTAGAACATTCAGTGGATGCTTATTATATGTTCCCAATCTGACAAGCTGGTATAGACTGTGGAACATATGTTCTGTGTTGAGTACTTTTGGTGTATATGAATAGAATTGGCAGCTGATGTCTTCAGTAAATATCTTTTTACTGGCTTAAAGAAGATAGTGAAATAAGTAAATGGTTGATCAGATTTCATGTTCAATACGTGTGTAGAGAGCTAGGCAACCTGGTGTCCTCCTATAGCCCCTGCTAGAAAATGATTATGGAAGTCATAACCCCAAACATCTCTAGAACGTGAAGTTGTGGATTTTGGTTTCTTTTATAAGCATGTATGAAAACATCTATAGAATGCTTTTCAACCTTCAAGCATTATCTTCAATATACAAAAATAAAAATATCAGCCCTTAAACTAAAGCATTCTTAATCAACGTTCCTTAAGGTTTAAACCCCCAGACTAAGGATGCTGCTATAGAAAAAGTTCTGTCCTGGTGCCCACCGATAGAGTGCTTGTAATAGTTTTAGATAAAGACTGTGGATTATAGGCATATTCAGGGAGCAAAAGGCAGCCTGGCCCTTTCAATATTTTCAAGCACTTCTTTTAACAAATAACCATTGCTACTGCTAACTGAATCTTTCTTGGTATGCACAATTTTCTAATTAATTTTTCTCCAAGCTGATGTTTTTGAGATGTGTTGGAAGACTTCAACCCCTCCTAGTTTCTAGCCAGTCTATTGTGAGAATTGGGCTGATACATCTGGAAATCATTAGATTGGGGAAGTTGTTAATGTTAATTTTAAAGCAGTAAGCAGGATAAGGAAAAGGTCAGTTGTTTCTTGCATATCCAATAAGGACTGAGGACTAAATAGACTGACTAATGTGGTTTTATTTGTCTCTGCTTGCCTTCCTCCCTTTTTACAATTACAGGGTGTAAGCCTGAGCAACAGATGATGTACGCTGGCAGCAAAAATAAGTTAGTACAAACAGCAGAACTCACAAAGGTAAAACTGAAGCAGTTGTTGTGATGCATTTGTTGTGAAGTTGATGTTCCCTCTTGGCTCCCTAAAGAGCCTGTCAATTCAAACTCTGATATTTGCAGGATGTGCATAATCTGGTACTTACCAAAATTAGATCTCAAGAGAAAGCTGGACTTTGTAGCACGTACTACATAACTTTTCCAGAATTGCTATTCTCTGGGAGGGGTTCACATACAGCTCTATGCTCAGTGGAGATTTGGCTAGTGAATGTTGACTTTAACTGTGGAAATTGATACTTTATTTGGCTTCCTGGAGCCATAGGTGGCAAATAATGGCTCCGGGATGCAAGTAGCCCAATGTATCGTCCTTGGAGTGCTCTTTGAGCATAAGGTTGAGAAACATTGATCTGGAGAATAGATAAATCACAAAATAACTACAATTGCTGCATTCACCCTTCCTTCCTAGCTGTATGTTTCTTTTTCTGCTTCAGGAATCTGGTGTATCCCAACAGGGCCTTTGTGGGCAATTTAGTGCATCCCTTCTTTGTTGGGCCATTGCTCCTTCAAGAGGCTGATGCACATCCAAAGTACAGTATTTTTGAGCACCAGGTTTCAGTGAAGAACTGGGCCACTTTATACTGCACTTTCATACAGTTGACTTTCCTCTTTTTTCCATTCCTAACTGGTGAGCTTCAGAAGTAGTCTTAGGCTTTAAGCCACAGGTGATCTTTGCATGACTCAGTGTTCTCCCTAGTAATAATTAATACATCCGTACACAGGAAAACACTAAAATGCTGGGGAGGAGGTTTCGATGTAGATTCCTCCTTGATCTGCTCTCCAAGGAAAGAATGGATTTCTATCATATATCATTTACCTGCAACTGAAAAGATTCTGTCTTGATCTTGAGTATCCTGTCACTGTGGAAAATAAGTCTTAAGATAGTACTGTAGCTTGATCTGTTGATACACTGTTTTAAAGGCCCCAAACTGAATGGCAATATTTTTTTTTAAAGACATTCAACTTTTGCAGTTTCTAGGTCAAGGATAGATGATTGTGTGTTCGTTCCTGGACAAATTTATCTGCATCAATAGTAATAGATTTCTAAAAAAAACATTAAATTAAAAATACATTATATAATATCTTTTCTTATTCCCTTTTGGACTAGATGTCATTTTGGCTTAGCACATACAGCACGCTAAACCATAATGTAATTAGTTTAGCTTTGGCTTAGTGGATTGTATCAACATAGTCAACTGTGGTTTATCCTTTTAACCATGTCTTGATGTACTTGCTGGAGCTATTTTTATTTCTGGTTTTTCCCCAGGTATTTGAAATTAGGAATACAGAAGATCTCACTGAGGAATGGCTTCAGGAGAAGCTCGGCTACTTCCACTAAAAGAAGGATTAAGCATTCCGTCCAGTTCAAAGTGGAACCAGACATGACTCCTGCTTTCTAAACCTAACAAGAATGCACTGTACTTATAGTTGTTTCCTGCAATGTTTGTATGTATGTACATATATATGTATATATTTGTCTGTGCAAAATTTATATACATGAGGGGAAGAACTGTCTCCTGCTTAACCAAACTTTGCCCAGGATTATTCCTTTCCTTCTAATTGTTTAAAAGGGAACAATTTCCTTCCTGCAGGGATATTTTTTTTCTTTTTACACTTACATGACTAATATTTCTATCTGGACTTATCAGAACTGGTAATTGTTTACAGCTCTGGGGCAGAATCTCCAAAGCAGGGCTGTCAAACTCCTGGCCTGAAGGCTGGATGCGTCATGCACTGGCCATGCTCACGCCCAGTTTAGCAAAGGAGGAAAAAGTCCTTGTACGTCACATGACACCACCATGATGACATGAGTTTGACACACCTGCTCCAAAGGGACACATTGTGCACTATCCCTTGTTTGTATCAGTGGACCTGTGTACTCGGTCAAGCAGTCTGGAAACTTACAGCGGATTTCCCCTCCCCCCTTTGAGCTACAAGTGCATCTTTTAATAGAAGCTAGATATTACTAATTAATAACTGGACCTAATAGTATGTGAAAATAACACTGAATTCAGTGGAATGAAAACATTTGAATTGGGCCCAATTTATTTTAGGATAGATACTTTAGTATGGTTCCTAACTTTTCCAGATAGGGCTTTTCTTTTCTCTTAAAACCCCCCCAATTATTTTGAACCTTACATTTCCACTTTGGATCAAAGGTTTAACACTATTTTTGTGTATGTAAAGGATAGCATTTTTACTAATCAAATAGAAAGTAGATTTAAGCAACCTCCTAAGGGCTTGGTCACATACTGTAGTGGACTTCCATTCCAAAAGTCTTTATATGTAGATCTATTAATATAAAAGTCTTGACTTTTCTGGAATTTTTATGCAAGCACTTCTCAATCTGTGTGCCTTTAAAAAAAATCTATCAAATGATTGTAAGAAAGTCTTACACTGCCATTTTTTTAACAAAAATATTAAATTTGATACAGGTTAACTTTGTCTAAGACGTTATTAGCAGCGTCTGATAGCTTAATCTCTCTTTCCATTAACTTCAGCTGTAGGTGCATATACTCTGATTTACACTGCTATGATTTAAGGCAAAATGCTCTGCCTGGCTAAAAAAAGAAAATTAAAAGTCAACACATATTCTGAAGTATGTCCACCACATCTCAGCATTCTGTCCCTCAATAGACAGGGCTGTGTGCGCGCGCCTGGATTCTTACAAATGCAGGGGAGGAAAGAAGTAATCTATAGCGTGCAGAATTTGGCTTCTTTAACTACCTTAGTTTCCTTTTTGTACTTTAAAAATATGTAGCCAATGCCTTCTCCGAAGCCAGAGGAATATCCATTGCAATGCATGGGGGAGAGCAGTGTCTTGGTGTCATGCTTAACATTGTGCACTTCTCCTTGACTGGACCTTGATAATAACATATACAGATCAAAGAATCCCATCCTCTTTGATCAGCAACTTGAATTACTTAGCTGCAAAACTTGATTCTGCCTTCAATAGATGATGTGGCCAATAAATTGGCAGTATAGTTTTTAGAGACAGACAGGTGAGGCCTTTCCTGTTTATTGTTGTTATGGTTTACCTAGGAATGAGATTCCTAAGACCAGGGGTAGCCAAATGTGAACTGACAAAGGAGCAGAAATATACGTTGTTCCCCAAACTGATAGTTAGTTGATCAAATTCTACATGGCTTTGTCTCGGCATGGTGCATTATACGTGGATTATAACTGCAGCATTCCAAAATCTCAACATATCCTAGGTCAGGGGGTGCCAAACTGGTGGCCCATGGGCCAGATGTATTATATGCAGGCTATGCCTGTCCCAGTTCCACAAAGGGAAAAAAATGTGATACATCACGTGATGTCAACATAATGCCCCGAGTTTGGCACCCGTATCCTAGGTCATCTAGTTGGGCAAAATGTCAGATTCTGTATACCAAATCTGATACCAGTTGGCATTAAAGGGATTATAACTCTGGTAATATGATTTCTTGATACGATTCTTGGAAGCATTTTTTCCCCAAATACTTTCAAGCTTCCAAGAATTTCTCATTACCAGAAGAAAGGAAGAAGTAGTAGCGTTTACATTTTAGTAGATCAATTCTTGTTCACTTCAGATAAACCATGCGTTGATTGGGTTATGCCTTTTTGGCATATGAGTGGGTTGCCTAATTCGGCAAGCTGCTTACTTGCATAGAATTTGGCTGGTCGTTTTAAAGAGGACAGTTATTACAGATAGGCAAAACTGCTGTGCTTAAAATAACATGTTGAGGTAGACCATTATTAAATGACATAAAAAATATTAGCGGTCTTTTTTTCTTTCTTTAATGGGTGTCTTCTGTCTTTGTTAGTAGGAAAATATAATCTATTTTGGGCATTTCTTTTTATTTTAATATAATTTTAAACAGACACTTCCCATTCTCTTCTTAAGGAGAGGGAGAACTGT
Organism: Pseudonaja textilis; assembly: GCF_049901715.1. Classification (NCBI taxonomy): domain Eukaryota; kingdom Metazoa; phylum Chordata; class Lepidosauria; order Squamata; family Elapidae; genus Pseudonaja; species Pseudonaja textilis. The sequence continues at coordinate 308,608,086 of NC_141990.1, forward strand.
GGACTGGGATTGAGAGAACCATCAATATAAATATACTTTTAAAAAATACACAAATAGTTTAGGATTTTTCTAGAGACTTACCCTGCAAATAAGCCTTCAGAAAGGCACACTTTAATAGTATTTCTATTACTTGATAGGATTTATTAAAGACCTTTTCTGAAGCTACTCTGAGCTCCTTGGATATGCATTCATCATATAAACAGTTATTGCTATTGAAGACTTGGAACTGAGGTTCTAGTTTCTTGGGAATTTGTGAAAGTGACTATAAATACCTAAAGTAAAACTTGTATTCTTTGAGAAAGTAAAAACCCAGATTTTTATGTCATGAACGCTATATTGGAAGAATACATTTAATGCTGATAACCCTTCCAATGAATCATGTCTTTGGGAGCCCTCTTTAAATGATTTTGCAATGGATCATTTAGGCTCTGGTCTAATTGTTTCATCTTGAATGGCATTACAATGAACTGCAGCTGGTTATCCCTAAACTATTAACAGAGTACAAATAGTACAGAGGTTGTTTTTCATGGATATTGGGGGAGCAGATTTGTTCTTTGGCTGAAGGAGGATATACATAGAAATCCTTTAGGTACCAAATATGTCTGAAGATTTTTTTGTGCTTATTTGGCTTCTTTACCACTTTTTTGTTAGTTTTATTTAAACCAGTGTTTTTTCTAGGAATATTTTTTCTTATGCAACTGACTGCAGTCCTTCATCTAAGGTTATAATCCTTGGATGCTCTTAATTTGAATGTTTTTTTCTCCCTTTTATTAGAGTAGACTCTCAGTCAGCTCAAGAACTGTACTGAGCTTTTTGTGAATCATACTCCAGAGTTAGTGAAGTTTGGTTCAGTTTTGAGTAAGTGTCAAGAGTTTTAAGAAGTAAATTGTATATCACCCATTTTGCCAGTTAAATTCTCCAGAAAGCAGAAAAGGGGGAAGATTATTCAGTCTTGAAGTGCTGCTAAAAAAAAATGGTTGGTGTGCCCACTGGTATATGGTGTTCCTGGACCATATTTGTGGCCCTCTGGTGTAGGATAAAATGGAGGGTGAAGAGAGTCTGGAAAATGAATTATCTGTCAGAAGTATTTAAAAATTAGAAATACTGTTCAGTTGTCTGAAAAGTTTGGCAAGTTTGGCAAGAAAAACAACCGTAGCTGAGCACTCCTTGGAATTATGTTTGGTTAAAGTCAGTGAAGGAAACTGCAGGCTTGATATTAGGTTTAAAGAGATTGAGTCTAAGCTCCACAATTTGGAAGCTCTTGTCTTTTCTAAGCAATTGCTTGTCCCTACTCTGCCACAATATTTCATTCTGTGATGTCTTTGGGGCGGTATGATGTGAACTATAGTTATTCCTGAATGGAATTCTGTTAGCAGCCTTGAAACACATCTTTAGCTAATATGAGAGGTTTTTTGCCTGCTCCCCTTCCTCTCTATTTGGATCTGAAGGAGCAACATGTGAAGAGTTTCCATCAAAACACGTAGCTGTAACAACTTTTTGAATACTAACTTGATTAAATCAAATCTTCATATGGATGTTTTAATAAGCTGATAAAAAGTAATAATACAGTGGGATGATAAATTTCTAACAATGGTTCCATTTCTGGTCTTTTTCTGGTAGTATTTCTCATAAATCTTTTATAGATTAGAATTGTCAGTATTTCAAAATGAGGCCAAATACTTGGTTTTGAATTTTTCCCCTCAAGCCTTTTCACATATTACATATACATAACACATGTTTGTTGTAGCATGTGAACAACAGTAAGAACCTAGCAAAAGGGAAGAATTACAGAATACATGTGCTTTTAATATTCACATTGCAATTATATGAATCAATTGTATGAATGTATTCCCCTTTTCCTGTAAAAGCTTGTTTGAACTTAAGAAATCATATTGTTATGCTTTATTGATAGTGCAGTATGCACTGGATAAAATGTGAAACTGGCATTTGTGAATCTGTTAACAGTCAGCATGTGGGATTTAATTCATTCTTCTCTGTTTCCAGATGTGTTGAGTGGCACCAGAGTAGGGAAAGTTGATCTAAGTCAGGGGTGTCAAACTTAAGAACTGTGGGCCGCATCCAGCCCATGTGGTGCTTAGATTTGGCATGTGGGGCTATCCTTGAAACAGCAAAGGACTGACTCCGGTAGAGTCTCTACCAGTGAAACCAGAGCTCTGGAGGGCCGCATGTGGTTCTCCCAAGCTCCATTTTTGCTGGCAGAGGGTTGCAGGAGGCTGTCGCATCAGACAATGGACCTCGGAAGCCCGTTTTCGCTGGCAGAGCGCTCAGGCCATCATAGGCGCCGACATAAGTGATGTCGAGCTGGCCACGCCAACCTTGGCCACGCCCACCCCAGCCCCATGAAGTCAAACACAACCCTGATGCGGCCCTCAATGAAATCAAGTTTGACACCCCTGATTTAGTGAATAGACATGGCTGGTTATGTGCACCGATGAATGTTTTTCTCCCTCAATGATGGAAGGCTATGTTCTTGTGTAAAACATGTGAAAAGGCTTTCATAGCTTGCAGGGTTTTTTTTAAAAAAAAGAATCAGTCTACTAATAAAAATGGTTAGATTGCTAAAGTCCTGGTAGTTGTGCACTATTTTATATGTTGATATCAGATCAGTACTATATGAAACGTCACTTAGGGAAGTTCATACCTAATTTGGGGACAGTAATTTGATGTGCACATTGTAAATGTACAAAACTGCAAAGCTATGAGAAAGGATCATTGAGGATGAAGATGAACCAAGCCAATTATAGCTCACTTGCCATCTCCTCTAGTTGTACCTGAAAAGTATGAGCTGTAGTATCCATAGTTCAGACTTCCTTGACACAACCTTCCTTTTGGGCTTTTGGCATAGAATTCTGCAATGCTAAGTATCTTAGCTAGTATATAGTTATTGGAAATTCAAGGACTTATAGTCTGGATTCATCAGGAGGATGCCAGCTGGGTAGGCCATTAGTTCTAATTCAATATATTGCCAACTCTGCCCATAATCTAGAGTTCGATCCTGAGGGGCTCAAGGTTGACTCAGCCTTCCATCTTTCCAAGGTCAGTAAAATCACCCGGATTGTTGGGGTCAATATGCTGACATTGTACACCTTCTTGAAAGTGGTGTAAAGGATTGGGAACAGTATGTAAGTTTATTGCTATTGCTAGTATCTGATAGAATAACCTACCCCAGTTGGCACCCTTCTGATATATCCAGACTCTATGTCCTTGAATTTCCAACAGGTATAATTCATTTTTCTGAACTAGCTAAGACTCTTGGAATTCTATCCCCAGCACATCTGGAGGGTGCCATGTTGGAGAAGATTGATGTGCATTGATCGGTAGAATACCAGTCTTTTCTAGCCAATCTGAAAAAGGCTGCAGATTGAACCAAAGACCACTCTTGCTTCACTCAACTCTCCTCTCCAAATTTGCAAATTATTAGTGAGGATATTGGTCTCTTTGTAATAATATATTACCAAGTATTGACTTAATATAATTAAACATTTCTATTGCTGAAAAGTTGTTCTGTATAACAGCAACAGTATTTTATAAAAAGGAAAATGTACCCAGATATTGAATGACAACTGGAACATGTACTTTTATTGTTCACTGAACTGATTAACTGACTGGAAAAGTCCTGACATTTCTGTGAAACTGTTCAGCTTGACAGGTGTTGTAGTGATTGGGGTATTTTTAATGTTCTGCTTAGTTGATTTTGCATGTTTTTTAAAATCATTTTCTTTTTGTTTGGCAAAGCATGGAGCTTGTATTGGTATCAATGAGCATACAATGTTAATAAAACCTGTCAAACTCTCTGTCTTCTATTTTTAATGTGTTAGAATAAGCTTAAAGCTGGGAAAACCACAAAGGTCCCCTGGCAAAAGGAATATATAACCTTTGAACAAGAGCTCTTCCTATCCAGGATCTCCCCTTTGACAATAAATTGATTGGACTGTTTAACATAAAATAACAGGATGGGATGCCTACCCAGTTTGGGATATGCATAATTAGCTTCTGGAAGCTATCATCTGCTTTTACTGAATACAAATTGCCATTTTCTCCTAACCAAAACATTGAAGGAAGTATTTGTAAAAGAAAAAGACAGGTGTTCAAGTCTGCAGAACTAATCTGTCTGGCCAGAATATTAGTTTTTCACTTGCAATAGTCCTGGTTGTATATCAGGCTTCAGATAACAGATAATCAGAGTTGGAAGTAACATTGTAGGTCATCTAGTCCAACCCGCCGCCCAAGCAGGAGACCCTACACCATTTCTGACAAATGGCAGTCCAACTTCTTGAAGGTCTCAAGAGATGACCCTCCCACAACTTCTGAGGGGAAGCTGTTCCATTGGTTGATTGTTCTCACTGTCAGAAAGTTTCTCCTTACTCCCAAGTTGAATCTCTCCTTGTTCAGTTTCCATCCATTATTCCTTGTCTGGCCTTCGGGTGCTTTAGAAAATAGTTTGACCCCTTTCTCTCTGTGGCAGCCCCTCAAATATTGGAAGACTGCTATCACGTCTCCCCTGGTCCTTCTCTTCACTGGACTAGCCATGCCCAGTTCTTTAACCGTTTTTCATATGTTTTAGTCTCCAGTCATCTTGGTTTCTCTTCTCTGTACTTTTTCTAGAGTCTCTACCTCTTTTTTATAATGTGATCAACACTGGATGCAGTACTCCAGGTGTGGTCTTACTAAGGCTTTATAGAATGGTATTAGTACCGCACTTGATCTCGATTGTATCCCTCTGTTAATGCAACTTAGGATTGCATTAGCTTTTTTGGCTGCTGCTGCATACTGCTAGCTTATATTTAGCTGCTTGTCCATTAAGATTCCAAGATCCCACTTATTTGTACATGCTCAGGAGAAAATGTTATGGAGATTTCAGGCATTGAATATAGGCTTTTAAAGAAGTTCTAGGACAAATCAGACTCATCTGTATTCTGATCTGGGGGTGATACTCAATGTTTTGACTTATAAGTGGGTGATGGGAATTCAGGGATGTGAATACCAGATTTGGGAAGATCTGAGCTCCACACAGTGATGTAGCTGGAGATCAACATTCACCGTAACTAACCCAGAAAGACATCTTGTGAGATATAGTGGCATATTCCTTTGAAAACTTCAGCATATTTTTTCATAGTGTGGAAAATCTAGAAAATAAAACAAGCTTGTATTTCCAGAGTTGTGTTGTTTACCTGAGTAAGTATATTCTGTGCAATTTTGAGGGCTTCATCTTAAGAAATCTTGTGGAAATGCAGTATCTCATTGTTTACAGACATAATCGACATCATGAAATTATTGGTCACTGGATGTGGTCATCAACAAATCTAAAGAACAGATAAGTCCAAAGAAACCAAATGGGTCTTTTATGATCTTCCTTGGAACACTTGGGTGAACACAATAAATAGGAAATCTGGGAAATCACCTCTAATATGTTTTAAGTAATAAATGCTTTTGCATGCATGCAAACCATCTTCCCACCCCCTTCAGATTTCCTGTACCAGAAGCTGATCTCAAAATAATTGATACCGGGAAATATCACTGATTCAGAAAAAAAACTTGAAATCAACTTTCCAGAAGGTAATCTTTCTCCACTCTCAAAAACCTTATATTTGTGGCAGGTGCCTGATGGGCATATCCTACTTCAATTCCTGTTCCTTGTGTGATGAAAAATTGCTGGCACACACTCACTCCAACCAAGACCTGGATGACGGAGAATCTCTACAGACTTTTAGTTATATAATTTAGGATGAACACCCTTTGAATGGTGTGGGAATAGGAATGGATTTTCGGAGAAAAAAACTGCACACTACAGGAACCAGGAGCACTACTCAGGTAACCCTGATGATACAGATAAACCTCCCAAGTGCTTCAACAACCCTCTAAAACAGACGTCTCCAAACTTGGCAACTTTTAAGACTTCTGGACTTCAACGCGCAGAATTCTCCAGCCAGCTATCTGGGAGTTGAAGTCCACAAGTCTTAAAGTTGCCAAGCTTGGGGACCCCCGTTCTAAAAGGATGCAAATGACCAGCTGTATGCAAATAATATAAATCCTTTCATTCCCCACTATCCTATCAAAGCTGAAGAAGCTTCTTGGGCGAGAAGCGAAACATCTTGAAAAGAAAAAACGAAGTCCAGTTGCCTCCTGAAAAAAGCACCTTTGGGACAACCATGACCTGGATGACTGAGAATCTCTACAGACATTCTCTCCAATGTCAAAACTGTAGAAGAGCCGTGTTAGTCTACAATAGTCCCAAATCACTCTTTCCAATTAATAAAAGTTATTCATAAGCATGACCTTTCATGAGCTGCAGCTCATTTCACCAGACGCGTGGGACAGCTAAATGATATAGGATTTTGTGGGATGAGTTGTGGGGGAAGTGAGGAGAGACAGATTGAGACAAAGTGAAGTTTGCCCAGCCTTTACAGTATCAAGACCAGAGGTGGTATTCAGCAGGTTCTGACCAGTTCTGGAGAACCAGTAGTGGAAATTTTAAGTAGTTCGGAGAACCAGAAAATACCACCTCTGACTGGAGATTCTACAGTATCCTTCCCCTGCAATGCCCACCAAGCCATGCCTACAGAACCGGTAGTAAACATTTTTTGAATCCCACCACTGATCAAGGCATGTTGGTTAGGTAAGAAAAGACCTTTTTTAAAAAAAAAAGAAAAAAAAAGGAAGTCATCCACAGCAAAATATGGGGTTATGGGAGTTCACCTCACATCCAAGCACCAAACTGGGGGAAGGTAACAATGAAAAGTACAAATAAAATGAATACCAGATGAATTCTGGGAAAAAAGTACATGCTTTCCAGAAAGTAACACGCATCTATGACATGTACTTATAAATGTCAATGATTCAATTTTTATATTTTTAAACAGAGCTGGATTTTTAATTTAATCAAACCTCCAAGGAGTAACCTTTAGTAAACCACCTATCCAGGACTGGTATAAACTCATTCCTAATAAAACATAGAAGAATCTGGGCAAATACAGGACAAGCCCTTTTTTCCTGGGGTTGGCAAAACGATTCCAAATTGTAACGGAGCCAGCTTAGTGGTCGCTTCCTAACGGTGGGATCTGCAAGTGGTATAAGCTCCACTCCGTACAGACGGACGTGACACTGTCCTACGTGTAGAAGTCCACCTTCACCCGGGAATAATCCCCGGCAAATAACGTTCTCCTTTCCATGCATCCTCCCGCTACGTTGCTATTCTGCGAAAGAAGCGGAAACAGAGCGCTGGACGCCACCTCCCTTATTATTACAGGTATCTTGCGTGAAACTCACTTCCTGGGGATGCGAATAGCAAAACCTCCCGGCGTCGGGAAAAGAACCACGTTGCAGTTCCTCTGCCGTCCAGAAGTAGACGCTGCGGCGCCCAACTCTGGTCTGTGAAGGCTGTGGCGGTGGCAGCGGCTTCACTTTTGTGCGCTTGCGCAGTGACGTCGAAAGCGCCTGTCGCTCCCCTCCCTCCGGGGCCTCTGCGGCCACCCTGAATGATCCGGCCCAGAAACTTCCGCGCGTCTCGCCGTCGGGCCGGCCTTTAGTTGTCATCGCCGCCGCCGCCGCCGCCGCCATGGCGTTCACGTTCGCTGCTTTCTGTTACATGCTGGCGCTGCTCCTCACCGCTGCGCTCATCTTCTTCGCTATATGGCATGTGAGTGCAGGAGAGCGTCCTGGAATCCCCTGCAAATCTGGGGCGGTGGTCCTAAAGGGGGAGAGAGGGGCTAAGGTGGGGTCGGATGTGGGCAAAGGGGGGCTGCCTGAAGGGGGGAAGCGGAGGAAGTCCCCCCTCGCTTGGGTCGCTTGATTTCTTCTGGAGGGTCGAGCCCCGAAGCGGCCGCCGGTGCTGGAGGGGCGGGCATAGAAAGCCGGCGGTCGTGGTGCCACGACGGAGAAGAGTCAGGCAAGGGAGGGAGGCATTGCGGGAGCCCCCAAATTTGTACTTTTTGAAGCTCAGCTGGCGAGGCCGGAGCCAGGCAGGAGAGGCTGGGAGGGTTTGGGGAACGTGGAAACATGTGCGCAGCGGGTACGAAAAGGTCGCCCTGGTAGTTCTTTTTTTTTTTTTTTTTTGCAATTATAAGGCGTGACCGAAATTTGAAGGGTTGAGTGTACAGGAGTGTCTGTCATCCCTGCATCCTTTTTGTGAAACTGGAAAAAAAAGCTCAGAAAGGTTAGTGGGACATCTGAAGTTATCAGAGGAGAAAGGAGAAAAGCACCTTAAGAAAGATAACAGGGACTCCTCAACTTTCTATAACTGAGCCCAAATTTTATGTTGTTAACTGAGAAATTTGTTAAGTGAGTGCTCTATTTTACGACTTTTCTCACCATGTTTAGCGATAGGAATGGAACAGAACAACTTTATTGTCACTAATCGGCATACATTAAAATGAAATTTTGTTGCATACACCTCTCAAAGGTTCAACACCTCCAATATACACTACATGACAGAATAAACAAATAAAAAATTATGCATATACCCACACATGAGCCTCTGTGGCGCAGTGGTTAGAGTGCTGTACTGCAAGCTACTTCGACTGCAGGCAGCTGCCTACAATTTGGCAGTTCAAATCCCATCAGGCTCAAGGTTAACTCAACCTTCCAAGGTTGGTAAAATGAGGACCCAGATCTTAGAGAGGGCTGTAAAGCACTTTAAAGCGGTATATAAGTCTAAGTGCTATTGCTATGGCTATATGACACAGAGAAACAACACAGTCTAATTTGGATGTATACATGTACATGGCAAAAAGACAAATTCTTGTGCATTTACCAGACGGATGGCATAAGGAAACAAAGCTGTTACAGAATCTGGTAGTTTTGCTAGAAATACTTGGTTAAGTGAATCACTGCAGTTCTTAAATTAATAAGTGGTAACGGTTGTTAAGTGAATCTGGTTTCCCCATTGACTTTGTTGTCAGAAGGTCACAAAAGGGGATCACATGATTCTGGGACACTGCAACCGCCATAAATCTGAGTCAGTTGTCAAACATCCGAATGCAAATCACGTGACCGTTCGGATGCTGCAACGGTCATAAGTGTGAAAAATGGTCATCAGTCACTTTTTCAGAGCCATAACTTTGAACGGTCATTAAATGAGCTGTTGTAAGTCAAGGACTACCTGTATTATAGAGCCCGGTGAAAGTGAATAGGGAAAATATTTCTTTTTGTTAGTGTTTTTAACACACTCAGGGAAGTTAAAAGGGTATTTAAGGATTGGTCTTATAGTCCATGTTTTTGTTTGTGGGATATTTGAAGTAGTTAAACTTTAAAAAGATGCCATATATAGAAAAGGTTCAAAACAGGACAGTTAAAACTCAAAAATAAATTACTTCTTGAACCCATAATTAGTTAATTTCATAGCATAGGATGCAGGTAGTTCTCAACTTATGACCACAATTGAGCCCAAAATTTCTGTTGCTAAGTGAGACATTTGTTAAGTGAATTTTGCCCCATTTTATGACCTTCCTTGCTATAGTTGTTAAGTGAATCACTGCAGCTGATAAGTTAGTAACACTGTTAAGTGAATTTGGTTTCCCTTCTTGACTTTGCTGGTCAGATGGTTGCAAGAAGTGATCACATGACCCTGGGATGTTGCTGTCAACTCATAAAACATTTTGTATATACGTTTTATAGTTGACAACAGAAAGAAAGGGGAGGAGTTTCAAAGAGCAGGCAGCAGTGTGGAATCGAAAGTACATTCCATTCATATTTTCTTCAAAGACTGATTAGATGACTGAAGCTGCTGCTGCATAAAAATCTAATTGGAGAGCATGATTGATGACTCTTGGCTATGGACGTTTTTTTGTTGGATGATACACCCAGGGGGAAGCAGGATCAAGGGTGACAGTGAATTACGTATCTCAGAGTTGGCTATGCCCAGGTTAGTGCCGGATGTAGAATGTTAACTTTTTTAGTTTTGGGAGTATGGCTCGAGGCTCATGATTTAATTGGAGTAACTGCCGGAATCCTGACAGCTGCAACGGTCGTAAGTATGAACCAGTGGGCAAACATCTGAATTTTGATTCATGTGGATGCTGCAAAGGTAACTGTGAAAAATGGTCATAGGTCACTTTTTTCAATGCTGCTGTAACTTCAAATGGGGTCACTAAATGAATGGTAAGTCCGGGACTACCTATATAGTGATCAGTTCTGTTTGGATGTCTTCAAGAAGGATTAAACTATGAAGCACCTGAGGGCTGTGCACAAACTTTTAAAAGATGCTTTGCTGTGAGGAGCCACAATCATCCCTACAAACCACAGTATCAAATAGGGAAGCTACTGGTACCTCAGTTCTGTTTCATCAGCCAAAGGGATCCCCATGTGTGCATGCCAACCTCTTTTGTAAAATGAAATGATCAGTTGAGGTGGCTCAATCCCATCACAATGCTTTGTCAAAGTGGAATGATGGTACCTTATTATGACAGGGTTGAACTATCCCACTGAAGCATATCGTTGCCATTTTGCCCACTCCTGGTGGCTCCTGCATGTTTTCTGTATATTGCCATCAATAACCAGGCCATTATATTCTGACGATGCCAATTGCCAGGGATCACAGCAGGAAAACTGTTAATTCAGGGTGGTGTTTATAGGAAGCAAGATACTCAACTCAGGTGGGCGTTTACTTTGGTACATCCTTTTTCTTATGAATGTGTTTGAAGAACTGGAATTGGACCGATGGGTAGAATAAAGAGGAAAATATGAAAGAGCAATAACTTGTGGGAGTTAAGAGACATGATGGGGTTTTAATGCTTGTTGTGAAATAAACGGAACTAGAATTGTAGGAAAGGGGAAACTTGGAAGAGGTGAGATAAGACAGGGCAGACTTATTTATGAGGGGAGTGGGCGTGTACATTACGCTGTACAGAATTGTAACATGCTATCTTAATAGTCTCTCAATAAAATGTATCTGTGCTTTCCGCATGAACCTGTATTAAGGCAAAAGGTCAGAAATCTCAAACTTTCTCTCCCACAAGCTCTCTTAGACTTCTTGCCTCCATAAAGCTACTATGTAATTACTGCTGCAACTACATATTTGTCAGGGGATGTCTTTATCTACTGATCTCCCCACAACCTTAATGTATGAGAGAGGGATCTGATAACTGGTGTGTCTTATTGGCAAGTAAAAGGGAAACAAAATTCTACAGTGTCATCTTGTGAGCCTGCAACTGGGGACACAAAGTTAGGAAAATTAGCCCTCAGTAGTGAAAACAGAATGAAATCTCACAAGGTATAAACAAAATGTATTATTTATTTCTTTTATTTATCCAGTTTATACAGCATGCCATCTATTTTGCCAAAGGTGATTCTAGGTGGCCTAAATAAAGTTAACATGATTTTAAAAAATAAACAATGAACATGCCTTTTTTGATTTTTTAAAATAAAATGCACAAAACAATCAGCAGAGACAAAAATAGAGATTTGTGAAAATCATACAAAGCATCCCAAGAGTGTCTCCAATAGGAAAAAATATACAAGCCGACTGATGAGATGTATTAGTCTGTTACCTAAGAGAGACAATCACTGAGCTTATACAGGGAAACTATGCACGATCAGAGACTAAAGTTTAAAACAATTCCAAGATAAGACTAATCAGATACAACCTAACTTTTAGAGATTAACTGATCGATGTAGCAAACTTTTCCTGGTTATTTACTTGGATTATTCAATTTTTAGTACACCACAGTCTTTCTTAGCTCCTCTTCATAGCCTCATATGTTGCTTCTCTATTAGATTTTTAAATAGCAAACACTTTTTTCTCTGGAGAAGGGTAGAGGCCAGGGGGAATCCCCTTTATGTATGTGCTAACTGCTAAGATAAACATCTTTACCTTGGAGAATCCTGTCTGACACCAAGAGATGTGCATTGGAGAAGACTGCAATGGACAGTCTGGAAGACTGTGAGGACAAATTGGCCTCAGCATTGACCCATGCTATAGAATAGATAGCATGGACATTTTAATTGGATGATCTGATTGTAACTACAATGCATTCCTTTTTCCCCTTTTCCCTAAAATTACATAAGTAAGTAAAACCAACTTTATTTTATAGTCTGAATGGCATACAATAAAAATTCCCAGTAAGATGGCACCACCTGATAAAAGTAAAAAAAAATCCCTAAAACCAAAAAAGAACAAGTTTTGATAATATGGTCAAAGAGAAGCATTCCTTATTTCCTTATCACTGGGGGAAGAGACAATCTTTAAAGCCCCTAGTTGGGGCAACCTAATCTCTGGATAGATATTCCAGAGGATAGGTTTGACACCAGGGTAGGGACATTTCCTGGGACCCAATAAATGACTTTTTTTCACTGATGTAACCTGAAGCATATCCTCTCTGCAGAAGCATACAAGGTGGGCAACAGTTTGAATTGCACATCTATCAGTAACAAGCACTGCTCATGTAGGCGAGGTGCCACATGGGTGTGACATGTTGGGTCCATGCCTGTCTGCACAGTTGCATTCTGAACCAGTTGCAGCTTCTGAGTGATCTTCAAGGGCAGTCCCATGTAGAGTATATGACAGTAGTCAAATGTGAGATGATTAAGGTAGAAGTGATTGTGAAAAAGAAATTGTGGTCAAGGTAAGAGTGAAATTGGTGCAGTGGGCAGATGGGTGAAGGCCCTAGAAGGATTCTCAAATTGTGCACTGGTTCTGTCTGGAGAAGTGCAACTCTATCCAGAAGTAAAGATGGAAAATCCCTGATCCTGCAAGAGCTAAAAACTCTCTGCCATTACATTTTGCTATAGTTGACCTTAAACCTGTTCCTCCTCATCCAGATTTTCACAGTATCCAGCACCAGGTCATCATTTTGATGAAATTGCTTGGTTGGCCTGGGATCAATATGTACAACTGAGTATCTTCAGTATTGTCATGGTATTGAATTCTATATTGGCAGATGATCACACCCAGCAGTTTCATGTAGGAAAAGGGGGAAGTTTGAGTTCTGAAATCCTCACAGATAAGGGGTCAAAGAGTCGCCCACCAGCATCAAGTGGAACCCTCCAGAGAGAAAGGAGAACCACTATAACAATGTGTTTCCTACTATCCATAGCCACCTCAGATGATTGATTATATTAAAAGCCATTGAGAGATTAAAAAGTTTCAAGTTCACACAATCTCCACCCTATCTCAACAAGTAGTCAGTGCTGTCTCAGCCTGAAACCACACTAGAAAGAATCCAGATAATCCTGTGGGTCTCTGAAACTGCAACCTGACCACTTTCTCAGCAACCTTCCCAAGAAAGAGAAGGTTGGAGGTTAGATAAAGTTATCCAGAATTGTTATGTCCAACAATGATTTTGACAACAGATGGTTTTTTTGCCACCTTTTTCAGGGAATATAGACCATACACCATCTCCCAAAACTTTTAATCATTCTGGAGGTGCACGGATGTGATAACCAGGTTGTTGGGTTACTAGAACTCAAGAATCTGTCCGCTTCTTCAGGAGTGACAAGGTGAAACACCTCCCAGATAATAGGTCCAGATAAACCCTCAGTCGGTTCACTGTGAATTGCTCAGTCAGAATCCAACTCCAATTTGAATATTCAAGGCTCAGTGGGAGGCTTGGATGCTGCTACGGTGTAGGGCAGGTGTCAGCAACCTGTGGCTCTGGAGCTGCGTTTTGCTCTCTCTGTTGCCAATCGGCTCCACAATTGATAGGGCTTTTGGTTAGGACAGGTAGAAGAAAAAGGACACCGTGCTAGGAGGAGACTCTATGGTGGGGGAACCGCTATTGAGTCTGGTCGGCTTCAGAACTGAACGGGGGGGATCTGGTTAGGACCTTTGTGGCTCTGTGAGTGTTTAAGATTGCTGACCCCTGCTGTAGGGGATTTGAGTAAATAATTAAAAGTGTGCTTTACAGAGCTTAGTTATTGCTTAAAGCTAACTGGATAAGTCAGTTCCTTAGGAGATTCCCTCAGAATTTGAATGTGGAAGTTGGGCTGTTCTAAATGCTGGACTGTAGAATGGCAAAGAATTCTCTTACTGTTACCTAATCATTTTAATTTTATTTTAGATTATAGCTTTTGATGAGCTGAAGACTGACTACAAGAATCCCATAGACCAGTGTAATACACTAAATCCTGTAAGTTTATATGAGACAGAACTTTCTTCATGAATTCCTAGTTAGCTATGTTTTTTGGTAAATGTCCGATGATTTAACATAGATAACTATTTAACATGCATTTTATTTGATTCTACAATATCTAACAGATTAAAGATTTCTAAGTAGAATTGTGTCCCTGTACTCTTTCATACTTACCCTCACTCCCCATTCTTGAAATTATTTATCTACTGGTGAACTTGTCAGTGGTCACACTAACATTTTTTCAATCTGCTTTTTACGTTTTCGGCACAAAGACAGTTGAAAAGGTTAAAAAGATTAAAAGAGTCAAAATTGCATTCAAGGTGTGTACTGCTTTTTAGTTTAATGTCTTAATCCCACAGTCTTTTTGCTTTCCATTTATTAGGATCATGTCTATGGTCTATGTTAACTCTTGTTTTGGTCCATGTGCCTGTTCATTTGCTTGTCTTTTGTCTATTCAGGGATTGGAGTAATTCTTTGAATTTTGCACTTGCTTAATAAGAGATGGGGAAAACTGTTTCATGCTTAAATTCTTCTTCTATGAGAAATCAGATAATGACAGGATGTCAACAATTCAATAAGTTCATGTTTATTTCAATGGAAGAAATGCCACATTTGTTCCTTAATCAGAATTTGCAAATTGAATTCAAACCATGAATGATGGTTTATTAGGATCCTGATTAGAGCTGGTACACATTTAAGGGAAATCATCTGGAATTAGCGAGAAGGAATATTCTGGCTGCTTGATTTACAGTGGATTATTCTCATGGAAATAGCTAGGGAATAGTGTAATAGTAGTATAATAATAAAAATAGTACCTTTCCCTTATTGCTCACCTTGATCTTAGAGACACTTTTTTGCAGCTTCTGCCATGGGTCTGTTTAATACCTACCAATCCTGTTTTTCCATGTTGGGACAAGTACAACTGTAGTTGATCTTAGTGAGTTATGTGCCCATTTCCAAAATGTTTAAAATAGTACTAATAGGTGGCAGACTTTGTGTGGACCTGGAAGTTAAGATAGATTTGGACTGATGAGATCTCTGAAGGAGCCAGGGTTATAGATTGAATCTGGGAAGTTGGCAGAGCATTCCAAAAGTGAGTGGCAACCATGTCTGTATTGTTGCCAAGACAATTGTATGCCCACAAATGTAAAATCATCAGGAATCAAAATTGACTTGAAGAAGACCTTATTGTAGTGTTGAATACTTTGCAATCCCTGGACTTTTTAGAAGGCAGATCCAAACTCTCCACTGTCTGTGCGATTGGTAAGAAATTAATCTAATCTCCTACATTTACCTGTTTAGAAAATACCTACCATTCTTTGTTCACATTTATACAGGTAATTCTTTAGTCCTTAGAGGACCAGACCAGCATTTTCCAGCTTTATATGCCTTATTCTCACATTTATTTTAAAATGTTTCTCTTTTGCTTGTCGATCAACTGTAACAAATTATGGTATACTTGAAAGGTTTGGAATAGATTTTCTTTTCATATATTTTTGACATGAGTTGTAGCAACATTTCGGCAGAATCTCATCTGCCATCATTAGGCTTCTGTATTGTGTTCGACGGACACACACATATATATATCGGATATTCCCTGCTGATGTTGAGCCAGAGGAACTGGCATTTGTGCTAAATGCAATCTGGTGAATGAGAAAAAAATATTGCAAGATAAGACTGACTGCTAAAACATGTCCTCTATTGAAGGAAGAAGTAACATATATAGAAGCTGGTGCATGGAACAGTTTACCCTACTCGGTTCATCTCTCATTTGTTATGTGAGCGAGAGAGACTTTCACTACATCCGTGCATCCCCTTATCAGACTTTTAAGAAAAAGGATATTACCACATGCATGTTATGCTTCTCTGGGCTTTTTTGTTTAATACAAACAAGAGAAATTTGCTGAGAGATTTTGCATATCATTTAATTGTGTGCCATAAATGAATCTTTGTATGGAAATGTAGCATCTTGAGAATATATCCGGGGAAAGTAATAATAAAAGTAAGAAATTTCT
Source organism: Pseudonaja textilis (assembly GCF_049901715.1). NCBI lineage: Eukaryota > Metazoa > Chordata > Lepidosauria > Squamata > Elapidae > Pseudonaja > Pseudonaja textilis. The sequence continues at coordinate 308,624,185 of NC_141990.1, forward strand.
AGCAAGTTAGCAGGAATCTTAGCATTATAGTTTTGGATGCTTTATGACTGAATTGTTAAATTTGTTTATCGTTTAAATACATGACTTTTTATTCTACTTACTAATCTTAGATGCCCTGGATGGTCTCAGAAACACCTGCCATAGAACTGGTTTACCTATTCATGGAATGGCTAATCACAGAACACCCAGTTGTTCTCTGTTCTTCTGCTTTCCTTTTTCTTGTTTCTGGGCAGCTGGAAACATTTTTCACACAAAGTACTGGCCCGGCTGCTTCTATTTTCTAAGAACGTTTTAGAAGAGTCTGTGTTTGTTTTACACTAGATTCATTTGCTTCTGCAAATTCAGATAAATCAAGGCACATCAAATCACCAATGGCTTTGTTAAAATTAATAGCTGCACATTTTGTTCAGTATAGCTGCCTATAACAGGACGTTGTATAATCAGAATTCACTATATTAAAAATACCGATTAAAAATGAATATATCAAAAAATATAAACTGGAAATAGGTTTTCTTCAGAATATAAAATCTAGGACAGATTGAATGTAGACATAGATTTTTTTTTCGATTGTATTTGCTCCTGTATACTGGAATTGCTGCTGATTATATCCAATATAGTGATTTGTGCAACAGTTTTGGGCCTAAATTCCCCATAGTCTTTCTAACCTGGTGTCTTAACCACTAGACCAAGCTGCTCTCTTTATCTGCCATTTCCCAATTTTATGAGTGTGAGGTCTGTTTCATTTTTGGTGTTCCTCCCTCTACCTTGTCTTTATTTCTCCCATAAAAAGATAAAGACTGCTTCCAGCATTTTGTGACAGGCCAGACTAAAAACTAGCCACCTTGTCCCTAGTAATAAAATTTATACTATGTTTTAAAATGTCAGATATGTCTACATATTCCAAGAGGTTACTGACCTTTCTTTAAAAAGTGTGTAATTCAAACTTGCACATAGTTTAATGGTGAGATACTTGCAATTAATTAGAGATACATAGGCAGCTTTCAAAGATTTTTAAATGTCATCGGCTAATGTAATATGGAGACTGCTAGAAATTATGTAACATAATTCTAACTTCTCCAAGATAAAAGTTGGAAATTGGAAGGTATATGTGATAATGCAATTAGTTTAATGTTTATACTGCAAATTCTGTAAGAGATATTAACAATTTTATTCAGTTCCTCTTAAGTATGTGTAACACAAGTCAGTTATTATGACACAATAGATTGACATTTTGTCCACTGGCTTATCTTGTCTTGGGCTTCTTTTACTTCATTCCCTTATTGTTCCTATAAATAATGACGTCCTTATTTTAAGTGCACAAAAGTTGAAAAGAGGGTGATCTAACTACTTGTCTTCTTTTTCAGCTTGTACTTCCAGAGTATCTCATCCATGCATTCTTCTGTGTCATGTTTTTGTGTGCAACAGAATGGCTTACACTGAGTCTTAATATGCCATTATTGGCTTACCACATTTGGAGGTAATTTTGAACATAGTTTGGTAAAGCTTTTACTTGTACAGCTTTCATTTCTGTTTTTCATGTATTGCATTCTGTGTGAATTGTTCTGCAAGGATTTTCATGTCCCTTAAATTCTGCTCTCCAACATTACTTGGTCTGCTGGGACAGCTCAGAGGCCATATTCAATTCTTTCCCCTATTTTTTTTTACTTTTGGAAAATCCTGAGGGAAGCAAGAGAAAGATAACAGTGTGTTGCATTCTTTTGCTACATCCTCAACAGAGATCAGTTGTGATCTCATTGTCATTGCTCATACTTAATACAGTTGATTTGTGCTTTTACTCCTAAACAAATTGAAACAAAACTTAATGTTTATATTTCTATTCAGCAACATGAAAAAGAGAGGGATCAGTTCAGCACATTCAGAGGGATATTATCCTTCTGCCAGATATTATAAGATACTATCTCTTTCTACTATTAGAAACCACCCCTTTCACATTGTTGCTTATCTCAGCTGCAGAGATCGTAGGATGATCATAAAGGATGCTTCACTTAGATTTGAGATTTCATGTGTTTCATGAAACATGTCGTATTGTTTGAGGTTGGCCATTTGCTCAGTACATTTTGATGTCAGAAACTGAATGTTGGCAGAGATAAACTGAACAGAGATTTGCCATTTTAATTGGTGTATATTTCATTGAGAGCCAATTTGGTATAGTGGTTTAAGCACCAGGGTATAAACTGGGAAACTGGGAGTTCTAGTTCTAGTCCCATCTTAGGCATGAAACCAAATAGGTGACCTAAGTGGCAAACCATTTGCCAAGAAAACTGCAGGGACATATCCAGGTGGTCACCAAGAGTCAACAGTGACTTGAAGGACAACCTCTCCCCCGCAATTAACACTGAATCAAGGAATTTGGAGTGTGTGGAATAAATGGCAGGATAGAAAGCACTATAAGTGTGAGAATGGGTATAGTTTCTTGACAAGCAAACTCGTTTTTCCTGTGGCTTTTCAAAAAAAAATAAATTCACTTTTTCAGGTATATGAGTAGGCCTGTAATGAGTGGACCAGGACTCTATGATCCCACAACCATTATGAATGCGGATATTTTAGCATATTGTCAGAAGGAAGGGTGGTGCAAACTAGCGTTTTATCTTCTATCCTTTTTTTACTACCTATATGGGTAAGTCACCTGTTTTTAATAAAATAATGTCTTTCTGATAAGTAGTTGAACATGCAGTGTAAGAAAGCTAAATAAAACTATAAAGATGCTTTTACTGAATTACAGCAATGTCTTTTTAAAATGTTATAAACGCCCAGGCACCTATTATTCATTTCCTTGACACAGGGGAGTCCCAATCTTTTTGATCTCTGGGCATATTTAATGTTACAAGACCAAGTTATGACATTTTATAAAATGGTTCCCATGGTGAAGCTAGACAAGAATCGCTTGCATACCATAATATACCTTATATAATCAGTTGCAATCACCTACATTATTTTCCAATAAAGCTCTATGTTCCATGAATAACAGAGATTTTGTTGGAAATACATATTAAATTTGAGACTGAAGCTTTGTTTCATTGCATGGTGGCTTCCCTAAGTAAGCACAGACACAATGAAAGGGGGAAGGGAGGTTGATGAATGCCCAGCAGCTTCTGGTTCAATTTATACCCTGCTCTTAATTCAGCAGCTTAAGATGGCACACCTAATTGTTTCTTCCCATTTTCCCCTACAGCAGAAACACTGTAACATAGATTGAAAATGGATCTGAGTCTCAGGTTCAAGTCCAATCCCTTAAACCAAGGGTGTCCAACCGTGGCAACTTTAAGATTTGTGGACTTCAACTCCCAGAATCTGGGAGCTGGCTGAGGAATTCTGAGAGTTGAAGTCCACAAATCTTAAAGTTGCCAAGGTTGGACACCCCTGCCTTAAACTATAATACCATACTGACTCACTGCGTGTCACATTGTTGATTCAGCAATAACAGGGATATAGAATTCCTGATTCTTTTGGAATTCCTGATCCTGGAGCAAGAGCCTCACCATTGACTTTTAGAGAACAAAATATTCGTTTAGAAGTTGCTTACTAAATTGCTTTATTGAGGAAGATGCTTTACTTTAGACAGAACCGGCTTTCACTTTCAAAAATAAAAATAACATTGCACAGCTATTTTAAATATTAAGACATTTAAAATTATTTTGTAATAAGTTGGGATTTGATTGTCAGAATAACACTAAGCACCAACAGGAGAAATAAATGATGAACAATTGTGTTAATGTAATCTGGAGATGTGCACCCTCTTTAGTATAAAATATATTTGCTTGGTTGATTTCTATATTATTAAGAATAAATCCTGCAAATAAAGCATTTATGATATGGTGGAAACTAGTAATTAACTTTGGTGAATCACTGGAGCTTGAATAAGGGCCATGATCATAAATTTGGAACCGTCCATACTATTTTCAATGTAGCTTGGGAGAGGAAAAACATGTCACCTTTTCTTTTCTTGGCAGAGGTTTTTAATTGGTGTACTGCAATTATCATACTGTTACATAAGTGAGTCTGGTCTGGCTTTAAGTTTCTGTGACAGGAAGGATACACCAGTAGAAATGTCTGGCCATAAGCCTTGTGAGCCCAGTGGTGAAGCTTAAAGGTTGGTTACTAGTTATCCATCTCCAATGAAGCAGAATAAACATTTCAAGAAATAGATATTATTTTTTTATTCTTCTCTTTCCAACAGCATGATTTATGTTTTGGTGAGCTCCTAAAGAATGACATACATCAGACTTGATTCCAGCAAAGTGCATGCAGAAAAGCCATAAAGCAAAGGATTATCTTTGAAGAAGAAACTGGTATAAAGATTTAGCTATGGAATCTGATGATCATAGAAGGAAAAGGCCTTCCTCTTCTACTGTTTTCTCCCGTCCAAAAGCATCTAGTCTTTAATATTCATGGACAGACTTTTTCAATTGGGATATTTAAAGTGGCAAGGATTACATATAAGTTAATGTAACGCAACTGCCTCTGGCTTTTGGACAGTTTTATTCCTGCCCTCCATAAGGATCAGTTGTATCTTCAGTAAAAATGTGAAAATTACTGTCCTTAGTATAAGAGAGGATTTCTCCCCTTTTGTTTACTGGACTTTATAGTGGCTTATTTGGATAATGGACTTTAGTTCCCCCTGTCAATTGTAGTCAACATTTCTAAAACACTGAATGCTTTTCTGTATGTTATCTCTTAGGTAACCTCTGTGTGTCACGTAGATGAATATATAAGTACAACTGCAGGAAGAGTTGTAGTTCTATTTTTACTATTAGGATTTTCTCCAGTAATATGCATGAAACATTTTCCTATTAACATGAAACACTGAGCTTTAATTTCCCAGGCTAAATGGATGTTAGGAAAAGTAGAGCTCATTATTAACATGAAACATTGAGCTGACTATTCCTTGCTTTAGTTTTCCAGACTACATGGATATTAGGAAAAGTATTTTCATTTTCATTTCATATTTAAAAAAACCTCTGCAATTGTCTTAAACTGCCATACACCTGAAACCAATTTAATAAAACATCATTTTGAGAATGCAAGGCATATATTTTGAGTTATACATGCCATAGGGTTTGGCAAATTTATTTGCTATGTCACACAATAAAAATCTCCAAGAGATTTAAATATTAACATTTCAGACATAAGCAAGTGGTTAGCTGTTGAGCAAGCATGAATACAATTCTGTGGATTGTTTAACAACTGCTGATTTCTGGGAGTTTTATATTGGTAAACTTTGCTATGGTCCTAAAAGAAAACGCTACGTGTAAGCAAGAATATTGTCTTTGGGACAAGTTATTTAAGTTTTCATTCTGAAAGAAATTTTTAAATCATGTACTTTTCAATTTAAAGCACTTTGGAAAATGGATAATCTCGGGAGAAAAAAGATGATTAGACAGAATTTTATTCACCCTGTTAAAAAGCATTTTAATCTATTCATGATGGGACTTCCCTTTGCAGTTGAAAATAAGGGAGCTACAAGATTACAAAAACTCTTTTAGGTGCGAATGAGTGAGCTTTATTTCATTTAGGTTCATAAAAATGGGTGAAAAGAGTGAATATGGAGAACTTTAATTAGAAACAGTCCATGAAAATTTCTGAGCATTTTGAAAAGCTGTGAAGCTGACTTCTTTAAAATGAGTTGAGTTTGCCAAAATGATAGGGAACACATGTGTCCAGATTCTGTTATGAGAGCTGTGTACATTTCTTGTCACCATCTTCAACATCAGAGTATTTAGGCTAGTGCTTGATGTAAAAAATTATGTTCATGCAATGCAGCAGTTTCTAGATATGCAAGTTACTGTGGAAAACCTCTGTAATTATCCACATCACTCGTTTAAATATGTGAGATATCCTTAGTGATATGTTCACATGGAAAAGTATCTGTTTTCGATATTTTCTCTTTTATAGTAGCACTGAATTTTTACATGAACTTGAATGCTAACTGCACCATTGTGCTGCCTATTTGGGAGACCTGCAGCATTTTAAGAATAAAAGTAATGGATTGTCATGCATACTACGACCTTTGGTATTGGAACTTATATTACCGAATGCATAATGAGTCACAAGCTGGATAAGGCCTCTTGGTTATTTAAACTTGTCACCCCCAAAAATCTGCTTAATACTTTTTTAAGCAATGAATGTGTTTGTTCCTATACATCAGTTTGTCAATTTATTAAATATGAAGTTGTAAAAATGGCAGATCTCCTTTGCAGATGGGGAAAAATGTATACTTTCCAGAGCTTATTCTACAAAAGAAGTCCATTTGTAATAGAGCAATTCTATTACTATTCCATTTTCTCTGCTCCTTTTAAAGTAAACATTGTTAGATAGGTTTTTCACTTTTTTGTTATATATGAAACCTGCCATTTATTAGTAATATAAATGTTTTGGAAAGCATAAAAAATTTCCCCCATCTGACAGCCATCATTTACATCCTAAATGTAAATTAATTTATATTCTAAGAATTCATAGCCACAGAATGAAAGAATAATTGTGAGTGCTGAATATGTGCTTGCTTACCCAAACAGCTCTTTTTATATTTGAAAGGGGAAATGGACAGAATAGCAAACTGATCAAACCAAATTAAATTCAATTATGTCTTTGTAGCAATATACACCAGAGTACATTAGCCAAACCAAAGCAAAGATAAAATGATTGTTGAAAAAATAAGATACTGGTTTGTTGAGTTTATATGTACTTATGAATATTCTTTGCATGTTCTTTTATCTGTTGACTGTGGAACATTCAGTGTATCTTCAAAGATGGAGATATTCACTGTATGGGTAAAGGCACCCCAAATCTAAGCATTGGAGAAGAATATGTACAACATACTCCACGCCTCAGTGGACCAGCCAATCGTGTGTGCTAATGCTTTTTGCATTTACATAATCTCTGTGAATGTAAGCATGTGCAAAAGAAGGTATCATGGCAATAAGGGAAGCAAAGCATGTCAACTTCTCCCTTACTTTGTCAGTGAGCTTTCATCAGCATCCTGATGAAGGGATCAATATAGAAGCTTCCCATTTGATCACTACAACAGGTTTTGCTGATGAAATGATTCCATTTGCCAAAATCTTGACTTCACCTGAGCAGTCTTTGGTGGTAATTAGGGTCCTGATCTATTATGGACTGCTATTGACCCATGAATGGGGTGGATAGGGTGTTGCCTGGGTGGTTCTGTGCTTAGTATCCTGGCAGTTAAAGGGGGCAGGTAGAGAGGTAACATCTTGGGTCTGAGAGATTGTTAGTGCTTCTTTGCAGAGGGCAAGTTACCAATCTTGAAGGAAGCTGTGGTGTACTCCCTTCTGAAATGGCCGTCCTTTGATCCAATTATTTGGTGTCCAGTTTAAACTTTGGGTGCAGATACTGATACTGATAGTGAACCAACTTCAAAACATCCTAGAAGTGGATTATTTAGACCCTTTCCAGTCAGGGATAAGGCCCTGGTATATGAAAGATGGCTTCAATTGCTCTTTTGGATAACCTGTGTCAGGATTTGGGTGGAGCGGTGCACCCACCTAGACCTGCTAGATCTCTTAGCAGCCTTCCACACTATTGTTTGTGGTATCTTATTGCACCATTTATAAGCAGATATTATCCATTTATGGGAATCATTGTTTTGCATGGTTCTTCTCCTTGGGCAGATTCAGTCTGTGTGTGTGTGTGAGAGAGAGAGAGAGAGAGAGAGGTTGGTCCAATGACCCCAATATGGGTAATGCTACAGGGGTTGGATGCCCCTCCTATGCTCTTCAAGAGTTACATGGGACCATTGGGGGAAGTGGTTCTGGCAATTTGGGATGTAGCAACAGCAAGCTGTAACTTTGCATTGCCACTTCAAGTTGTATAGTTTGAGAGATGCTTCAATTTTGTATCCTGGTACCTGTATGAAAAGTAACAAGTTTAAATAGATGAAGCTACTGTTCTTACATCTCTCAATAGCATAGATAGGCAGGCACTATCTATGAAGGAACATGTCCACAATTGGGGGTCCTTTTGGATTCATGGCCTCTGCTTTAACTGTGGATGGAAACTGGCTAGAGGAGCCTTTCCCAGCTTCGACTAATATGTAATTATAACTATCTTTTGCAGAGGACCTGAGTATAGCAATTCATGCCCTCATCACCTGATTAGACTGATATAATATGCTTTACCTGGCTGCCCTTGAAGACCAATTGGAAATTACAGCTGGTTTAGAATACAGTGGCCACTTACCTGTTCTTTGCATAGGAACAAATAATCTTATTATATATTAACATTACTTATATAACATACTTGCATTGTGGGTTACAATTCAGGATGCTGGGATTTGACCGATAAGGTCATTTTTCTTGGTGTCTAGAGGATTATCTGCTCCAACCAGAATTGCTTGACCCAGTAGTCCTTCCAGAGATAAACTAGTCTCTAGTTCCTGAATGACGAAGGCGGCTCAAGCTAGAAAGAACTGTTTCTTCCTGGTGATGCATTTTGGAATAGCCTTCCAACAGAAATTAGGCTATTTGCCTCCTTGCTGACCTAAAAATGTTAAAATTATTTTGGAGAGCTTCTAAATTTATATACTGCAGCGTTGTTTATTTTTTATTACAACTTTTTTAGTTGGAGGGTTTTTTTTATTTCATTTTAACCATACCATGGATATTTAGCATGGCATGGATATTGTAATTATTCCTTTGCTATATTCTACCATGTAAGCTGCCAGGAATCACTAGATTGTGGTGGATATAAATTTAATGAATAATGTAAGTGGACAACTGTACTGCCTCAGGGGGCAGACCTACTTCCCTCTTATAAAAATTTTTGAATTTGAATTGGCTGCTATTGCAGAATATGTTTCAAATTTGTGCCAAACACAACGGAGGCAGTATTTTTGTCCTACATTTTTCTTTATGCAAAGAGCACTTCCTGAGTAGCAGGTTGGACTGCTAGTCCTGAAAACATCCTGGTTCGCTGATACTGTAGTTGTAGTAATGATAGTGATCTTCCAGGTGACAAACTGATGACAAACTTAAATGCAAGTTATTCTGTTTTTTAAGGAAGACTAATGAATTGCTTATTCAGGGAACAGGCAAGCTCATGAACATCTCTACTTGTGAACAAGCATCTGGTTTCCCATAGGCATCTACAGGGACACACCAATTGAAAAGTGAACACATGAAACAATTCACAATATTTCTATTGCTAGTGTCTCACAATATACTCCACCAAAAAGTTGGCACTGCTGTAATATAAATTAATGTAACTCTCCTATGGAGACTTTTCCATAAACTGCATAAAGGTGTACAACAAAAAACAACACCCTATCACAGCAGAGAAATCTAACAGGAATTGGAAAGGATATAAAGTAAAAAGATTAAAAATATTTATTATGCATTCTGCTACATGCTATAATTTGCTGTCAAAACACAATCCGCAGATGGAACTTTATTCAGGGACTCATATCCCTCGTCAAGGCAGTAACTGGCAGGCAATTAATAAAATTATTTTCCACTATGCACAAAGCAAAAACAGTGCAATGTATAATTTCAAGTAGTAACTAAACTCGGTGTATTTATCGGGATACTGATCTTGGTCGCTCACTTTCTGTTGCCAAATAGGCCGCCAAGGTCTCCTGAAAATCATGAAGGTAGTTGTACTGCTGTAAAGAAAAAAGGATGCTTCAGAATGATTGAACTTCAATGTTAGGATGACTTAACTTTTTCTAATGATATGGCTTGGAATGAGTGGAGAACCACAGAGAAGAAACATAGAATGGATTCCCATTCTCCAACTCTACCAACTAGACTCTCCTCTCCTCTGAAGGTGTAGATACTGTATTTGTTCTTATAAAAGGACAGGCTTCTACAATGTTTTCCATTAATAACTGAACTGACAGCAGACATTCTCCCTACCTCCCCTGAAAAATCCTTGATTGCAGCAATCTTCACTAGAAAACTCTCTGCCTCTGAGGTGGGGGGGGGGGGATACTTCATAGTACTCAACCCCAACATGCACCACTTAAAGCAAGGAGACTCAGCAAATAAGTACAAACTAGTTTCATAGAATGTAGTTGTTATAAGTAGTCCTTGACCTACAATTGAGTCTGCAATTATAGCCCTAAGTGGTACTGATCATTAGGTGGGTCATAATGTGACTGTCCAATTTTACAGTGATCCTTGTAAGCAAATGTGGCAAATGGCCATAAATGCAGACCAGCACCCAAAATGTATCATGTGAATGTAGGGGCAACTGTTGGAACTTCAAATCTGGGTCGTAAGTAGCCCTGGGGAGGTCCACCATCACTTCAGTCAGTTGCTAAGCAACTAGTTGCAAATTGAGGATTACCTTTTCTGTAACCTGTATCTAAACAAGCATTATTATTTATATTTATTAGTAGTATTTCTATATTACTCTACTCCAAAACAGCCCCAACTAGTATCTTTTGGCTGTAAATAAATATAATTCTATAACAATAAAAAGAGGTTACAAATATCAAAAGAGTGACAAAATACAATAGCCCTAATAAGCAGAATTAAATTATGAAAGAATTTTTTTTTAAAAAAGGTTCTCTTCCAGCTCTTCCCCAATACTCAGTAAAGAGGATATGGTTCTAATATGTGGGGTAAGCAGTTCTCCAGAAGAGGGGCCACCATAGAGATGATACTCGATTTCCATAACTTGCTGATTTATAAACTACTCAATTCCTTTTAACATGGATGAACATGTGTTGTGTAAACCCAGCTATACATAACAAGGAAAGCTAAATAATTTTTGGTTAAGTATTTAGCTTAAAAGTAGCCTAATGCAGAAAGAAGCAATGTAATTTACACAATTTGTTAAACAATAAGGGCAGGCCTATATGGACAGGAAAAAATGAATCCTAGCCAAGATAAAAATGCTTCAGTGTACCACTTGGTGAGAAATGCCTAACTGCGTTCATATGTACAGGAGAGCAGAAGCTGATGCTGGACCGGCTTGATACGAGACAACAGGAGACGACACTGGCAGAGCCTGGAAAAACCAATAAACCTGAGTGCTGCTAGTTAGCTGGTATAAAGCTAGTCCACCCCAGGGGTGCACCATAGATAGGTGTGCAAGCGCCAAACAGAATGAACTAGCAACCTAGGATTCAGGACTGCGCTGTGTGTAGCATTTGTAGATTTCACTGACATTGTATGCCATATGCTAAGTAAATAATTAATATTTAAATAAATGTATAAAAGAATAAAAGGTTTAACAATATCAAGGGGAATCCAGCAGCAGCCATGGATGTGGTCTATGGCCTGAGGGCAAATAGGGTGTATTTAATCGAGAGAAGACTTAGTAGCAAGCAAAATGTGGCAGTTGAGTATCCTACAAAGTTTTGGGAAATATGGAGGGGTGCAGAAATAATGTAAACAAATTAAGCATCTTTTAAGTTCTATTTCCTCCTTGGCAGGTCTAACCTTTAAAGTTTGTATTGCACCTGAACCTCTCAACTCCCTCATGCAGTCTATTGCCTGTTGCGGAGTTATGTTGTCAGATACCTGGAGGAGAAGGCAAGCCGCTACTGTAAGAAAACCATAGAATGACCTAAGTGAACAAGACATTTTTGGTAAGGAGGAGCAATCTGTTTTAAAGGTAAACAAGGTAACAGAACATTAAGATTCTCATGCTTATTCATGAATTCTCAGCTTTTCACATGTCAGCTATTTTGGAAAATATCAATGAAAGCATTTATGCAGGTTAGGCCTGTTAAATGCAGGAACACCTGAGCCTGAAACACAAATTCAAAACCTTTGTGTTTATAGTTTAATAAATAGGGATTTATAGAAGCAGGGCCAGCTAGATTTAGACAGCACAGCTTCCATGTAAGCAGGGAGAGATATTAAAAAAACAAAGATCGCATTCACAATCACGCCACACAATTCAAGCCCAATCCTGAAAGCTGTGACCCTCCTGATTATTTTTTTTACTACCCTACTTGTCAGATCAACTCTTAGGAGGATTGTGGGGAGAATTACTTGCATTTCTTCCCTTGATTATATTTGTTATTGAAAATACGGTAAAAGCTATAAAATGGAGATTTGCTAGACCACTAGAGAGAACAAGAGTAAATTAGAGGTCAGCATAGAAATAACATACTTAATGGTTTTCCTATATTACAGCACACTCAAGAGATTCTTGGAAATCATGATGTGAGATGCTGGCTTTATTACATGTCATCGTGCTGTAAAATGCTTTTTACATGATTTTTTTTTAAAAAAAGTACTCAGGTGGTCCAAAGTGTCTGCTGTCCCATTATTGCTCATGGTTATCATGATAGGGCTTCAGCTTCTCTCTTGAAATTTTTGCTACAATACAAGTGGGAATCATTTAGGCTTTAGAGCTTCACAGTATTGGCCAAGTAGAGCATTATATCAAACAATCCCTGATATGACACAGATAATATGCATTTACTTTTTTTTTCCAGTTTGTATGTTTATTGTATTCTAGCTTCTCATGACCAGCTTTTTTTTTTAAAAAAAGATAGCTCTTACAGTTTATACAAAACTATGTGTTTATCTCCTTCAAACTTAAAAATTAAAAAGTCAATATAAGCCTACTGTTGGCTGTGAGAGATTTAAGAGAGCTTTTGGTCTGTGTGTATTGCAGAGGATATTTTGCCTGGTATGAAGAAAATAGTTCTGTAATTGGCTGTAGAATATTACCAATAATATTTTAAAAAGCAATACTTTGTCATTTTTTTTAAACAGAGCACTTCCACTTACTGAGACAGGATCGTCCAAGTCCTCCATAACAACTAAAAGAAATTTTAAAAAGGAATATATTGCAATAGCTGTAAACATGACAATCTCCATAACCAAGATAGTTTTTTTAAAATCTGCTGTGATTCTTCAAATATAGAGGTTTTCAGTTGGATCTATTATTCCAAAGTCTAACTTAAAAACAATGCTTTTTTTCCCTAGGGCTATTGATACTTGTGCTTATCAGCTTTCTCAGCTGTGATCACATATTCTAGAGTAGTATTTTTTATGGTAGTGAAATTGTCAAAGGAGTCTGAACTGATCATTCTACTCTTCAATGCAACTTTGAAGTTCCATAGAAAGCAGAAAAACGTATCTTTGATCTATAGTTTGGAATGATACAGCAGAAGCTGACTGCAGCAAATAGAAGTCAAATTTTGGCAGAGGTGGCAGATGAACACTTAGTGACTGAATCACTTTCATTTACTTAGAGGGTAAATGAATAGAATATCAGAACTCAACTGTATTGTGGCTTTTCGTTTACTTTCAAGGCAATTCCTCAGTTCATTTAGAATAACACAGCATCTGGCAATATCTGGTGTACCTCCATCAGGAATAGGATGGTGATGCACAGTGATCCCATAATTCTGGTATGTCTCCATTAGGTGTGGGACACGGTACTTTGTGAGTTCTCCTTTGGTACAGAGTACAAATACATCGAGCACCCCATCACTTTTTAGTTCATCTATAAAAAGCAACATATATGCTAAAGTGTTAAATACAATCTGAATCCATACATATTCATGATATTGAGGGAATTGATTGCAAAACTAGTTAGAAAAATATAATTTGCAGACTTTTCTAAGTAGCTTTGCCTTCAAGTATGTGTACCATTGTCTGCTAGGCAAATAAAAGATGTCAGATTTAAGCCTACCTAATTTTAGCAGTATTAAATACAGGAACGGTTGTGAAATCTGCTATTTTGTTATTTCATTCTGTTAGCAAATACAAGAGGTTTCAAGAAGGACAACAATATTTACAGAGTACATGGTATTCAGATTATTGGATTAAAAATAGTGTTAATAAAAATGTCCCTTTCAGAAAAAACATCTTCAAATGCTTAAATTTTTAAAAAGTACTTTTTCCATGTAGAACACTTATTTAACAAGCTTATATTTTACTAAAGCTCATACCTTAACTAAGATTGCAGTATGCATATGCCCATGCATTATGTTTTGCTTTTGAGGTTTTTTTTTCCAGTTGCCCATCATCAGATGTTAATTAGTTGGTTAACAGAGAAAAACTCCATACTAGAATTCCAGTTGTGGAATGTTTTTCACCTGGTATCTAGTCTACTTTCATGTGCAACTATAAATATTGTTATGCCATATCTTAATGCAATTGCTTTGCAGAGTTCTCTGTTCCTTATTTTTGTGTTTCTTACAAGTGTTATAGATTTGTGAGATACAGGTCTTTTAACACAAATAAATGGTTAACTGCAGTTCCAAGGAATTAAAACTAGATTTATGAAAAATAAGCTACTGAAGGACATACCTCTGTGTCACTGATAATTACCTATATCTTTCTGAAGGTTTCTTTTAATATTTTTGAATCGACAACCTAAATCAAGTACGAAAGATGAAAAGAAACGAACAATGCTATTACAACAGATATTTAAAATACTCATAGATTTATTCTTAGCCACTTCTATGTACTTACCTGGTAGTGAACTGATTCCTAGGAATTGGGAATAAGCTGGTGATAAGGGTAACCTATAGGAAGAATGCACAAAACCCAATAGCAGTTAAGTTTTTACAAATTGCCATTTTTATCTACTGCATTTACTCTCAAGACATACAACTAAACCCTAGCAAAGTGAAGTGGTTTATAAATTGGGATCTTCCCTGCCTCATATTTTATATTTGAATATTGAATATAATCTGAAAAACCCAGGATAAGAAGCAATGGGTGGAAACTCCTTAAGCCAAAGAGAGATCCAATCTGCAACTAAGGAGAAATTTCCTGACAATAATAACAATCCATGGAAGAGCTTGCTTCCCTGAGCTGTTAGTGCTCCAGCATTGGAGTTCTTTAGGAAAAGATGGACAGCCATTTGTCTGAATAAGGCCTCTTGCCTTGAGCAGAGGGTTGGACCAGAAGGTTCCTTCCAACCCTATAATTCTATGAATGGGGTTTCAATGTCTATTAAGGAGCATCTTTCTAGATTCAGGGGTTTTGCCGGGTCAGTAAGTGGAGGCTGTGGTTTTGCTGAAGCTTTGGCAGTTTGTGACTTCACTTGGGATGAGAGGACCTGATTACAGTGGCTCAGATCTCCATTATCATTTGACTAAGCAACTGTAACAGAGCTTCAACAAGTGCAAAATGCAAGGGCCTGGGTGCTTCCACAAGTCTTTAACTTGCCAAGTTTGAAGACCTTTGCTCTACTTTATCAATCTTTACATGTAACACTGAATATATAGAAGGGGAGGGATATTATATTGATTCAAATGGAAAAATTAGAACAAATACTAGACCTATAGAAGACCTTGACTGATCACCTCATTCTACTTTCCAAAATTTTGGGATGAGATCTAGGTATAGCCAGCTCTAAGTTCATTGCCACACTTACAATCGGTATTCCTAATCACACTACAGGTACAGAGTTTAAATAAAAGTAGGACCACGAGAGATATGTACAAAAATGTTTAAAAACAAAAAAATAAAAAGTGTTTAATGATTCCTTCTATATGTTTAGTCAATTTATAAAAAAAGACAGAAGAAGGTTATATTATTACTTTGACTTCTTGAAAAGAAGCAAAATGATTATTATAGCGTTCGGAAGAGATACTGTCATTTAATGAGATGGTGAAAAATTAAAATAGAATAAATTAAAAATGTCAATATGTTAATCAGATATGGAAGTATATTGAAGTTGTTCCAAAAATTTTTAAAGGTAGTTTTTGCTCCACCACCTTTAGTCTTACCAGGATACTTGAAAGGGTGTCTGTTCTTCCTCCAGGGGCTCCTCATCTGATGAATCAAACTGGTTTACCTGCATTGCACACATCTCAAGGAAATATTGCAAGAAAATATTTTCATACCATAAACACACTTACTGCATGAGTTATTATAGGATAACCACATTAATTTCCCTTTCCACACATAAGAATTTAATACCTTAAAATCCTTACAATTGCCCACAAATAACTGAATTAGGACTGGTACATGTTTAGATTGTTTAAATGCTTATGCTCCTAAAATTTTGATTTCATCTAACTTTTCAAATTAAATGAGAACAGGAAAAGAGGGATATGCAGTTTGGAAGGTAGAAATTACGATTAGAAGGGAAGAGTTAGTTGTAGATCACCTGGGGATCTTTGGCTACAGTGGTAAAAAGGAGTGTCAAAGATTAGGATAGAGATACTGAGTTATGAGAAAAATAAAAAAACAATGCTGAGACTTTGATGGCCAAAGAAAGAAATATGCATTAGGTCCAGAAACCACTAAAACCAGCTTAGAGGAACAAAGATAAGGTGTCATTAAAGGATATTTGTGTGAATAAAAGTTATAGGATTGCCTTGGAAATTATTTTTGGTTCATTATTTTTGAAAAAGCAATAGGGCGTTAAAGAACTCTAAATGATTTGTTAGAATTAGTTATGAGAATATAGCAGATGGGAGAAGGAAATAAATATAGTAACTTTAGATAAAATAATTTTTAGGAGAAATATGAACTATTTAATTAGGTCTTTGCTGTGTGCATCATATTTAATTCCTTACAATTTATATTTTAAGCCACCCAGATTTGTTGGATAAAAGATGGGTTGCAAATAATTTAATAAATCCCAGAAAGCTGCTCCTGATCATGCAAAGCTGCCACCATGACACCTGCTTACAATTCTTTAAAGCTTTTCCCTGGAATTACACACCATCCGGAAAAAGCACATTTCTTGCTCCAAAGCACATTTATGGAATCAAATCTAAATACTATGCAACTCAAATTATTACCAATTAGCTACCCTGGGAATATCACTTATAACTTCCTATATTATCCTTTTTCAACTAAAGGAGCATTAGAAATAGCAAATCTCACATGACTCTGGGCAGCTAATAGACACAAAGTGCAAAATTAACTACAATCATAACAGACACAGTTAAAACCAATTACCATTATTAGAAACCATAGTCTGCTGATAACAAAATGGTGTGATAAAGAGATGTTTATGATAGAATGTCTCTAAAGGACACTGGTAGCACCTTTTCTGACCAGCACATTTTTATGTGGCATACATTTTCAGGTAGCTCACGTCATCAGATGCTGTAAGGCGTTAAAACGGGTTAGTCTATTGTTGGCAAGTTCACCAACTTTACTCCTGCACCAGAGGGCAGGACAAGAAAAAAAAAGGATGGAAACTAATCAAGGAGAGAAGCAACCTGGAATTAAGGAGCAACTTCCTAAGTGAGGACAATTAACCAGTGGCACAGATTGCCTTCAGACGCTGTGGGTACTTCATCACTGGAGGTTTTTAAAGAAGAGACTTGTATGAAATGGTATAGGTTCTCCTGCTGGGGAGAACCTATACGGTTCTGAGCAGGGGGCTGGACTAGAAGACCTCCAAAGACCCTGCCAGCTGTATTCTGATTCACGTGCTGATCTGAACGGATGCTCCCAGAAATCGGATTTTTTTCCTATTTGTTTGCGGCTTCACGTATAAAAAGATATGCCAAGCTTTAATCCTAACTGGGGCACTGACATGGATGAGACTACCCATTCACCAGCGAACAACTTCTATTCTTCTAGTTGATTCTTATGCGGCGCCTCTGTGATGAGGGCAGCCATAGGCAAATTCCTCCCGGCTTCGTTTCTCCTCTCATGGAACGTCAGTGCTAGCCGGGAGCATTAATCCACCAATGGTATTCCCTAATCTGTGATGGAGGCGGGGTTAGGCAACTGGGGGCGGCGCCTCAGAAGCAGCGGTAAATCTGCCTTCGCGCGGAAACCGCTCGGGACTTCTCCTCAGGAACCCGAATCGTTTCAAATAATTGGCCCAAATTGATAAACGTTAGCCATAGTTGTCCCAAAGATGCTTTTTCAAGAGGCAACTGAACTTTTTGGTCCAATTCACCAGAAAGTCCAGTTGCCTCTTGAAAAAGCACCTTTGGGACAACCATGCCCTGGATGACTGAGAATCTCCCTAGACAGTTAAACATAGTTTCTTTGCTAATTTGGCTTCCTTGCATGTTTTTTTCTTTTCGTCCATTAACAAAGATTTTTTAAATAGTTTTAAAGAAACCCTCTAGTCTAAAGCCAATAAAACAGAAGGAACAGTATTTAAAGTATAACGTTTGCCCACCGTGGGCGAAGAAAACTCAGAACAAACTCGGGCCCCCGGCAATGGCAAAAAGTTCAAGGAGAGGCGGGGAAAACGACGGGTTTTTGCTCCAAAATGCAGAAAATAACGCCAAATAGAAGCCCCCCCCGCTGTGTTGCTAAGATACCCCCTACCTCAGAGATGCGGATTCCCGCCAAAAAGCCGCAACTCCCCCCCGCCCACCAACCGTTTTAAAAAGCTGGTACTCCACCCCTCGCGAAAACTTCCCCAATCTGGCCAATCAACCAGCAGGTAAAAAACAAATTTACCGCCCAAATTCCTTAACTTGAAAGGACAATTCTTATTGGATGATAACTTTTGAGAGTCGGAATACCGTATAATAAGGGCGCTTTAAAGATATTGATGAGAAGCTGAAGTTCTTTTCGGTTAGACGTCAGGAACGCGCAGCGCCAACTCGAAGGATTTTCTTTGAAGAAAATGTGTGTAGAGTCAGTCAGGAGATAAATTTTCCTAAAAAGCAGGAAGTAGTTCAGTATTTAAAATCTGCTTCTGGTGAAGGATTTTGTCAAGAGACGGGTAGTTTTTTAAAATGCCAATTTTGAATAGCAAAGATATGATAGTTAAGTAGGATTGTACCTCCAAACAAAAATATTTGAGGCAAAGCTGAAGATAATTTAGAAACAGCATCTTTGAAACTTGGCAACTTTAAGATGATGGGTCTAGAAATGGTTAAGGCACCAGCAAGGCTTGAGTTGTTTCGTTTATTGCCATTGTACCTTTACAACAAAATTAAATGCCATCTTCAATATTCTAATTGCATTTTAGACCTTAAAGCCCCCTGGGTGTCCTTGGGTCACTCTCTCTAGCCTAGCTTAGTCCAATATTTATATTTATAAATACAATAAAACTGGGATTTAAAAAACATCTAAAGAGTGATGCGTGAATTTCAGATTCCAGAATATACCAAGAAGGCATAACTTTAAAAGCTGCTTATTCCTAAAAAAGACGATATTCTTTTTTTTTCAGCACTACAAATGTATTTCAGACTTGGCAACAATATTCTGGAAGTTGAAATTTGCATATCTTAAAGATGAGACTATATCAAGGGTGCCTTAAAGATCTATGTACCATATGTATTGTGTGAAATGGCATCCAAGCATGTTGGCTATGATTTTGCTGATCCCCAGCCTGTGGTGACTTGCGTTTCCCAAGCAGACAAGATAACAGTAACCCTTTTCCATTTTTTTGATATCTAGCGGTCCTGATTAAAATTTTCAGATGAATCCCATAAGATGTTATATTTCCTCCTCTTCTAGAAAATAAAATAAGCCCTGATTGTTTTCCTTGGAAGAGAAGCCATGTGAAGAGCAGCTGTGAGTGCATTGCATTGTATTTTTTGTTTCCAATGGCTCTAAATTGCTATCTTAAGTGTAAGAACAATATAATTTCTTCCCTGTAAAATGTCAGTGTAATCCATTTGGTATCAGAAAATGTATTTAATAAACAAAGGTATGTTTCTGAACATATTGTGAATATATTAAGCTAGGTTAAATACGGAAACTGAAAGCACCATATTTTCATATAAATCAAGCAAGTTAAGTGAAACTTAACTTCCAGTAAATGGGTAAAGGATTGTTAACTTCCTTTTAGTATGTTTATCACTAAATTTTATTATAGTACATAAATGCAAACATTGCAGCATCAATACATGCACACAGATACGAAGATACATCTATAAATACATATACAGTGATATTTTTATTAATCATACTATTTTTGTGACTCCTGCTTCATTAAGAGCATTTGGGCCTAATGCTTCTGCAACTGTAGAGGGCACTCTTGCTTTATGAATGTAAGTACTTTAAAAACATTTAAAAGTTGGTACTATTATACAGAAAAATAAGATATTCAGATTATCACAAACCATTGACTATGTCAGGTCTTTCGTATGATTTAGCATGGAACTTTTGATGTGCTTATCAACTTTGTTTTGAGAATGTAAAAACTGGAATAATTCATTTTGTTTTATGTATGTTAAACTGTTTATTTTTTAAAACAACCATTAAAATAAATCATATGTTGGGTTAAAAAGAAATTGTATTAAAGCAAAAACATAAAACATTTAAAATATATCTGAAGAAATAGTTTCTGAATTTTTCACTTTTGTTTGTAAAACTGCCTTTATATTTTGAACATATTCTATATTATTGATTTTATTCAAGTTTCTTTCAGCTATGTATACATGTCTTGCTCCTGGTTAAATAATTCCAAGCATTTAAGGTATATTTTCTTTCTGAAAAGCAGCGGCACTTTTATTTAATGGTGGTCAGAATTACTTGTTTCGTCCATTTCTGTTCATCTATAATTCTCCATTTCTTACCCAAGATGCACCTATCTTCATACTGCAACTTTCCGATGCCCATAGTTTGTTTTGAGCATTCTTCATGAAATGCACAGGAAATATTAGAATCTGGTATTATAATTAAAAATGGTCCCTGTAATATTGTGCTAGCATATATGAAAACAACAATTGTGATTTCTTAAAGATGACAGAACAATTAAGCTTAGAACTGAAAAGGAAGATATCAAAGGGATGAATGGCTTCTGCCTTTTAAAATCAACCATCAGATGTAAAGGAACAAAGCAGTCAAGAAATATGCTGCCGACTAGCACTTGATAGAGCAGCCATGAAGGCCTTTGATATTCAAATTTGTGATGTGTCTATACACTATCTATAAAGGATCAGAATTGTGCTAGCCATCTTGACTTGTTTTGAATCTAATCTTCCTGGAATCAGATTTAAGCAAGTAAGGCCTTGAGAGATTTTAATTTAGCTGAAAGTATATGTGAACAGTCTAGCTATTGAACAATCTTAATGCAAAAGTTAACCTGTAATGAAAAGGGACTTTTGCCATAGTATATATAGCAAGACTAACTTTTTTCCTCCAGTCTTAACAGAATAACAGTTGGAAGGGATCTTGGAAGTTTTCTAGTCTAACCCCTTTGCTCAAGCAGAAGATCTGTACCATTTCAGACACATATTTTTCAGACTGATATTTTTACACTGAATACGCCCAAATAACTGGGATCTGAAATAAAGATATGTGGAACAACTGCGTCTTCCTACCTATGAATGAAGTTTTATTTTTGTTTACAGTTGCAAGGCTTGGCCTAACTATTCATCTGGTTAATCTTACTCAAAATAAGCCCTGTCCTTTGAGCCTACAGTATCCATAGACATAAGAAGCTTGCTATTTCCGCTTGTCATCAGCCTGTCCCTCTCCTTGTCTCACATATGCCGTTCAGATAAACATGTTCTAAAGGAAGTGACCTCATGGGTTTGCCTTTTCAACTGCAAAACGTTAGCTGTAATGTGACATTCCACCCCAGTTCTCTGGTTTACACCAAAATCCAGCTCATGGCCTGCAGATCCTCAGCACAAAGAGCAAAGAGTGACTGACCTTGGCAACCTCATTTCTCATTCCTTTCTAGTTATAGGTAATACAGTGAAGCAATGTGGTTTTAATTAGAGTACTAATGAAAACTGAAAATCCAGACAGACACTTGACAAACTCTGGTACGCTTTATATTACATTTGTGTTTACTACAAAGTATCCAGCTGAGGGTAACTTTATCTCCTCTTTTCTTGAGCATCCGCTTGACTTAAGCTGGATAATTAATGTGTACTTTGGCTAGAGGTCAGTTTACAGTTGGTGCTGTTGTTATATGGTTTTTACATTTAAAAAAATATGGAAATGAAACAAATATGTTTATTATCTCTTCTGCTTGCATTCCACAAGAATATTGCAACTGTGAGGCAAGACACACTGCTTAGTAAATTCATAGGAAACTATTAAAACCTAACAAGAAATTTGAGGGGAATTCTAGACAGAAATGTAGTAATGATAACCGAATGCGAGATGCCTCCCCAATCAGGCAATCAGGTGTCTCTATAGCTGGAGTCTTGCAGAAGTGAGAAATCTTATTTCCATAGGTTTTCTGTCATCTGGGAAAAGTGACTTTTCTCAAACAACCATTCCAACAACCTAGTTATGTTTGCCTTAACTGCTCTCTGCGCTTATTAGAGGGAAATCACAGCTTGCTTAAACTTGTAAGTCCTATTCTCCAACCTGGAAGGTTCTTGGCATCCCAGCATCAGTAATTTTGAAAGGGACAGACAATAACATAATACTGATCAGAAACATACGTGACCAGGCTGACAGTCTTGTGTTTTCTGTTGTAAAAGAATTAATATTGATTGGCTGGTAATTCCTACATGTAAACATAACTCTTACTCATAGCATCAATTTCTCAAAATATATGAAATGGTCAAGACAGTCCAGAACAGTACTAAGTGGGCTTTAAATTGGAATCAGAAGAGTTTGTGCCTGGAAAAGGCGGTTGTTTGAAAGTTCTGTTAGTTTGCCTCAGTGAGATCATTCATTGTGGCAAACAGGAAAGGCAGTTGTATCATTTTGATTTATGGTAGATTAAATTTATGGTGTTGCTTTAGTTGCTACATTTTCTGACTGCAAATCCAATAACTATTTAGTTATACAAACAAAATGAAAAATGTTTTATATCTATCCTAATTTTTAAGCATTCCTATGTTTTCCAGAAGAATAAATCTTTGTGAGAAGAAATCACTGAATAAGTTTGGATTTCATTTTTAGGTCTTTTTCTACTTTTCTTTTCAACTTAGCTTATTGTACCATGATTTAAAATGTAAAATATATTCCTCTCTGGTCTTAGAATATTTTTGAAGTCTTGGCTTTTGCAGTTTATGGAATTCCTGATTCCTTCTTAGTCAGGAAACACAGTGCTTGCATGTTTTTGTTTTAATAATTTACATTTGTTTTACATTTGTTTTATCAATTTATATAGAGACGAGCTTGCTCCAGTGGTGCAGATACCAGGCTAGAAAGCAGGAGACTTTGGGTTCTAGATATGCCTTAGCCTTAGGCATGAAAGCCTAAGGATGTCTTTGCGCCTGTCATTCTCTCTCAGCCCACATCAGGCTTGGGTAACAAACCAGTCAGTCATTTCGTATTGCAACCAATGGATCTTGGTTGGTTGAGCTAAAATATAAAGCAGAGCCTAATGCTAGGAAGAAGAAAACCCCATGGTATGTCCTGAAACAATAGTCCTATCCCAAAGTATGACTTTTATTGAAATAGACCTTTGATTCTACAGTATATTTGGACTAAAGTATATTTGGGTTGTGATATGATATATATCTCAATAATTCTGTTTTTAAAAAGAATTTCAATTCAATTTTAAACCTTTCTTGGATTATAATCTCACAAATGGCATTGTGGCTCCTGTATAATTTGGTTTCAGAGAGCTCAAATTTCAGTTTGTTATATAGTTCATAGTTTGAAATGCATTATTTACCAGAGTATATATATTTGGGAGCAATGTGTTTGCAGCAAGGCTTGTATAAAGGCAGGAGGCTTGTTGGAGAGATGGCAGCAGACAGGCAGGGAAAGGGCAATAGAACAAGAGTTGTGGAAACAGGATAAAGGCTTACCTAGAGCCCAAGAAAAAAGCATAATCCAAGCAAAACAGCCTGTTATCCAATACCACATAATAGCTTGAAAAGCTGGCAACATGGTCAGGAACATACCAAGGTCAAAACAAAGCAGGAATCAAGAATAGAGATTCACAATGCACAAAGCCAGATGATGAAGTTACTTCACATAATGGAAAGCAGTCCCAGCATAGTTTAAATGCTCTCCCTGATTAGTGTGCACAAGTGAGAATATCTGAAGAACAGAGAAAAGATGCACCCAAGTTAGTATACCAGGAAGGCTTACTGAGAACTGGAGAGGCCAAACTGGTTTACAAGAACGACCAAATGAATAAAACGCATGGCAAAGCAAAGCAATACATGGCCAGTATATTTAGAAAAAATAGCAGGCAAAGCAGAGAACAAGATCTGGATTGACTAAGAGCCAAAAAATAAAAGAAAGAGACAGAGGGGCTAAACAATACCATGCCAAAGCAACAATGGTGCATTTGATATTTGCAAGAAATAGCACATGTCTGCAAGCAAGAACTGGTGAGACCATGAAATAGACAAAGTGATAGAAAATAAAAAAGCTAATGTGCTCTGGGCCTTTAAAATTCAAGCAGACAAATATCTACCACACAACATCCCAGACTTAACAATTGCTGATAAAAAAGACAAAAAAATCTGGATAGTGCAGAACAGGATAACAGAATAGAAGAGAAAGAACTGCAGAAAATCACAAAGACCTGTAAATAAAAATAAAAAGATCATGGCAAAAGAAAGCAAGTAACAGGTATCTTGTTTACAGTCCCAAAGCAACTGGAGCATCACTTCAACAGCACTGGCGTTAACAAAATCACTATTAGTCAATTGCAAAAGGCAGTTTTACTTGGAACAGCTAGCATTCTGTGACTGTACCAATAACCCTATCAAACAACAACATCTGCCTATCCCAAGTCTTTGGGAAAAACTCAATCGGTGGACAAAAATCCAGCCTACAATCTTGCTATGACCAGCCTTAATAATAATATTTGCCACATAAATGACCAGTTCTGTAATACTTTTGTGTGATGTTTTCATCCTGAGCTTCATCCAACTGCTTTTTCTCAGAGATGGCCTCTGAGCTCCAGTTCCCTGATTTCAAAGGAAAATAAAAGGACAATGTGCTTCTCTTCAAGCTTTTTGCAAGTCAAGGTTCATAAAAACAGGCTCTGCTACAGCGTAGATATTTCACCCTTAAACTTGAGCCAAATGAGAATAGTCTTGTTGGCATAGATTAGTATTCTTAATGCAAAGTGAACACTAGTGAGGCCTCTTGCACTGCAGGTTTTATATTTTAATGAGGCAGATATTTAATCAATTTTAAACTACTTCAGCATCCACATTTTGCATGTGTTTCAAATAACTATGAAATTTATACGCAGATGGAGTAATTGAACCATGGCCATACTTCAGAAGGGCATGTGGTCCTTAGCAGAATGTAACACAAAGAGGGTTGGGGACCCATCAAAGGGACTTCATGGGAAGAATTTTATGCAGCTGGGTGACACTCCCAAAGAAGCTTGATATGTTTCAATTATGATTTTAAACCCAGCTTTGAAATAGTGGGTATGTGTTTGCTGCTGCACATACATGCTCTTCAATAGGAAAACTAATTTGATCTAATGACTAAGGCACCAGCCTAGAAACCAGGATACTGTGATTCTAGTTCTGTCTCAGGCATGAAAGCCAGCTGCCCGACTCTTCATTCAACCCACGACCTCAAGTTCAGGAGACAAATTGATTGGTCAAAACCTGTCACAATCAATGGATCAACATTTGGTTGAGCCGGAAAAAAAAGTGAACCTGGCACTTGCAGGAAAACACTAGGAAGAAAAGAAAGAAAAATAAATATATGTCATTCATTCCTCCATTCAAAATAAAGGCAAAAAGCCAAATCTGATGTGGCAAGGATTACAGTATTATTCTATCCACTTGTCTGCTCCATTCTCCAGTGATTTCAGGACAGAGCAATCTTTATTTTTGGAAAGAGAAAGGCAGAGCCCTAGAGAGAACAGCACTACTGGGAGAGGAGATAACTGGATCTGCCAAGTATTAGAAATCAGCAGTATCTTTAAGGCCACAGGTTCCCCTTCCTTGCCCTAAGGCCCCATTGCATGGTTAGGCAGAATTTGAACCACTCACTTATCCATTACCAAGAGTTCCTCAGATTGAGTAGATGGTGTGTACATACAAGGCTCCTATCTGGATATCTGAGGTTTTCATCTTTTTCCTTCTTTTTTTTGCTGTAATTCGTAATGAATGGCAAAATACATTGTAGTATAAAATTTTAATGGGTGTAGAAAACATCTTAAATCTCTTCCAAACTGCTGCTCTTTTTCTTCTTCCAGATCAGTTTTTCTATGGCTGGCACTCCATCCATGCTGTTTTTGCAGTCTTTCCGAGTTTTCAGCTTGGTGGTTTTTCTGTGTGAAAATACTCTATGAGTGCAACTATCTGCTTCTCAGTTATAACTTTAGTCAGCTTTATCTGCTTTTACAAGTCTGGGAAAAAGGCAACAACTAATAGTCCGGTAATAGAGGAGGATATTCCGGCATATCTGCTTTAGTCCAATAAAAATTCAGATTTGCTCCAAAAGAGTTAAAGAGATCTTAGCAGTAGCAACACAAGGGTGAAAGTTACTAGTTTTATATACACTGTCAGTTCTTTGGAAATCCTGAATAATTTTCAATATTTTCATAACGTGGCTTTACCAGTGCAATATAAAGCAGGACTAATATTTCATGTGATTTTGAATACTTTGATTTTCAATACTTTGAATACAATGTGAATGAAAATATTTTCAATGAAAAAATTTATGTAATTGGATTGTTATATAATCAACCTATTTTCATGGAAAATGTGAAAAATGTAAGTATTCAAAATCACATGAAATATTAGTCCTGCTTTATATTGCACTGGTAAGGCCACGTTTGGTGCATCCAGTTTTGGTCACCATGATACAAAAAAAGATATTGAGATTCTAGAAAGAGTGCAGAGAAGAGCAACAAAGATGATTAGGGAACTGGAGGCTAAACCATACAATGAACGGTTGTGGGAACTAGATATATATAGTCTAATGAAGAGAAGGACTAGGGTTGACATAACAGCAGTCTTCCCTTATTTGAGGGGCTGTCACAAAGAAAAGGGAGACAATCTATTCTCCAAATCACTTGAAGACAGGACAAGAAGTAATGGATGGAAGATTATCAAAGAGAGATTCCAATTTAGAATTAAGAAGAAATTTCCTGACAGTGAGAACAATCAGTGGAAGGTTTGCATCCAGAAGTTGTGGGTGCTACATCACTGGAGGTTTTTTAGAAGAAATTGGATGACCATTTATCTAGAATGGTATAGTGTTTCCTACTTCAGCAGCGGGTTGGACTAGATCCCTTTCAGCTCTATTCTGTAGTTAATAAGTTCATGAAGCTTGGGTGGTGGTGGCATTTCTTCATATATGAACATACATGAGGAAGGCTGGATGCGTTTAGAGGCACTTGAGATTCTGCTTTATCTTTTGTATCAGTAAATGAAAATAAAACTGCTATAAAACTGTGCTCAAAATACAGCTTTAAGTACTGAGATAAGAACCCAAGCAAATAGAGGCTCTCCCCCATTCTTAAAGAAAACTGGTCAGCTGCCCACAGAACCTGCTGATAAAGCCCCATCTGTTAAAACAAAGTGCTGGAAAGAGGGTAATAAATTTCAGAAAGAGACCAAGAGAGGTTATTTTTGCTTAACAGGATTTGGTGAGAAGTTTCCCCCTCCTCCTGTTTTTGGAAACAAGCAAACTATTTTGAAAGTGAAATATAGATTATGACTATCAGCTTTAGAGTTAGCTTTACACTTTTTTATGGAACCAGTGACAAATCTCACTGCACATTTTTTTTCCTGGCAAACGCGTAGCATGATAAAGTGTTATGAGAAGAAAGTCAGAAGAAAAAACTGCTTCAGAGAATGACCTATGTACAAAAATAGCAGATGTCGGTGATGCACAGAGCTGACCAAGGCCAAGCCTTTGGAAAACGCCGTTAATTTCCTTTTGACTTTGATAATAATGATGTAATGGATTGAGGAGGAATAGCCTGCCATGTGTACAGTTATTACAGTTATTAAATGACAAAATGTTTTGCCATGCAATGGTGTGGGAGGCACCTTGGGGATATTTATTGATATGTCTGGCAAATAACAATAGAGAACTTCAAGATGATAGATTTTTTTTTTGGGTTGAGCATGAAAGTTGGTTTTATATTTATTTTGGTGTCAAGCTATGAAAGTTTTATTCAATAAAACCAGCACATAGAATTATACTTGGAAACCTATTCAGTCATTGTAGTGATGTTATATGTTATGCTGGCTATTGCCTACCAATGATGGTAGGTTAATCTTCAAAGCAAAGTCCATGTAAAATTAATTGCATAATCCTGAAAGAAAGAGTTACTATTACCAAAGTCTCCTGCTCAAATAGGACGGCAACTGACATATGAGTTATGGCTGGGTAAAGGCTCTCCTAATCATGGACTACACCTGCTGGCCCAATATAGCTAGGGAAACTATCAAGTCATGAACCTGCTCCTTCAACAGGATCATACTGCTACAGGGGTGTCAAACCCGTGTCATCATGGTGTCATCATGTGACATATCAGGACTTTTCTTCCTTGCTAAACCATGGGTGTGGTCAGTGCGTGATGCATCTGGCCTGTGGGCTGCGAGTTTGAAGCCCTGTACTGCTGACTAAAATGAAAGTATTACCTATCTACACTATATCCAGATACTCTTTCTCTGGTCTCCAGACATGGGATCAAGGCCACTACTGTGTCTCTAACTTGGCTGAGGTACAGGTGTACAGGAGTATAATCAATGAACTGATAGCTCATTCCAAAGTATGGAGAACATCCCCTGGCTGTTTAAAATATAAACTGAAAAACAAGGGAGTGTCAACATTTCAAGGTAGTCCAGGCAAAAAGCACAAACCACAAGTACTAATATTTTATTGTAAGAAGATTTACTCTTCTACCCATTTTAGTATATGGAAGTGAAAGATGATATACTAGGAGAAATAGAAAAGTAAACTGAAGTGGGAATGGAAAAGAACATGGAAAATATCAATATTAACTGCTTCAGTTAATTTTTAATTTCATTCTTATTCAATTAAAATTTTTTTTTTACTTTGGCTGCTTCCTCACTCTGCTACTGCCTGTTATTTTGACCACATGTCCCAGTTTGCCACATCAAGGCCATGTGGGGATCTGGATGTCAAAAATGTGCGACCTAGTTTTGAAGAGTAGACTGGAACATGCACATACTTACATTATTTCTAAGTGGTGAAATAAAATGACCCGATCACTCAGGGCAGATCATCATATGTACCTCTCTGGAAAATGCATTTTCCGGAAAAGTTGCAGAAGATCTGTAATAGTGTAATGAACATACAGGGAGCTTCTATTAGAAAAAGTAAGGTAGTAAGTAAGTAAGAAAAAGTAAGGTTGAACACTTAGGCAAGAAAAACCAAATATACGGGTACAGATTAGGTGAAATTTGGCTCAATACCAGTAACTGTGAGAGGAATCTTGGAGTCCTAGTGGACAATCAATTATGAGCCAACAGTGTGAAGCAGTAGCCAAAAACGCCAACACAATCCTAGGTTGCATTAACGGGATAGAATCAAGTTCCCCTAAAGAATTAGTACCGCTTTATAAGATAAGATAAATTTATTGTCATTGTACTCAGAAACCTGAGAACAACGAAATAAGGTGCTCTTTCACAACATACAACTGAACAACACCAAAAGACATATACAAATAACAATGTAAAACAAATTAAAACAAATAACAGTTAAAAACTGTACAAACAGGATATATATATGTTAAGACCACCAGAATCATAACTCTGCATTTAACCTGATCACAGCACTTGGGTAAAAGCTATATTTAAATCTACTTGTCCTGGCTTTCAGCACTCTATATCGTCTTCCTGATGGTAGGATCTCAAACAACGAGTGGCCTGGATGCGAAGGGTCTCTCAAGATCTTTTGTATCTTCCTTCTACATCCCATGTTATACAACTCCTCCAATGAGGGAAGAGGACATCCGCTGATCTTTTGTGCCCTTTTTATCACTCTTTGAAGTGCCCTTTTCTCCGCCTCTGTATAAAGCAATATTTGGAAAGCTATATTATAAAGCTATATTTGGAAAATTGCATCCAGTTCTGGTCACTACAATAAAAAAAACACTCTGGAAAGAGTGCAGAGAAGAGCACCAAAGATGATCAGGGGACTGGAGACTAAAACTTACAACGAATGATTGCGGGAATTGGGTATGCCTAGATGTCTGGTCTAGTGAACAGCAAGACAAGGGGTGTCATGATAGCAGTGTTGTAATATTTGAGAGGTTGCTACAAAGAGGATAGTCAACCTATTTTCCAAAGCACCAAAAGGCAAGACAAGAAACGATGGAAACTAATCAAAGAGAAAGGCAACCTAGAACTAAAGAGAAATTTCCTAAGAGTGAGAAAAATTAACCAGTGGAATGGCTAGCCTTCAGCAGTCTTTTAAGAAGAGACTGTACAACCATTTGTCTGAAATGGAATAGGTCTGCTGCTTGAGCAGAGAAAACCTCCAAGGTCCCTTCCAATTCTGTAATTTTATGTTCTAGGTTCTACAGACTATCCCTACATTTTTGCATGAACGGTCTGGAGACCTTGTAAATAAGTAGTAAAAGAAAAGGTAAAGGAATCCCTGTGGATTTTACTCTGCTAGTCATTACTGACTTTAGGGGGCTGTGCTAATCTTTGTTTCCTTATAAATAAGAGATGGTATATTTTATTGTAACATGAAGCTAAGAAATTTATCTTAGAAAATGAGTGGTCTTCCCCATCCTCATCATTTATTTATTTATTTATTTGGTTTGTCAATTGCTTACAAAATAGGTATAAGTAAAAACATAGTTATAAATACATGGATACATATAAGAAAAATTAAAAAAAGAAATAATAAATAATAGGACAGTAATAATAGAAATAATAGGATAATAGGACAATAATAGAAATAATAGGACAGGGACGGTAGGCACATTGGTGTGCTTATGCACACCCCCTACAGACCTCTTAGGAAAGGGGTGAGGTCAATAGACAGTTTAAGGTTAAAGTTTTTAGGGTTTGGGGAAGAAACCGCAGAGTCAAGTAGAGTATTCCAGTATTCCAGAATTGACCACTCTGTTGCTGAAGTTGTATTTCCTGCAATCAAGTTTGGTGCGATTAACCTTTAGTCTATTGTTTTCTCTTGTATTGTTATGGTTGAAGCTGAAGTATTCATTGACAGGCAGGACATTGCAATGTATGGTTTTATATACTATACTTAGATCGGACCGAAGGTGGCGTAGTTCTAGGTTTTCTAGGTCTAGAATTTCAAGTCTGGTGGCATAAGGTATTCTGCAACGAGTGGATAACTCTTCTGTGAAATATTTCTGGACTTTCTCAACTGTGTTAATATCAGATACATAATGTGGGTTCCAGACTGATGAGCTGTATTCAAGTATTGGTCTAGCAAATGTTTTGTATGCTCTAGTTATTAGTGTAATATTACCAGAGAAAAAGCTACGTAAAATTAGTTTAACAACTCTTAATACCTTTTTGGGTATGCAGTTACAGTGGGCTCTAGCACTTAAATCATTAGAGATGAGTACTCCAAGATCCTTGACAATTTGGATCATCAACAAGGTCTTGACTATTCAGCCTGTATTTTATTCTCTGATTTTTTTTTTGCCAATATGTAAGACAGAGCATTTATTTGTTGAGATTTGAAGTTTCCATTTGATTGACCATTCTGATACATAGTCAAGGTCTTTTTGAAGGGTAGCAGTATTGTCTGTGGTGTTGAATAGCTTTATATCATCAGTGAAGAGAACGCAGTTGCTCTTAATATGATCACAGAGGTCATTTATGTAGAGTATGAAGAGAGTTGGTCCTAAAACACTGCCTTGGGGGACACCACTATTGACAGGTACAGAATTTGATAGGACGCAACCAATTTTGACCATTTGTTGTCTGTTTGACAGGAATGTTTCTATCCAGTTATGCAGGTGTCCAGAGATACCGTAAGATTTTAATTTTAAGAGTAGCTTGTTGTGTACCACTGAATCAAAGGCTTTACAGAAGTCTATGTAGATTGCGTCTATTGCTTTGACCTGATCGAATTGTGTAGTCCATATGTTTTTGCAGTGTAAGAGTTGCAGATTGCAGGATAGTTTTTTTCTGAAACCAAATTGTTTATTAGAGAGTAGGTTGTTTGTCACAAGTACATCAAGTTGTATAAATGCAAAAATTTAACATAAATGAAAATCAAATTAGGTACTGTTCTTTGTTTTTTCTGCTTTCTCGGAAACTTTGACAGACAGTTCTGTTCAGTACAGGCAGACAGTTTGCTATGGACAGGGTAAGGTATGCAGAAGCAAACACATTTGGTGGAAGGAAGAGATGTATATCTTCAGCACAAGGCTACATGTGGTGGACATTTGCTGGAGACTGCAGTTAGTGGAAAGGATGCCCCACAGAGTAAGAAGTTCCACAAGGCAAAAACTGCCAGGTGCAGAAAATAATTTATTGTTGGATTAATTCCCTGACACATTTCAAATATGCAAGTTTTGCCTCAGGGGGAAAATTAAGATATGAAAATAATCTTGTAGTCTGGCCTGTTCTTTTCCAGATCACATGGAAAGTATAGACTTTTTGGGAACTGTTCAGAAATTTTGGAAATTGATATTCCCAAATCTAAAGCAAGATAAAAGAAGAATGGAATATATCCCATAATACAGTACAATACAGTTATGGAAACAGGAGTCATTTACAGTCATAACAGTAAATTGTACTATCCTCCCTTGTTCTCATTTTTTGCTTCACAAAACATTCTTTGTATTTAAAAGTTGGGAGATAAATATAATTTCGAAGGCTGTGAAAATACTTTCTCCTTTTTTCCCACTTCTATTTTAGCTTTATCTCACTCTTATTATTATATTATCACACACCTTTTACTCACCTTTGTTGCTGCCAGGGTGTCTACCAAATGTACAATGCAAAATTTTATTTATCAATTCATGAATTTATAAACAGCTCCAATCAAAGTGACTTTAAACTGTATATCAAAACCAAACGGTCATGAAATGTACAATCTTCTAAAACTCTGGTTCAGTATAATCCTTGGAAAGCCAGCTTGTTTTTTCTCCTTCAGTCCAGAAATGGATGATACTTTCAAGTGTGTCCAATAAGACTTTTTTTTTCCTTATCAGAGAAACTTCCTTCCATCCGTTCCACTTTCCCTGCCCCTGGATGTACTTTAATAGCATGCAAATTTCGCAGCCATGTAACAGTTTTAGAATTTGCTAGGAAAACACATGTCATCTACCACGCTGATCTGGCAGGATTTGGCATCATTGGAGACATTAAGCTTGTCAAGATGCCCTGGTGGTGCATTTGCTAATACTTTCAAAAACCTTCCTTGAAATTAATTCCCTAAAGATTTATCAGTAAGGTAAAGCAACAGACCAATATCTGCAAATACCCAATTATACACTGCTCAAAAAAATAAAGGGAACACTTCAACAACAGAATGTAACTCCAGGTCAATCACACTTCTGTGAAATCAAACTGTCCAGTTAGGTAGCAACACTGATTAACAATCAATTTCGCATGCTGTTGTGCAAATGGAATAGACAACAGGTGGAAAGCAGAGACAATTAGCAAGACATCCCCAATAAAGGAGTGGTTCTGCAGGTGGTGACCACAGGCCATTTCTCAGTTCCTATGATTTCTGGCTGACGGTTTGGTCACTTTTGAATGCTGGCGGTGCTGTCACTCTAGTGGTAGCATGAGACGGAGTCTACAACCCACACAAGTGGCTCAGGTAGTGCAGCTCATCCAGGATGGCACATCAATGCAAGCTGTGGCAAGAAGGTTTGCTGTGTCTGTCAGCATAGTGTCCAGAGCATGGAGGCACTATCAGGAGACAGGCCAATACATCAAGAGACGTGGAGGAGGCCATAGGAGGGCAACAACCCAGCATCAGGACCGCTACTTCTGCCTTTGTGCATGGAGGGACAGGAGGAGCACTGCCAGAGCCCTGCAAAATGACCTCCAGCGGGCCACAAATGTGCATGTGGCTGCTCAAAAGGTCAGAAACAGACTCCATGAGGGTGGTATGAGGGCCCGATGTCCACAGGTGGGGCTTATGTTTACAGCCCAACACCGTGCAGGACGTTTGGCATTTGCCAGAGAACACCAAGATTGGCAAATTCACCACTGGCACCCTGTGCTCTTCACAGATGAAAGCAGGTTCACACTGAGCACATGTGACAGACGTGATAGGGTCTGGAGACGCCGTGGAGAACGTTCTGCTGCCTGCAACATCCTCCAGCATGACTGGTTTGGCAGTGGGTCAGTAATGGTGTGGGGTGGCATTTCTTTAGGGGGCCGCACAGCCCTCCATGTGCTCACCAGAGGTAGCCTGACTGCCATTAGGTACCGAGATGAGATCCTCAGACCCCTTGTGAGACCATATGCTGGTGCGGTTGGCCCTGGGTTCCTCCTAATGCAAGACAATGCTAGACCTCATGTGGCTGGAGTGTGTCAGCAATTCCTGCAAGACGAAGGCATTGATGCTATGGACTGGCCCGCCCGTTCCCCAGACCTGAATCCAATTGAGCACATCTGGGACATCATGTCTTGCTCCATCCACCAACGTCACGTTGCACCACAGACTGTCCAGGAGTTTGGGGATTCTTTAGTCTAGGTGTGGGAGGAGATCCCTCAGGAGACCATCCACCACCTCATCAGGAGCATGCCCAGGCATTGTAGGGAGGTTACAGGCACATGGAGGCCACACTACTGCACCTCATTTTGACTTGTTTTAAGGACATTACATCAAAGTTGGATCAGCCTGTAGTGTTTTTTTCCACTTTAATTTTGAGTGTAACTCCAAATCCAGACCTCCATGGGTTGCTAAATTTGATTTCCATTGATAATTTTTGTGTGATTTTGTTGTCAGCGCATTCAACTATGTAATGAACAAAGTATTTAATAAGAATATTTCATTCATTCAGATCTAGGATGTCTTATTTTTGTGTTCCCTTTATTTTTTTGAGCAGAGCATATGATGCCAAATGCATGGTAGGTGGCTTTGAGAACTATAAAATTATTGCCACCCCTTTTTAGGAGGGAAGAGGGGGAAAGCTATCAGTTAATTAAAAGAGCATTAGAAGCTCTATGGGTAATATTTAGAGCATATGAGCCCTCATTGCCTGACACTCTATGCCCAATCATTAGGCAGCTTGGGCTGAACAATAATCAATAGGAGGAGTTGCTATGCAAACTCATGCATGACCAACATCAGCCTGGAAATGTTTTTGATCTGCAAAGTGTGAGAACAAG
Organism: Pseudonaja textilis; assembly: GCF_049901715.1. Classification (NCBI taxonomy): domain Eukaryota; kingdom Metazoa; phylum Chordata; class Lepidosauria; order Squamata; family Elapidae; genus Pseudonaja; species Pseudonaja textilis. The sequence goes on from NC_141990.1 coordinate 308,659,190, forward strand.
GTGGAGGAATCACATACTGGTTTTAACTTTCCTTGGCAATGATTTTTTTACTGGGAAGACTGGTGGTGTGTAGCAAAGATTGCCTTTTTCTTCTAGCAATAACAATTTATTAGGGAATTGTGGAACGAATGGGATTATATCTTGATATAATGCACATAATGCCAATAAGCACTATATATTTGTGTTCATACATTGACAGTTTCCCTTTGCTGCAAAGTAGTCCTTCAGTGCTATCTGAACCAATCAGTATTTTTCCTACTCCATTTTCACACCTCCATTCCTTGCTATTGTATCTCCATCCTCCATTAATCAATTAATTCACATATAGTCCAAGTTATCTTTTCTCCTTCCCATTTGTTTGAAAGAACTAACCAGATTTCAGAAAATAAAACCCAATTTCATTTCAAAGACAACTACTGTGCTCCATCAACAAACCCTAATTTGTTTGTATCCCTTCCTTCATCTTCTCCTTGTCCTGAATTTTAGCAGCCAAAACTGCTAAATCAACTGAGAATAATGGCCTCTGGAGAATGGATTTTTTTTTTGCTTATCTAGCAGCCAACGGATGGAAGCAGGGAATTAGGTGGATATCAGTTTTGGGCTAATTAAGTTTGAAACTTGAGTGGGATCAAACAAAATGTACTAAGATATTGCTCAGGAATGGGATAGGTAGATTATTCCCAAACACTTTGGCCAGGCAGAGCAGTGATTAAAAACGTTCACAGATAAAGGCTTTAACTTAACATAGCTGCTATCTCAGTGAACCTTTGCTTGAACAATACCATCTCCTTGAGTATTAGTGAGCCCTTTTGTCTAATCTTGAATGTTGGCTTGTCTATTGGTTGTGGCTTGTGACTTGGTTATTGTTCAATATGTAGCATCAGGTGCTTACTTGCCTGAGGCTATTGCTGGAGGCTCAGCATGAATTCAAAGTAAATGGAGAATGAAGGCAGTGCCCTTTAATCTGGATTGTATATGGATTTTTTTAAGCCTGTTAGAAATTCTCTAATAGTGAATGTATAATGAACTTTACAATAAACCTATAGTACAACGTTACATAGATATTTAGATTTTGCTGTGCAGTGATATCACTAGGGCAAGACAGGGACTTTAGATCTTAATTCGTGTTTTCTTAAAAGCAATCATCCAAAGGATTCTCAGTTATCTCTGATACTGGTAGATTGCTTGTCTCACCCGATGAGAAAGGTACTTTGGCTTAATTTTGGCAATGAATGGAACAGTGTTAATTGGTACAGTGGGGGGAAAAAACTGCTGGCAATTGTAGGATCTGTGGGATAGAGCAGAGGAAGTTTTTGGGTAGAATTTTGCCCCTTATGCCATTTGATACTTCTCTATGTGGAAGTTGCTTGTTATTTAATCTAATTCTAAAATCCCTGATCAGATCAACAGGGTTGAAATATGTTATTGGGCTCATTTTTAATCTGATGAATGCTCCTGTGTATGTTATAGTTCTTGGCACATATTTGAGATGACCAAGTCCTATTGTTTTAAGAGGTTTTTTTTACATTAGTCCTTTGCCTCCATCTGCTGAATTGATTGTCACATCCTCTTTCCTCCTTTCCATGAAAACTTTCAATCAGTGTCAGCTCTTTCTCCACCCCTCCACAATTATTTCAATGCATGCAATGTAAACTTAAGTTTTTCCAGTTTTGAAGTAATGTTTTTCTCTCTCCCAGCCCATTTTTTTTGCCATGGACTTGATCTAGGACCTTTAATTGACAATGTAATTAATGATACATGAATCTACCATTATACCTAAGGAAGGGCTGGGATTAGCTTAGTTTATAATAGTCACTTTAGGTTATGGTGGCACCAGAGATATCTTCAGGAACCAGCCTTTTCTTCAAAACGATGAAAGCAATGTTGTACTATCAAAACCGGAGCTCCATTTGTTCTGTATGGTATATGGTGACATAGCAACAGCAATAGCACTTAGACTTATATACTGCTTCATATTGCTTTACAGCCCTCTCTAAGTGGTTTACAGAGTCAGCATATTGCCCCTAACAATCTTGGTCCTCATTTTACTGACCTGAATTATAACTGCTGGCAGCCAGCAGAATTAGCCTGCAATACAGCATTCTAACTGCTGAGCCACCGCAACATGACAGATACATGTACAAGAGGAGTTGAGATTAAGTCTCGTTGACATAATTCTGCTTTTCTTGTTGAACTGCCCCTCACTCCTCTGATGGGCCGACCCTTTCACACCTGATCACTGGACAGGCCCACTGTTGCTATTTTTGCTTGAGCTGTAAGTTCCCTGGCTTCTGTAGACACATCTGCCCATATAATATTTGAAGCTCAACACTGGAAGTTTTTAAGAAGAGATTGGATAACCATTTGTCTGAAATGGCATAGGGTTTCCTGCCTAAGCGGGGTGGGGTGGGGGTTGGATTAGAAGATCTCTAAGGTCCCTTTCTATTCTGTTCCGTTCCATTCCATTCCATTCTATTCTGTTGCTCATCCATGCTTATATACACATGATATAGACTCCTCCGATTCTGTGGCTGAAGGAAAGAATTTGGTGGACTTTCAGTCTATTCTTAGTCAATTGACTGTCAAACACCTAAGAATAATAAATGAATAATGCATCATGTAAGAATCTAAATCAGCTCACTCAATTAATAGACAGTTGCAATGACATCCTGGGAGAGTACCAAACTCCAAAATACACTACCAACTAAGAATTAAAAGGGTTTGGGCACTGGAGACATATGTGACTTTTTAAAAGGAGAAGGAATCAATTCCTGCAATGAGGCAAAACCAGTGGTTCCATCTTCCAGGTCTCCTCCTTGTTTTGGAAACAACTGTCTTGTTTCTGAGTTATGATTCTCAGCTTTATGTTCCAAGTTCTTCCTGTAGATCAGGGGTGTCAAACTCATGGTCCATGGTTTGGATGCGTCACGTCCTGGCCACGCCTGGTTTAGTGAAGGGGAAAAAAAAAGTCCCAATATGTCACGTGATATTGTGTTTGACACCCCTGCTGTAGATGGACCTCAATTTTGGACCTTGGACTGACTTTCATGCATTTCTTTAGCTTTTGACCCTTGGAGTAATATTTATTTCTTTATTTACAAGATTTATAGACTATTTCCCCATAGAGATTAGGCAGGGTATAAAATTAAAACACTGTACAAGAGGCAGTGTTCATCAGAAAGAACGGGATCTCCAAATTTCCCCCCATTTTTTTTTTAGCATGGGGGGAATTCCAAGAGTGGGAAGGGGAATGGCCTACCTCTCAGAGGCTCCCTGGTTACTCTCTCTCTTATTTTAGGAAATGGGAGGGAAAAAAAAGGAATTAATAGTGCAATCTTTGGGTACTGTAGCACAACTGAAATATCAGGATGTTAAGCAAGCCGAGGATTCTTTATTCTCATCTATGCAATGGTATCAATTCCTGATAGAGGGTTTGAACCCCATAGAATAATATCTGGCTATCTGTGTCTGAAGTTTCCCTAGAAGGTGGAATTAGTAATATGGTGCCTCATGGTGGCACTGTAACCTCATCTAGAAGCTGGTGTGGCAGACAGCTGTAAATTCATAAAATAAGTTGTAAAAAGAAATGGCATGATACCCCCACAAAAGGTGGGAAAGTAAGATGCCAAACTGTATTGATGGAGGCTTTCATGTAGCAAGAATCCCAACAGTGCAGTTTTTGTTTGCATGAAAACTTTCTGCATACAGTTCTACCCACGAAGCTCCCCTTGATGTTTGCACAAGCATCTGGAAAAGGGCAGTTTCATATTAGAAACTGGGTACTTGCTTCTGGACTGAATACTTGCTGATGTTTTGTATATGCTGTAATAATTGTGATGAGTTGGTGATTTGATATTTTCTGGTAAAAAAATAAAATAAAATAACGTGCTCCTGATATCTTTCTAAAGGCAGCTATTCCCTTTTGTGAGGAAATGAACATTGTTGTCAGAGGAAAAAAAATCACTTCACTGTAATACTAGATAGCAGGAATCTACAGACGAGATTATGGACGGAATTGAAAGATTTCTTTGTGGTCCCCTAAATTCTTTTAAAGTTTTTTCATCACTACTTTTCTTCCCTCTACCATACTCTGACTTATGAGTATTTTGCTTATTTTAAAATAAATAATACTAATTTCATTGGATTGCATACGTTTATAATACATGATAACCTGTGCTTTGTGGTACTACTGTATATAATGTGTAGACTTTTGTAATTTTGCTGTTAACACAACTGAGAAAAGATTAACAAACATTCTTTTCCTGTTTGAGTATTGTTTTAGTTATAGGTCTATAACTAAATTTCCATGATAAATCCCTATTTTTCAGGAGGTTATAAGTCACCCATAGTTTTTCTCTCTCTTCAGGCTAAATTTCTCATGCATATATGTTTCCCTGTCTAGAGATAATTTTTGGGAAAAAATATTAACACTATTTATTTTTTAAAACCCAAGAGTTGCAAATACTGCATAGAAAACTTCAAGATGTAAAATGGTCAAAAGGAGGGTTGAACAAACTAAAAGAAAAATGGTGATTGGTTACAGATGTTTTCATTTGTGCTTGTATAACTCAAAATTGCTGACTTATTTTAGCAGTAATTGTGGGTAGATGTTAGGTTAAAATGGTGGATTTAATGCCATTGCTTTTTTAAATGGTGCTGGTATTTAACAAGCAAATAGGAAACAGACCATAATACCATGTTTCCTCATGAAAACATTCATCCACATGTAAACTGACCTCCTCAAAATATAGCTCTATATTCTTTTCAGTGGGGTTGATTTCAGTCTCCAAAAGATCACTTAATCACATAAATCATTTTAAAGAAGAACCATTTGTTGTTTGTCCACAGATGTTCCCCATACATGTTATAGTTTTAGTTGTCTTTTTGATATCAAATGAAATGGTCCTTTGGAAAGCCTTGAACTAATATAATGGACACAGTGTTGCTCATGGAAGCCAATATGCACAGGTTCAAAAGCCTCAAAATCACATGCCACATATTCATCCAATCCACTAGATATTAGTATTTCTTCAAATATTGGGTTTTTTTCCTGACTGCTTTTATAACAAGTACAGTATGCAGGCAAACATAGCTTCTCTTATTACCAACTGCAATATATTTTGAAAGTATGGTACTATCCATTTTAGTACTAGGGGAAACTGCATGGCACTTACACAACCAGGAAAAAAAATGAAGATAGCAACAGATGTACTGTGGATTCAGACTGGATTCTCTGAGAAAAAGCAAAGCTACTAAAATCCCTTCTAGTCTAAGAATACACTACCAAGGATTAGATTGATACTTTTTTAAAAAAGTATGCAGGAATGTGGGAAAGAGTTTCTACATTGAATGTTTGTGAAGGGAAAGCTGATGAGCAAGAAAAATGGCAGCAACTTCAGTGTTGTGAGTTGCCAAAAACTCATAGCCCTTCCCACACCTCCTTATTTCTCAAAGAATTAAAATGTGTGCTTGTAGTATGTCTGCAGTGCATATTGTGCTACATTGCCTATCATTTTCCTGTAAACGGAAGAATAATTTTCATATATGAAAGGGGTGTCAGATCTCCTCTCAAAGTCATCTTAATTGTATAGTTTACTCTTAATTCAAATTATTTCCCATACATTCTATTTTGAAATAAAGAGGCTGGTACATGCATTCATTTTGACATCCTTCACATCAATTAATTAGGTCTGATCAATGCCAGAGTGCATAGCCTCCTCTTCGATGCTATCTTGAGCCTCCCCTTTACTTGGTCATTAATACATAATTTCCCTTTTTATGACTGAGTCCACCAACTTTTCAGAGCAGCAAAAAGATCACATTTTAGTGCATTATGGGTAAAATAGTGAAGCATGGAAACTGGGAAAATGAGGGGAAATCAAGAATCACCTGGTTAGTTTCCACCTGTTGTTTCTTGTCCTGCCCTCTGGTGCTTTGTAGAATATTTGACCCAGGGGTGGGATTCTACCGGTTCTGTCCACTTCTGTAGAACCGGTTGCTCTGAAAAGCAGCAAACAGAGAGCATGCATATGTCTGCTGCTCGTTTGGCCCACCTGCCCACCCACCCAGGCCCTTACCTGACCTTTATTTCCTGCATTTTCAACCGCAGCTGCTTTGCGTGACACAGCTGCAATTGAAAAAGTAGGAAAAAGTGCTTTTTCAACCACTGCGCACCCGCGTGCAGTGCTGCTCAGCTGTCCAGGCAGTTAGATGATGACAATATACATGTGAAGTGCGCATGCACGCATAAAATGTAAAATCACCAAACTGGTAGTTACACTGGTGGGATCCCACCCCTGATTTGACCCCCTCTTCTTTGTGGCAGTCCCTCAAATACTGGAATACTGCTATCATGTCACCCCTAATTCTTCTTTTCTTTAGATTAGCCAAACTCAAATCCTGCAGCCGTTCTTCGTATGTTTTGGTGTCCAGGCCTTTGATCATCTTAGTTGCTCTTCTCTGACCTTTTTCCAAAGCTTCAACATTGAAGCGTACATATGAATCCACAACTCAGAAGAGCATCTAACATGAGTTGTCCCAGTTTATTAGCAGGCACTATCTCAGGCTGCAATTACAGGGATCTTCTCTCACATCTTAGGAAAAAAAGAATACATTCATTGGTTTTATGTACCGCATGCCAAAGGTTATCTAATGTTTCAAAACTTCTGAGAGTTCTGCAGGAAAGAAACAGTCTTCCTAAAAATAGAAAAGTTTGGGTTTGGACATAGCTCTGGTTCAGTCTGTTAAACTATTCTGTTCATTGAACCCAGGAAAAGATATTCCTCAAACTCTGAGTCCATTCTTCTCTGGGCATTGATGAAATGTGTGGATGGAAAGTAAATGCATATCTTTTATATCTCAGAACATCAATAACAATGGACAGTTTTTCTTGCATACAATAATGAAAACTTCAGTGTATGTTTGCTGTATTGTCCTATTTGATTTCTTTACCTAACTCTAACAAACAGCTGTATTTACAAAGGTTAATAGCACATTGCCTCAAAATCCAGTGCTGGGTTGTTGTTTTTTTCGTCCCATGATCTTTCTAGCCTTCAGTTTTTGAATGACTGTCATTACATTTTAAACATTCCTTCCCATTAATACTAGAGGTTATGCATTAGGGCTGGTTTTCTTTTGCAAACATCTGGACTGATGCGAACAATGCATTATGGCTCTCATTTTGAGAATCTCTTTTATTAATACTTGTGAATTACATCACGTCTACCATGAGCATACCACTTGGTTTTGACAGGAAACTTGCTGAAAACGTCCATTAAGTGAGGAACAATAATTCCCATATGTGAAAGGTTATCTAGGAATGGGTGTGATAGCCATCTGATGCTTTTCATGAGCTGTTCAGATCACCATCTCTCTTTCAGTAGAAAAGGAAACTGACAGGTCAAAGCATCTGTGTTTTTATTTATGGCAAACTAGTTACGTGCAAATGCTCATCGACAGCCAAATGTAGACTTGGGCTTTTGGCATATATTGACTGATAGGAAAAGGTCCATCTAGTCCAGAATTTTTCCAACTACCCTAGAGCAATTGCCTTCTGATATCTGTAAGCAGTTCATGAAAGAGTGAGCTCTCTAGTTAATGTTGATATTCCTGAGAATATTGTCATCATCATAATATTGCCTATAGAGATTCTTAATTATCCAGGTCATGATTGTCCCAAAAGGCAACTGGACTTCCTTGGTTTTTTTCTTTGAAAACATTTAACTTCTCATCCAAGAAGTTTCTTCAGTTTTAACATTTTCAACCCCTCCCCCCCCAAAAACCAAGAAACTCCTGTTGCCTTTTGGAAAAAAAGCACCTTTAGTACTGTCATCGCTCACAGCAACCGGCAGACTGAAGTTGCCTGAATTGGTTCAATTCTTGTTATAGAATTATCCAAATTAGAGATGATCATTACTTGTGAGACTAAAATCCATGCATTAATTATGCACTGGATAGAGATAGAATTATTGTAGAATTTATAACGGAATTTTAAATGATTTATTAATCAAATTTATATAGCTGCCCATCTCACAAAAAGTGATTCTGGGCAGTATATAATAACCAATTTAAAATTATTGTTGTGGATCCTATTGGTAGACAGGAAGTGTAGAAATCTGATAAATAAATACCCTCTAGTGGCTGTCATGATGGATAGATATGGTGTTCTTTCAGGTTTGAAGAAGTCACCCAGTTGTGCAGTTCCTCTATGGACAAGAAGTGGCTCTGCAGTCCTAATCTGGAAGCACAGAATCTAGCACAATGGAGCTCTGGAAATGGATTATTGTAACTGTGGGTGTTATTCTGTGACGTTGCTCACAGTTTTCTATTAGTTTTTAGTGACTTTTATCTTCATAACTGGTGAAGACTTCATTAGCACAGAGCTTAGCAGTGGGTTCTGTCATCGGACACAGTTTTTATTTTCCTTGGCTGGATGTTACAATAGCATAAGGCAGGGATCTTCAAACTTGACAGCTTTAAGACTTGTGGACTTCAACTCCCAGAATTCTTCCTCCAGTCATGTTAGCTCAGGAATTCTGGGAGTTGAAGTCCACAAGTCTTAAACTTGCCAGGTATGAAGACCCTTTCACAGCATCTTATAGGATTTGTGTGGTCATTCATCTGCCCAGTCCTTCTATCTCATCTGGCCTTTGATAATCAGGGACTCAATTGCTGATGGATTCAAGGTTGGGGACACAGTCTGGCCACTGAATTCTGAGGATAGAGTGGAAGGTGCACATTTGACATTTTTTCAGTTTGATGTGTTTTTGTACAAAGGTCAGGACTCACATCCATGTAGGAGAGAAGAGATAATCATAGCTGTGTAGACTTTCAGCTCGGTGGAGATACAAATGTATTGATTGAACACAGTAATATGCAGTGCCCAAGTACCTGGCTGGCCTTGCTTATCCTGGAGTCAATTTCTTTGTCCAAAAATCCATCACTTATGCACTTATATTTATCAGCTGGTGTTGTCAACAGTGATTTTGAGGTTTATGTTAGTATTTAACAGAAGCTGGACAAGTATTTCAGTCTTGTTCAGACTGCTAATCAAGCCAAAGAGCATATCAGTGTCTGAAAATTTGTTCAGCACCAAATGTAGATCACTGTCTTTGGGTGCCAGGAGAACCCAGTTATCAGCAACAAGGGTTTCTTGAATGACTGGATAGGGGTACAATTAAAAGAAGTTTTAAAATATAACATTTTTAATGGGACATGAAGGAGGGTCCAAGGAGGGTTGATGCCTCTTTGATACCTTAAGAATGTTGAATTTTAAATGATTCATCATTCTTTCTGAGAGAAAAAGCTCTAATCCAAGTTGAAATGAAATTCTTTATGGTGTGATGAACACAAATGACTTTCCTCTAATTGCGTACTATTCTGTGAAACATTGCCTAGAATTCTCAAGTATTTAATTAATACATCTACAGTTTATCACCAAGATCATGATGAAAAGCTAATCCTGAATTCCCAATAACTTTTGAATTCCCAATAATTTAACACTATTCTTGATCCATAAAGCAGATTCAGATTATAAAATGGCAATTGTTCTTTGTTAAAAATTGTTGCACTGAAGCATTCAAACCCATGCAGAGAAACATGCAAAATTGCATATGAGTCACATCAGAGAGGTCTACAAATGAAAAGGCAAGCGTTTTCTCTCTCTCTCTCTCTCTCTCTGTGCTGTTTGTTTGAAAACTTCCTTCTACTCCACTCTTAGAAGAACCAAATGCAAACAATTGTGATAATCCCCAGATTAGGACTGCTCCCCCAAGTCTTCAACTGAATAGTGATCTGTAAACAATGTCTATAATTAAGCTGTTGTTGGAGATACAAGCACCCCACAAGCCTACATTAAGGCCCTGCCTTCAATCTCTTTACAAAAGGCTGGTCAGTTGCAATCTCAGGAATGTTAATGCGGACAAGTATCTGTGATGTACATAACAAAAGGAAAAACTGAGGAGTGGAAGGTAATTAAGCTGATGGCCACTCTTGCTACCCAACCCTGCATTTGTTTATTGACTTGGTTCAGCAAATCAACTGCTGTAAGGACCTGGTGGGTTAGCCTCAAACTGGGCTGACATTTCTTATGTAAAGTCAAAGCCTTCGGTTCTTGGTCATCAAAGAACCTTACACCCTTGGCTACAGTGGGTGACATACGTGGGCATGACAGAGGTTCATGGGGCAATGGGGGGGCTTCATTGTTTGGCAGACCTTTTAGTCTGCATGTAGACTGATTGTCTTGGTATTTGCGAGAGCTAATTGCTCCCAAGCTTACGATACCATGTCCTCAGCAATGTCTTTAGCTCATTTATTTTAGGGGTAAAAACAATTGGTTTTGTTAACATGATCTTCCTGCTCCTTGGGTGGGGAGATAGAAGGAAGAGGAGAAGAAACAGATTGCCGCTTGAACAAACCTTAAGAAGTGGTTCTCAGGAAAGTCTTGAGATTCACGGTGGTTCAAATGGCTGCAGTGACTCCTGAATGCCATTTTGATTGAGCCGCTCTGTTTACCTGATATGAAGGCATAGAAGAAGCAAGGCAAGTTTAGAATCCTTCTGAGCTTTCACAAGGAACTTACAGGTTTATCAACCAGTCAGTCACTCAATGAATTAATTAAATAATCCCAACATGCCTGAGAATAGCTAACCACAAATTTAAAATTCAAATATGAACTGAAGACCAATGAAAAACAAAGAGGAGATGAAGGCAGACACTGCTAGCCTTGGATGATCTCAGTAAGCAAAACAAGACTTGCTGTATTAAACGCCTCAGCCTTGCACATCAAATGCTAATGCTAAGTTATTAAACTTGTATGCTGCCTAACTCTCAATGTCTGAACAGGTCACAACAATCAAGGAAAATACAATAAAATCAATTAAAGCTTAAAGATGGCAAGTGTGACAGGCCAGATGGAATGAAACAGTAGAGTCCCTCTCCCCCTTGCCAAAGACCTGGGGGATGAAGATCCAGGCCTTCAACATCAACCAAATGGGGGTTGTCCAGGTCTTGTGGGGGGAGAACCTCATTCTGGAGGGCAGGCACTGCTGCAGAAAAGGGGCACGTCCAGGTTTCCAATGGATGGCATTGTTTAATCAAAGGAACCTGAAGGGTGTCACCTCTGAAGAATTGAAACAGCCAGGCAGATGCCATGGAAGAAAGTGGCCCCCTCAGGCAACCTGGTTCTATGCTCTGTAGCACTTATGTCAAATATGAGCTTAATTCATGATCTTTAAAACTGGGGCAAATAATCAAATATATCTCAAAATGTTCCACCAATTCCATTTGACTGCAGAAGAGGCTCTTCTCCAAACACAGCAACCTTCAGATAGGATGGAAAACTTGTCTAACAATTTTCAGGGAATGAGATCTCTCTCACAGATCTCTTCCTATGAGAGGCATTTAAATCATCCCAGGTGCAGATTACTTAGAACTTGAAGACCCATCATCAGTTGTTGAAATGCCATCGTTGTCAATCTCCACTAGTTTCAACAGAAAGAGTTTCTCTTCTGGGATAAACTTACTTGTTTCCTTTGGAAATTATGAACTCTATTCTGTCCAATATGAAATCTATACCATGAAAATCCTGATGAAAAATCATGAGTATGGTAAAACCAACAAAACTACAGTTTTCATCTCCAACTTTATTGCCAATTCCTGATTCTACTCAAGAATGATCAAAATAATATTCTGAGTTATCATATCTAATATAATTATTAAATATTAATATTTAAATAATCAGTTTTTGTGAGGATGGCGAATTGTATTCAGTTTATCTGAAGAAGGAAGCTCTTTGAAAATGTTTTCCTTGGTAACATTGACAAACATTTATTTGGGGTGGGGATGGGATTAAACTGTGGACTCTTAACTGGATATTTAATGTTGTATACCACCAGAGTCTATATATGAGTGGGTGGCTATATAAATTTGTCAAATGAACAAACAAACAAACATGTTTCATAAATGTGATTCTCACATGAGTAGGATGCAAACACAAACTACTATGAATGTAAATTTATGGTAAAAGGTAAAGATATCATTAGGCAGATTGCATAGAACTTTTTTTGACAGAGTTTGAAAGTGGCTTTGGATTTGTTGTTTTCTTCTGGAATGTTTTTCAGCTTGCCAATCTGATCCACATCTTGGAGATTTTCTGGTGGTGTCCCATCCATATCTGAACACAATTTTTCAAAATCACCCAAGCTCATCTCCATAGTAAACTATACAATTTTGAAAGAGTGGTTTGATCAGCCTCTAAATCACAGCATATTCAGTGATACATTTAACTCAAAGTGACCCTCTTTCTCTGCTGCTCATGCTTTTCCATTTGAAATAATTAGCATTTCAAATTTATAGAAATTTCTATTTTGTTGCAATCCACATGGTATTATCTGACTTTTCTAGAGGTTAAATCAATATTTATGAGCTTGATGGGATACAGTGTAAACAACGAAGATCTCATTTGCAAATCTGGCTGAATTCCATTAGGATTAGTAATGGGAGAGGAGGAATCGCCTTCGTATAGGGAGGCAAACTCTTAGTTACTGAAGCTGTCAGAAAGCTAAAGCTAATGGATGCATTCAGTATGGCTACTATATTTCATGTTTTGCACGAACAGCTTCCAGGCACAAATGAGTAAGAGAGATCAATCTATAAAAAAAGCAGAAATATTTGTTTATTTATTTTTCCTGAATTTATCAATTCTTTTTCAAGGCTTGCAAAATGTACACTCTTCTTGATATAATAAATCAAGGTTTCAAGTTTATACAACATAGTGGCACTAATTGCCAGTTAAACATAAATAAATTGGAAAGTAATATTCTCATCAGAAGCCATTTCTAGCATCAATCTACTACTAAAATGCTTACATCTGTTTGATTGTGACTTTCAATTGAATGAACCTGTGCGTCATAGGGCAACATTTTTTGAATCAATATACCTCAAATAGAGTAACTTACAGAATGCATCCATAATCTAGATACCATAAATCCAAAATTTGGAAAGTCATGACTGTTTCAGTACTAAGGCTTCAGGGCTGCATGTAAGCCAGGGGTATCAAACCAGTGGCCCATGGGCTGGATACATCATACACCCACCCCAGCTCTGTGAAGGGAAAAAAATGTCACAATACATCATGTGACGGCAATGTGACGCCGCGAGTTTGACACCCATGATGTAAGCTATCAGAGACAGAAATGTCCATTGAGGAACAGGGTATCTGGGAGGAGTAAAAAAAAGAGAAAACTTGGCAACTGTGACTATCTAAGTGCAACCTTGCCCTATTTTTTTCATGTGTCATGTATGATGCATGTAAAAAGAGGTAGGTTCTTTTTTATGGAGTTACATCCTGTCCTAATTTTTTTTAACCCCTTTGTAGATACCCAAATAAAAGACTTTCAAGAATGCCATATGGAATGTCACTAAAAGGAATTAAATACACAGTGGAAAATAATTGAATTAACTGTATTTAATTCCATTTAAATGGAAATAAAATCAAATTTAGTTTTTTTCATGTCTCCACACATAGTTTTTGTGGCATGGCCTGTAGCATGTTTGCAGATCAGCATGGAAAAAAATGGGCATCTTTGTCCTAACTTCTCTCCCTGTCCATTAAATTACATAAACATGTTAAAGAAAGACATCCTGACTGGGCAAAAGCAGTATAGCTCCTATAGTTGAAGACTTCAACTTTTTTGCTCAGCACCAGAAAAAGCAGTGTTTAGGGATGTGTGTGTGAGACTGTTACAATGCCCACTCTATTCCAAGAGATATGCTGTCACTTATTTATCTGCAAGAGTCTGCCTCTGATTCCTCCCATTAACCTGACCTTATGCTTTGAATCAGGATTTCCTGACTTCAAGAGGAGGGAAATGTTGCTAATTAAAAACCTCTCTCCTCTTGTATCCATCTGACTGCTGATCACTTTGTAATTGCCAGGTTAGGATAGATAATGGGCCGTTCTCCCCTTCTGATGTTGCAAAGGGAGCTAATGAGAGACAGTGAAGAATGTGGGAGGCATAATAAAAAGACAACCTTTGAATACATGTTAAACTCTAGAATTCTGGCAGCTAAAATACAAGAAAATTAGACACGGGAAATTTTGATTCGCTATTGGCATTATTTTAATTTTACTAGAAAGTGAAATTTTACTAGAAAATGAAGGGGAACTTACCAAATTTGCAGATGACACTAAGCTGGCAGGAATAGCTAACACCCAAGAAGGTAGGCTCAAGATCCAGATGGATCTTGACAGACTAGAACACTGGGCCATATCTAATAAAATGAAATTCAATATAGAGAAAAGTGAAGTCCTACACTTAGGCAAGAAAAACCAAAAGTACACATATAGACTGAGTGAAACCAGGCTCAATAGCAGTAACTGTGAGAGGGATCTTGGAAACTTAGGGGACAACCAGCTAAATAGGAGCCAGCAGTGTGCAGCAGCTGCCAAAAAAGCTAGTGCAATCCTAAATTGCATTAACAGAGGGATACAATCAAGATCAAGGGAAGTACTAATACCACTCTATAAAGCCTTAGTAAGACCACACCTAGAGTACTGCATCCAGTTTTGGTCACCACATTATAAAAAAGATGTTGAGACTCTAGAAAAAGTACAGAGAAGAGCAACCAGGATGATTAGGGGACTGGAGGCTAAAACATACAATGAATGGTTGCAGGAACTGGGCTTGGCTAGTCTAGTAAAAAGAAATACCAGGGGAGACATGATAGCAGTCTTCCAATATTTGAGGGGCTGCCATAGGGAGGAAGGGGTCAAGCTATTTTCTAAAGCACCCGAAGGCCAGACAAGGAATAATGGGTGGAAACTGAACAAGGAGAGATTTAACCTGGAAATAAGGAGAAACTTTCTGACAGTGAAAACAATCAACCAATGGAGCAGCTTGCTCTCGGAAGTTGTGGGAGTGCCATCACTTGAGATTTTCAAGAAGAGGTTGGACTGTCATTTGTCAGAAATGGTGTATCTGTTATCTTTATTTTCATCATTGAATTCTTTGTATTTACTTTGTTACATTAACAGCTTTATTATTATCGTTCCTCACATGGTCAGCCAGCTGTTCAGACTGGATTTGGTATTTTGGTCCACCAACAAGTCCTTCCTAAGGATCTGGGATATGTAGATGTGGATGTTTGTGGTGTTAAAGGTATTGATTATTATGATTCATTACACAGTCAGCTAAGAGGTTCAGCATGAATTTGGGATTTTTGTCTACCTCTTGAATGTTTATTGCTGGTTGTTTGACGACGTTACAGGTATTGCAGGATATAAGCTGTTTTGATTTTTGCCTTTTGCGATTGACTGATGGTGAATTTGTCAATGCTGATGGAGTTGAAGTGGTGCTCCAGTTGTTCTGGGACTGCACCTGGGTGCCTATTTTTATTGGGACTACTTGTGCTTTCTTTTGCCACAGTTGTTCCATTTCTATTTGCAGGTCTTTGTATCTTAGCTTCTCCAATTCTTCTTCTTCTTCTTCTTCTTCTTCTTCTTCTTCTTCTTCTTCTTCTTCTTCTTCTTCTTCTTCTTCTTCTTCTTCTTCTTCTTCTTCTTCTTCTTCTTCTTCTTCTTCTTCTTCTTCTTCTTCTTCTTCTTCTTCTTCTTCTCCTCCTCCTCCTCCTCCTCCTCCTCCTCCTCCTCCTCCTCCTCCTCCTCCTCCTCCCCCTCCTCCTCCTGTACAGAACAATGTGACATCACAGCTGGTGTTGGCCTTCATATGCATTGAGTTCTTCCCAAGAATCTACAACGTTGTAATGTATCAGCATGCTATATGGGTGGATCTAAGCAGTGTGGCCTTTTGTAATGCCTGTAATTATGCATTTCTTCTAGGTCCCCTGACCTAGAAGATATGTGTCACGTGCTGGCCCCTGCCCCTGCCCGGTTTAGCGAAGGGGGAAAAAGTCCTGATATGTCCTGATATGTAATGCTGCTGTGACAATGCGAGTTTCAAACTCCTCTTCTAGGTGCTGTCCAAAATTTTTTGGTATGGCAATCAGTGTGGCAATAACCACTGGGAAACTGCAACCATTATTATTTTATCTCACTTTTTAAATTTGATCAATGCAAGGTGGCAAACATATCTATTACTTCTATCTTATTTCACCCCCTCCCTCCAATAACAGCCCTGTGAAGTGGATTGGGCTGAAAGAGTGTGATTAGGCCAAAGTCAGCTAAGTATTTTTCATGCCTAAGGAAAGTCTAGAACTCACACTTTCTAGGCCAGCACTTTAACCACTATAACAAAGTGACTCTCTGACTGGTTTTTGGATCATATAAAGGTGAATACAAACTACAGTCTCTGTTCATAAACCAGTGATAGGAAATTAAAAGGACCAAGGCTGCAGCCGCTAAACTTCTGGTTCTGTCAATGCCAGATCCCTTTCTTACCACATGTGCTGAAGCCTGCAAACGACACTGCTGTTTGGTTCATGGCAGTAACGTCTGAACTCTGGTAACAATGGCAGAGTCCTTCTTAGAGAGAGATGGGCAGTTCAGAAATGTGAAATGTAAATAAATGAAATACACATCAGCATATTGATGATATCTTACCTGGTGCCAAGAGATGACATATCTCAGTGGCTTCAATAGTTATTAGACAGGAAAGGGGACAGTTGAGAACCTGAGGGCTTCACCTCTGTCACCTATCCATAAAACAGCTTGCTCAGGAAGGATTGAAAAACTATGCCTCCCACCCCAAATCTGAAGATTCCCCCCCCCCCAAAAAAAAGTATACCATGATTCAGGCTATCAGAGATAGATAAGAAATCTAGTAGGAACAGGTGATCTTATTCCCACTGGACCAGTGGCCCAGTCCTACCACATATGATCTACAAAGCAGTTAATGTAATATCAGTCCCACAGTCTGGTCTCATTGAAAAGAATCCAGATTAGCTGTTTCTATCGATCTTATCAGACAGAACAGACTAAGAAACAGACACCATTCAGATTTAAGCTACTTTTATTAGAACAGTTATAGTAATAGAATCTTGCAACTCTGAGTGTAGTTCCTTTTCTCCTTCTTATCTTCAGGAGGAGTCTCCAAGATATTTTCTTAAATTACTTTCTTAGCCTGGTCTTATATTTCATTTATCTAATTGTTGCCTTGGTGACAGACCTTCCTCCAGACTTTCAAGGTTTTCCAAATGTATATATTTCCCTAAATTCCCTTGTTATAAAAGAGGTGCCAGGAGATTTGTATTATCCCACTTGCAAGATTCATGTTAGCCTTCCCAGGCAGAAAAGATATGAAACACAACTTGATGAAATAATATTACTTGATTGTAAGGCACCCTTAACAGAATTTAGGAAGTCTGGTTAGAACAGACTCTCAGTCACTAGCCAGAAAATACTGAATGATTGGCCAAAGAAATTGGTCTACATAAGAATTTTTAAAGGATATTAGCTGGGCACACTCATTATTATAGAGCTAAATAATATCACTTTAAGATATTCTGATTATGGTTTTCTACAAGAATAGGGTGTTTGTTCCCAGATCAATAAAGAAACAAAACCATATTTTTCTGTTAACGTGATAATGCTAGGATTTAAAGCAGCTTAAAATGTAATACTCAAATATGTTGGCCACCTAATGAGAAGGAAGGACTCACTGGAGAAGAGCCTAATGCTGGCAATGGGTGAGGGCAAAAGAAGGGAGGGCAGAGAATGAAGTAGCTGGATGGAGTCACTGAAGCAGTCAGCGTGAGTTTAAATGGATTCTGGGGATGGTAGAGGACAGGAAGGCCTGGAGGAATGTTGTCCATGGGGTTGTGATGAGTCGGACATGACTTCGCAACTAACAACAACAAAATGTAATACTTGCAAACTCAGAAACGTTCATTTAAATAAGGTTAGCAAATAGATTGTTTCTTTTGTTTTATTTCTTTTGTTCTAATGTAGTTGAAATGTGAACATTATGAAAGCGGCTATATGGATGTGGAAAGAAAATGACTTAATTTATTTTTGTGCTTCAGAACTGAAGATACATGACATCTAAAGAGGTTCCCTCCTAGGATGAACAAATTCAGAGTCTTTATTAACTTTATTGTACTTGCTACTCCTTATACATAGTAAATCATAATTCTTGGAATATTCCATCAGCCTGCTTAGTGCTATTTGGAAATATTGGATGAAATTTGGAAATATTAGAGAGCATCATGTTGTGGAAGTATCAGCTAAATTTACCAAACTTCACCATTTCACTTGTACTTTCTCCTTCTCAGTGGCTATGTACTTTGGGCCTAGGGAAGTGGTATATACCATGTTCCCCCCCAAATAAGACCAGGTCTTATATTAATTTTTGCTTCAGAAGATGAATTAGGGCTTATTTTCTGGCTAAGTCTTATTTTCAAGGAAATACAGTACTAAATGCATCTGTCTGGCTGAAAATCTTAACTGAGACTTTTTTGGGGGGGGTAGGGCTTATATTATGACCATCCTGAAAAATCATGCTAGGGCTTATTTCTGGCTGAGTCTTATTTTTAGGAAAACACAGTAGATGAATAAATAATGACCCAGACAAATCACTAGGTTGGCCATTTAGAGCATCTTGGTTTACAAATTGGGTGCTGGCGTTAATTTTCACTTATAATATGTTGAGATGAAACAAGTTGTGAAAAAGTTGAGCCTGATGTACAACTATTAAACTTGTGTTTCCCTTGGTCAATTCTAGCCCTGGTCTCTTAGGGCCCAAGTGAATGCATATCATGACCATTGCACAATCATTTTAGCAATAAACAATTCTGGATACTGGCCATGTAGACAAATTCAAAACTAATGATGTTTCTAATTTTCCACAGGTTTCTCTGATTATGAAGCCAATGGCTTCAAGGAATCTATAGAATTACAAATATTTGAGAGGGGAAGGAAGAGAGAGAAAACATCTGTTGGCATATAAGAGGCGAAGTAGCAAGAAAGATAAGCTAGATCTGTTGAATCAATCATGCTTTATGAATGTATACCTCAGTATGATTTCTGCACAATGATCTCAGTTCCTGCTTAGTAGGTCAAATTGTTAGGAAAGAGAAGATGGGGAGAGGGAAAGATATATCTTTAGCCTGATTTTTATTTAAGAAATGCCCCTAAACAAATAATTTCAAAGATGGCATGTGGGGAAAATAGGACCTCCTTGTGTTTCAATGCATAAACCACAAAACTCATTTGGATCACTTAAGTTATTACAAAACAGTTGTGGTACTCATCATGCCTATCAAAATTCCTAGTCCCTGTGTTTCTTATTAAAAATGTGGAATGTCTATGTTTCAATTCATATGATATGAACCTCTAGTTTTTATACTGATACTGAAAGTGTAGACATGTATATAATAATGACAACCAATCCTGTTTTTCCCCAGATAGAAGTAGAACAAATCTTACATGTCTATGGAGATTCACAGTCATCCAGGTCATGGTTGTTGCAAAAATGCTTTTTTCCAAAAAGCAGCTGGACTTTATTTTTTTCTTTGAAGACATTTCACTTCTCATTGGCCAGAGCTGAAGAAGCTTCTTGGATGAAAAGTGAAATGTCTTCAAGGAAAAAGCAAAGTCCAGTTGCTTTCTGGAAGAAAGCACTTTTGGGACAACAAATCTTACAATTTCTTGGCTCAGGAAAAAAAAAAAGCTAGTGTGATGGGCACAAATGCCTGAGATATGTCTTCTACAACAGCAGTACTGTAGAAAGCATAGAATCAAAATTGGCCTTCCCCAACCTGGTGCTCTCTAGATGTGATGCCAATGTTTTCAGCAGGAAGTCCACATTTACGCATGGTAGAAGTATTAGTTGTGGAAAAATTATTCTTAATCATTGCTATTTTTATAGTTCTCTGGCTGTGTTATTTTAATATCTTCTGGTCTGAGAGATTCATTGCTTGTCTTAATTATTATGAACCATTTTCATCATAACACATAAAACTTATTTAGAGAAATATATACCAATATTTTACAGATCTACTCAACATGAGGGCAGACTAAAGATGTCCATAGTTAATTACATTTATTTAAGCATATATTAAAAAGAATTTCTCCTTTATATTGCTGTTCCAGAGTTGCCAGAATTAAAATGGAGAGCATATTTTGGATAACAGATAACAGATAATCAGAGTTGGAAGGGACCTCCGGAGTGTTGTCCTATCTGCCACTGTGCAATTGGCAAACCATACTACACACAGGTGCAATAAGTTGAGAATACTCTCTATGATGAAGTGGTAGAAGGTCATCAGCAGTTTTTCATTCAGTGGTTGTTTTCTGGTGGTTAGTTATAAGGGTTTCCCCCTAAAAATGTTTAATCTTTTAAACTAGCCTAAACATTGGTTCATGGACCAATCCCTCCCATTGGGCTGGGTGAAGCTTCCCTGTCATTCAGACAAGAATGGAAGAAACTGTCTCGGGACATTTGATGTGCTTTGAAGTTGTGGGGGATGGGGGAGAACAAGTGACAGGAAGTGATGTTGCTTGCATTATGATGTCACCACATAAAAATGCCAATCGGACACCTCTAAAAATGAGGAAACTTGCTTTCTTTCATCAATTACCAGTTGGCTTTTGGAATTCCTCTTTCCACTGAAAAAGATATGCCATTTTTCCATGCTTGAAATGAAAATAGAGCAAACAGGCAACCCAGGAACAGAACGGTCTTCTTTTTGATATCTGATCTGAAGGGGGAAAAAATGATGGATGATGATGGCAATTGTTGTTCCATCTTTTGGATAAACAACAAATGCATGGAGTGAACTTTTTTTAAAAAATTAACTTTATAAAAGTGTAGCAATCTTTTTTCAAGTGATCCAATTACCAGAAAACATCTCAAGGACACCAGCAAATAAACACTCCCCTTTTCTGTTTTGATTTTACTTCTGAATCTTTCATTCCATTCCACAGATGGTAAACTAGTGACTTGGGAGGGGAATGGGGTGAGAGAAGGGAAAGAAAAGGGTAACCAGCACACAAATTCCTATGGCCTCTTGTCATTCCAAACATCCGTTTTCCCCATTTTCCATTGCATTTTATCATTTAGACAAAGTAGTGAGGAATTAAATAAACATATGGCCAAATGAGCAAGAATTTGCTGTAACATTTGCCTATATCATTTGCTTGCAGCCAATAGAGAGGAAAAAACAAGAAAAACTTTGCAATTTTGAAATAGAAATAATATTTTGTTGAGGGGAGAAAATTTAGAAAGCATTTGAAATCAGAGAACAAGAAGATAAACAATTTTATAAAATTTGGGATCTATTCTATCAATGATTAGATAATAAAACATGGTAATGAAATGCAGATTTTCAGAACATAATGAATATATAAAGATGTATTTTTTAAAATTATATCTACAAAATGATTATAGGATGGATTTGAGATGATAATATGAACTGTCATAAAACAAATTAAGTAAAATATGGATTATCTTGTAAAACATGAATGAATAATAGTATAGTCAAATGATTGATTAATAATGATATTAATGTATTTAGGAATATTTGATTGACAATATGAGAACATATACAATGTAATTGTAATTGAAAACTATGAAATGGAAGCACAAAACAATTTGTAAACCAACTGACACACTGCATGCACATATATGGAAGATGGTTTGATGTTTTTATGTTGTATTTGTTTTTGTTTGTCTTAAAGACAATAACACTTAAAAAAAAGAAAGCATTTCATAGATATGTGAATAACTCATCAAATTCCAGAAAAATATAATCATACTTAAAATACTCAACATTAATAAACAAGGAAATAAATACCTTTTGTGTGTACTATGGGCTACACAGTACTTCGTAACTGATTTCCAAGAAATACTTCAGAGGTTGTGGATCATGAACCCAACACCTACATATAACTGTTTCTGCATGCAAATAATATAGGCACCCTCCATCATTGCTGTGAGATACTGGGAAAAGATGTAGCTACCTTAAAGAATTATGGATATTTGCTATATATATTCCTCCATACTATCTTTTTGAAATTAAATTTGAAATTTTGCAGAGCCCTAGTATATTTGTCTTTAATATTTTAATTTTATGCATATTTCCCTGCCAATCACATTTCCCAGATTTTTTAAAGTTGTAAGCCACACTGCTAAATTCTAAAAAAGACAATTTTCTAGAAAAGAGTTAGGACATCTCATTTAAACCTGCTAAAAGAATGATTTACTTGCAATTATGGATACTGTACACAACTGACCTTGTAAAATTGTTGTGAGGATAAAATAGCATGTTGAATTGAGTTCATTCGGGCCAGGTTTTAAAGTTATCAGTTTATCTGCAGAAATATTAAATATAGCAGATCTAGTGAAATTATTGTAAGGTGGACTGTAGCTTTGAATACCCATTTTGGATGTTGATGGCATCTGATCACATTCTATTTGTGTTTTCTCTATTTTAAATATAAACACACAATTCAGAATATACAAGTATCAATGTTACAGGTGAATTCTACCACCCAGATTACAGTGTTTCTTGGGTGATAAGAATTAAAAGATGTAACAGGACTTCCCTCTCCAGTCCCTCATCTTCTTCCAAGTCTTCAGAGGTGCTTAACTGCAATTAATTAATTCATCTGTTAATTACTTAAAGCAGTTACAGCCTGCTCAGCAGACCCACAGTGCTTAACCGATGATGAGGGATACTCAGAAATATCTTTAGGGAGAGCTACGTGCTGACTCAAATAATCAGGTGAATAGTTTAATTGAAATATAGCTCAGTTTCCCTAGTGTTCTTATCAAAGACAGCAAGAGAGGGTTTATTATTTATATATTGAACAAAAGTACATGGCCTCCTATCTTAACCAGTGTAACACTGGGTAGTGAAGACTAAAATAAAAACAACTGCAATAGCAACCAATTCAAACCTAGCAAGGCATCCTAAAAAGATTTCCAACAGCATAAAATCCAAAGGTCTCAAAGAACATAATCCAAAGCTCATATATGCTATCCACAGATCTTCCAGAAGGCCAGCATATTTGGGGATGGGTTTATTTTGGGGTAGCCAGTCAACTGTTCCATCCCCCACTTGACTTGACTTGCAAGCCAAGTTTCAGGGGAGAAGAAAGAACCCATGAGTTCCTCTCAATTGGTGATGTTCTTCATCCTGCTTGCCCTTCATGCAGTGTTGTGCAACATTTGGAAGGAATGTGGGATTGTAAGAGTCTGTTATTACTGCAAGCTCCAGTTAGTGGTGTGTGATTGGCTTTGTTGGAAAATATAAAAGTATCAAGTTTTTCTTCAGGGAAATTGTTTTAATAGATAACAGCATGTTGTACAATGTTTCATCAGTAATATTTGGGTCTAAATTAAGAGCAGTTGTTGGATGGGTTGCCGATCTTTTCTTGTGATAAAAGGGAAATAGTTCAATAAATACAGACCAGATGTTACCTTAATCCAGTCCTCATGTAACCAAAGCACACTCAGAGACAGTAATAATATTCCTTTCTACCTGGTTCTAATTTTCCTGCTCTCAAGCACCCCCTGTGAAAAATAGATTAAACCAACACACATTGTTTATGAATCACCCTCAGAAGGTTTGGAGGAGCTGGGCGTGGAACTTGCTGAATGTATGCAATGGGAGGTACAGTTATTGCCCTCTGCAGGACATTTAACAAAATGGCTCCCTTTGGCAGGGACCTTTCAAAGAATAGTCTTTGGCTGATTTACTCTCTTGCTTTCGGAGGCTGACATTCTGCTCAGCAAACTGAACACAGTTTGAAATTTATCATCGACTTTTTGAAGCCAGGAAACAGCTTTACCCAAAATGAAAATCCTTTGAATGGGTGAACTTCAGCTCCCAGAATTCTCAGCCATGGCTTTTCTGGCTGGGGTGTCCTGGGAAGTGGAGTCCCATCATGTGAATGGTGCTTAGATTGAATAAAGTTGTAAATGTTTTCCTTATATATATATTTCCCCAACCAAGTTAAAACAAAATAAACACAATAAATGACCCTCAGGTTGAGAAAGAAGGGCAAGCTTTGAAGAGAACGAATTGATCATCTGATGTCATCTGATCTTCAGGCTCCTTTTGGATAAGGGAATAGTGTACATTTCAGTCTTAAATTGCTACTGAAAGGGGTATATGATATATCAACAACAGAGATGGGTGCATTCCAAATATTGTTGGACTCCAATTTCCTATATTCACCAAAAGTCAAACTTCAAGGGATGTTGAAAGCTATCATTGGCAACATAGTGATAGCAGTTATTCACCATAAACTTTAGAGTAACTTGTTTCACAACTTACAGATTTACATTAGATACTACAAACAGTAATTCTTATTTGCGTCGTTAATTTAGGATGGTGTGAGCAGTGTATAAGCAGAAGAGGAAAATGGTGATATCCAATTGCAATTAAAATTATATCCTAATTCTGTTTCCAGTCATGTTTAAATATTTGTTAGCTGCCGAGAAGAGAAGTCAAAAAGAGTGAAAGATGCATATATCGCATTGTGAGAACTTACTAAACCCATGCTATGGTTTTGGTTAAGCATAATGGAGACATAGACAACTAGGTTACAAGGTGAAAGTTAAGAAAATATACAAAGAAGAGGAAAAAAGACGAAGGAGCCAAAAAGCTCTAGCCTACTTATACTCTTTAAAAAAAGTAAAATTTGGGGAACAATGTTAACAATGGGAAAATGGGTATGACGCGGGGACACATTTGTTTTAAAGAGAGCAGTCATATTTTAAAAAATAGCTTTAGAAATCCCTCTGCCTTATAAAACATTTTCTTCAACTTGTTCTTTATAATTTCTTAAGTTCTGAACCAGTGTGACAATGGGAGTTTTGTGATATGGAGTTCCATAGAAGGATGCTACGGAAGAGATAAGCAACTAATAAGAAATTCAGGTCATTCACTAAAAGTCAATCCTAAAACTTTAACCCATTATTTAGGGCAGAAGCAAACAATGTTTTGATTTGTTTCGGTGGTCAAAGATGGCAACAGGCAGAACAATGACATGGTAGATATAGCTGTAGTAAGAGGAAACAATTTTCATGGCTTTCTTTATTCTATTTATCTGTATTCTATTTATTGTATTGTGCTCAGCATTTAGAAGTAGATATACCTTTGAGTTGAGTTTGGCTTCATGGATGCTTCCATGAATTCCAGTGGTTTCATTGATACAATCAATTGCATCCGGAAGACGGGCACCATTTTGCTGTTTAGACTCATCCTAAGCAATCGTGCATTTTTCTTCACTTCAGTGCAGTACAGAGATCGTGGACCATTGCCTTCTTCCAGGATGTTTTCCAATTTCCCAGTCTAGTCTGTAACCCTGGGATTTTCTAGTGATTTCCCCATCCAAGTGTTAGCCAGTCTTACTTAGCTTCTAAGTCCACAGAGGAACTCCCAGGTACTGCCACTTGCTGAGACAAAACAGAAATTAGCCAACCATATTTCGGTCTAATCAGTGTGGTTCAGTATGTGGACTGAACCTAGGCTAAAGACTAAATATGTTAACTTTGGATAAGCTGGTCATGAAAATGCAGCTTTTGTTTCTTTTTTTGGTGGGGGGGGAAACTGTACTTTTGTGCATAGAACCTAAATTATCTTTTACTGCTTGGGATGTTACAAAAGTTGGAAGGGACCTTAGAGGTCTCCTATTCTAACCTCTTTCTCAAGCAGGAAACCTTATGCCATTTCAGACAAATGGTTGTCCAATCTGTTCTTAAAAATCTCCAGTGTTGGAGCATCCACAACTTCTGGAGGCAAGCCATTCCGCTTATTAATTGTTCTTATTGTCAGGAAATTTCTCCTTATTTCTAGATTTATTCTCTCCTTGATTAGTTTCCACCCATTGCTCCTTGTCCTGCCTTCAGCTGCCTTTATACTATCAACTTTAGCATTGGCAGCATCAGTTGACCTTACCCTAGTGTGGAAGGTGAGTTGGTCTAGGCTTGCTTTGTACTTAGATGTGAAACCAACACCCAGGGCTTTAAGATAAACTGGGAAATTACAGGTCCATCTTAGAGGAAGGTAATAATAAGCCACTTTTGCGTAGCTGTGAAAAAAAATAATATGTCCATGTAATCACCAGAAATCAAGCTTTAGTCAAGGGAGTCTTTATGTGTAAGTTTACTGGGAAGTTTTGCTCGGAACTATTTACTAGAAGAATTTAACCCTGAAAACAGTATATAGTATGGGTGGTAAAGGGGTGTGTAGGTTAAGAGCAAAAACAAGTTATTAACAATGACAGAAGACCTTTGATTTCCTGGCTCAAATTTTCTTTTAATTTTTTTTTACCATATAAAACTGAAAAAAAAGTAAAATCCCTCTCATTGGACTATTTAGTAACCTATTAGTGCATTTATCTTTTAATCATTTGACAGGTGGAAGTAGTAGTCCGACCTTTTCTTTTTAATTATAAGGGATTCCAGATGTAGAAAGGAACATAAATTAAAAGCAGACTGACCTGTGCAGCTTTTCAAAGTAAGGTATCTGCTTTTCATTTCAGAATGTTATTAAAGCTATTACTAAGAGAGCCATATTGCGAGCTCTGCCCCAGTAATCAACACCTTGAAAGCAATCCTGCAGATTTACAGCGTGCTGAAAAGAAAATTTGTCTTCAAGAATGACCTTGATTGGTCATTTTCATAAAAAGCAGTCCTTGAATCTGGAAAAGGCTTTGTTACCTTTAATAGGTATTTACTTCTTTCCTTTCTTGCCATCTTCATACGAAAATTCACTTCTGATATACATAAAGACATGGACATAAGGTTTTTTTTAAAAAAAATATAAATTAATACAAACTAATATAAGAAAAAGAAAAACTGAAACTGCAAGAAAGAAAAAAAAGAATAGAAAAGAAAGAAAAAAGATACAAAGAAATAATGTGCAATCTTTTTTACAGCCATTATAAATACAAGGATAAATTTACTCTATGATTACAATATCTCTCTTCTATCAATTAGACATGTCTCTAACCTTATTAATATTTCTTTAGCATCTGCTACTCTCTAATGTCCACAGATGAGAGATCTCTTATTGAAAACAGTGTTCTAGATAAGCAACTTGAGAGTCCAGGGGTCTCCAAACTTGGCAAGTTTAAGACTTGTGGACTTCAACTCCCAGAATTCTCCACCCAGCTATGCTTGCTGGAGAATTCTGGTAGTTGAAGTTCACAAGTCTTAAAGTTGCCAAGTTTGGAGACTTTTGCTTGAGACGGTTGTAGGTCAGGAAAGCTTCATAGCCAGATCTGGATTTTGTATTGGTTTTGGATGCATGATAGAATATGCTTTCTTCTTTGAGTAGAGGTTATGTTTCCTGTCCATTTACTTGAATAGAGGCAAATAGAGCTTTCCACACCAAAGATCCTGGGTCAGGGTTAAATCCCTCGCACCTTGAGATAAGGATGGAAAATTTTCCTTCCTAAAACTCTGAAAAGTCCTTGCAGTGAGCAGCAGATTAAACCACATTTAATCTGATTAATAAACCAATTATTGTTTCTTTCTTATTTGATTTGTATGCTTATCCATTTCATCAATTACAGCTTTGGACAGTGAATATAAGATTAAAAATCAACAGTTTTTTTTTTTATTAAAGAGAGATCCAACCTGAGTTAAGGAAAAGGAGTGAGAATAATTAATTAAAGGAACAGCTTGCATTCCTGAGTTGTGTGTGCAACCATTTGTCTGGGATGGTATACAGATTTCTACCTTTGACAATGTGTTGGATAAGAAGACCTCTAAGGTCCCTTCCACTCTAGAATTCTATAGCAAGGGTCTCCAAACGTGGCAAGTTTAAGACTTGTGGACTTCAATTCCCAGAATTCCTGATCTAACATGACTGGAGGAGGAATTTTGGGAGTTGAAATCCACAAGCCTTAAACTTGCCAAGTTTGGAGGCCCCTGTTCTATAGTATGAATCCTGAACCATGGTGTTTTAAAAAGTAGACACTGCAATAATGAAAGCGTACTAGATGTCACTGTTTAATAAACAGGACCTGGAACATGCCCACGCTTGTAGATCTAGATTTTCTAAATTTGCACAATACATTGAACCAGTGGTGGGGTTCAATTTTTTTTACTACTGGTTCTGTGGGTGTGGCTTGGTGGGCATGGCAAGGGAAGGATACTGTAAAATCTCCAGTCAGAGGTGGTATTTGCTGGTTCTCCGAACTACTTAAAATTTCCGCTACCGGTTCTCCAGAACTGGTCAGAACCTGCTGAATACCACCTCTGCATTGAACCATAAATTAATTAAATACACCAGTTTCTGATAACATGCTCTATCACAAGATTAATATGTTATGTGGACATGGCTATAGTTTTGTAAGTGCTCTATCAAAGCATATTGGATGACATACAGCCTGTGACACTACACTTAGTATACTTTACTAAGTTGACCAGCAGAAGTTAACTTACTGAGTTCTAGTGATTCACCAATTTACTTTGTCTATAAAATATTGGCCAATTGATAGATTGATTATGTGCCATTGTGGCAGTGTCAAATCTTAGGGATCTCATTGCTAATTTTTCTCCAGGATGATCTGTCTCCAACCAGATCCTCCAACCAGATCCACCTCCAACTATATATCCCAGTTAAGACTATAGAAATTCTTGGGTATGCAATAGATTTTGTTCATGACTTTTTTTTTCTCATTTCACTAGTGGTAATAGAAAGGTTATTTTCAGGAACGGAAATAATAATTCACATGTTGAGTATGTGGACTAAGTGATCAAGATCAAACATTTATTTATTCGTTTGTTTGTTTTTTTGTCAATTGCTTACAAGATAATAGGTATAAGTATATACATAGTTATGAATACATGAAACGGGTACATATAAGAAAAATAAAAGAAACAATAGGACAGGGATGGTAGGCACATTGGTGCGCTTATGCATGCCCCCTACAGACCTCTTAGGAAAGGGGTGAGGTCAATAGCATATGCAAAGAGACCAGTCTGAGCTATGAATCAACGCAGGCAAACTTTTTAAAGCACTGCTAAATAAAAAATTCCCTAATCCCCAGTAGATCTTTGGGCATTGGAAAGATGACAGCTATTTATTTATTTTTATTTATCATATATTTGCTAAGAGTATCATGTCTAGTTGACCTTTATTTGCCAATTGCTAAAATCAGCACAACACAAACAAGACTGCTCCAAATTTATATGTTCCTTTATGCTATTTATTTAAATTATTTCAATGTCCATCCATTGCATAGTGCTTCTAGGCAGTTAACAGTACATAAACACT